>NC_138291.1:77155000-77585000 GCF_965601325.2 Salmo salar | reverse complement strand
CCCCAGCTCTGCAGGGTCTTTAACCACCATATCAGGATGAGTGGATAGAGAGGCTTACTGTGTTATAATCCACTTACCATCTCTGGTTACCACAGGCTTTGATTGGGACAGGGTTTCTCACCAGGGTCTGAGGGGGTTAAAGCTGATTAAAGGGATGCTGTAGATCACCCCCAAAATAAAAGTTAGAGACAGTCAGAGGTAAACTGAGAACGAGAGAGGCATAGAAAGGGAGAGAGAGAAAAAAGAAAGATGCGGGAGAGAGCATGCAGACAGGATTAAAAAGAGGAGGGAAGTTGGGGGATCTATGTGGGTGTGTATTTGATTTTGGATTTTTTATGGGTCCCCATTAGCTGCTGCCAAGGCACAGTGTGCCAAGGCAGCAGCTACTCTTCCTGGGGTCCAGCAAAACATTTCAATACATTCACAGATTTCACAACACACTGTGTGCCCTCAGGCCCCTACTACACCACTACCACATATCTACAGTACACAATCCATGTGTGCGTGTGTGTATAGTGCGTATGTTACCTTGTGTGTGTATGCATGTGTCTGTGCCTGTTTGTGGTGCTTCACAGTCCCTGTTGTTCCATAAGGTTTATTTTTATTTGTTTTTTAAATGTAATTTTACTGCTTGCATCAGTTACTTGATGTGGAATAGAGTTCCATGTCACCGTGGCTCTATGTAGTACTGTGCTCCTCCCATAGTCGGTTCTGAACTTGGGGACTGTGAAGAGACCTCTGGTGGCATGTCTTGTGGGGTTTGCATGGGTGTCCGAGCTGTGCGCCAGTAGTTCAAACAGACAGCTTGGTAGATTCAACATGTCAATACCTCTCATAAATACAAGTAGTGATGAAGTCAATCTCTCCTCCACTTTGAGCCAGGAGAGATTGACATGCATATTATTAATATTAGCCCTCTGTGTACATCCAAGGGCCAGCCGTGCTGCCCTGTTCTGAGCCAATTGCAATTTTCCTAAGTCCCTCTTTGTGGCACCTGACCACATGACTGAACAGTAGTCCAGATGCGACAAAACTAGAGCCTGTAGGACCTGCCTTGTTCATAGTGCTGTTAAGAAGGCAGAGCTTTATTATGGACAGACTTCTCTCCATCTTAGCTACAGTTGTATCAATATATTTTGACCATGACAGTTTACAATCCAGGGTTACTCCAAGCAGTTTAGTCACCTCAACTTGCTCAATTTCCACATTATTTATTACAAGATTTAGTTGAGGTTTAGGGTTTAGTGAATTATTATACAATGCTTTTAGTTTGTAACTAACTGCAGCTCTTTGTTAGGTGTTGCAGTCATTTCAGTCGCTGTAGCAGCTGACATGTATAGTGTTGAGTTATCCGCATACATAGAAACACTGACTCTACTCAAAGCCAGTGGCACGTCGTTAGTAAAGATTGAAAAAGTAAGGGGCCTAGACAGCTTCCCTGGGGAAATCCTGATTCTGCCTGGATTATGCTGGAGAGGCTTCCATTAAAGAACACCCTCTGTGTTCTGTTTGACATGTAACTCTTTATTCACTATATAGCAGGGGGTGTAAAGCCATAACACATACATTTTTCCAGCAGCAGACAATGATCGATAATGTCAAAAGCCACACAGAAGTCTAACAAGACAGTCGCCACAATCTTTTTAGCATAGATTTCTCTCAGCCAATCATCTGTCATTTGTGTAAATGCTGTGCTTGTTGAATGTCCTTCCCTATAAGCATGCTTAAAGTTTGTTGTCAATTTGTTTACTGTAAAATAGCATTGTATCTGGTCAAACACCATTTTTCCCAAAAGTTGATAACAGGCTGATTGGTCGGCTATTTGAGCCAGTAAAGGGGGCTTTACTATTCCTAGGTAGCGGAACTACTTTTGCTTCCCTCCAGGCCTGGGGGCACACACTTTCTAGTAGGCTTAAATTGAAAATATGGCAAATAGGAGTGGCAATATTGTCCGCTATTATCCTCAGTAATTTTCCATCCAAGTTGTCAGACCCTGGTGGCGTGTGTGTGTGTGTGTGTGTGTGTGTGTGTGTGTGTGTGTGTGTGTGTGTGTGTGTGTGTGTGTGTGTGTGTGTGTGTGTGTGTGTGTGTGTGTGTGTGTGAATGAGAGAGAAAAAGAAAAGCGAGGAGAGAATTGGAGGAAAGCTGAGTGTGTGTGTGTGAGAAGTAGGGGGGGCCAGCAAACAAAGTGAGAGAGCAGAGGGAGGAGGGGAAAAGTGGAGGAGGGGAAGGAGGCGGAGCTAAGACAGACAGCAGGGAAGGAAGAAAAGCAGAGTAGGGGGAAAGAGAGGAGAAGAGATCAAAGGGGAGAAGGAAAGAGTGCTTCTTTTTAAAACTCCTCACAGTGGTCTGTGGAATAAAGGAAAGTTAGAGGAGAACGAGAAAGGAGAAAGAGAGGAAGATTTGAGTTAATGAACTGGGACCATAGTGATTTTCTTCAGGAGAGACGGAGACAAGTGGAGGCAGCAATGCAGGCGTTTCACTGGGGTGAGTGTGTGTGAGCAAGCCACAACATGGTTCATGATCAAACTTACTCTGAAGTGCGTGTGTGTGCCCGTGTGGGTGTGTGTGTGCTCACATGCATGAGTGTATGCTTAGAAAATATTTTACATTTTCTCTGTTTAGTCAATCAAAGTTACCAATTGGAACTTTAGGCACTCGAGGCGGTGTGGGAAAGCAGTTCCATCAATGGAAGGTGTGAGGTGATAATGCTATCCCACATTTTCCAACTCCAGGTACATAGACCATCAAAAAATCACTATGAGTGTGTGTGTATGAAAGCTCGCCTACCTAAACAGAAAGACAGAGCGTTACAGGGTAGGAGACTACTCTAGAAATGCCACAGTAAGCCAGGCTGTTTTAGCCAAATGCAGCCTGGCTTACTGGCAGTACAGGCTGACTCCAGATCAGTTGATACTGGAGTTAATATTGGGACAGATCAACAATAACTCTAAACTGACCGCCAGTCAGTTGCTAGGTTTTTTTCTGGGGGCAGTTCCATAGTAACTGGATATTCTGATGTGTGGGTGAGTCTTAAGTGAAGGGTGGGTGTTTGGGGGTGGTTTAAGGGCTAAGGTGGGGGGATTGCGTCAAAGTTTTGAGGAGGGGTGAAGTGGGATTTTGGGTTGATGGGGCTCAGGACTTTGGGGTAACGGTTTAGTGTTGGGGTAGGTGAGACACGTTTTGGGGGGTGAAGTTAGCTTTTGGCGGCCTGTGAATTGTAGTTATTGGATCATTGATATTCAGAAATCGGCTGTAGGTTATTGATCTGTGGTCTATGTTACTGAGGTTTTGGATAAAACCTGTTACCCTTCTGTCTGACAGCTTGCCGGGAGAAAGGAGTTATTCAGTCTGTCCACAAATACATACAGTACACACACACACACACACACACACACACACACACACACACACACACACACACACACACACACACACACACACACACATGCACGCATACACACACTAAACTAACCACTATATATGAGGAGCAACAAGTTGTAAACACAAACACACACACACACACAGTTTGTCTTGATGAGAGAGCACAGAAGTGGTCACTGTTGTGTAGTCGTCTCTTTTTAATGCGCTGTTTCTTCATCACAGGAACATTGCAATTTTTCCTCTGTGTTGTTACGCAGGATGTGTCAGCACATATGTATTCAGACTCTATGTTCTCAGGGTTTGCACTGCAGCTATCTCATGTAGCCTGGTTAAACCAAACCATAATGAAAGTGATTCCGTTTGGAATCCAGGCTATCTAAATTCAGCTCAACTTCATATTCTAGATTTTTGTTTGGCCACAAAGTTTTTGTTGATGATCTATCTGAGACATACAGTACCAGTCAAAATGTTGGCACAACTACTTATTAAAGGGTTTTTCTTTATTTTTTCTAATTTCTACATTGGATAATAGTAGTGAAGACATCAAAACTATGTCTTCACTAGAGAATGCCGAGAGTGTGCAAAGCTGTCATCAAGACAATGGATGGCTACTTTGAAGAGTAAAAAATATAAAACATGTTTTGATTTGTTTAACACTTTTTTGGTTACTACATGATTCCATATGTGTTATTTCATAGTTTTGATGTCTTCACTATTATTCTACAATGTACACTGTAATTGTCTAGACTGGTTAAACTGTGATAAGGGTAATGGAATATTTCACTTTGTATGACAACATTTCAGGATAGAAACAAAGATTGGTTTAGAGAATATCTGAGGAAGAGAGAGAGAGAGAGAGAGAGAGAGAGAGAGAGAGAGAGAGAGAGAGAGAGAGAGACTGGGTTAGAGGGACTGAACAGTGGAAGAGGTGGAAAGGATGGTTACCTCATAGACTTTGGAACAAAACAGATGAGGTACTGTAAATGTGTGTCTCATGCTGCGGGTCTCGTAACCCTTTCCACATTGACCCAATGTTGACTCACACTATAGGTAGCCTAGCAGTTCAGAGTGTTGGGCCAGTAACCGAAAAGTTGCTGTTTCCAGTCCCCGAGCCGGAAATGTGACATATAGCAAGATGTATTTTTCTGTCCTTCCCAAACCTCCATAACATCTCCTTTTCTCCTTTCCTATTCCCTATTTTCCCTCCTCCCCTTTGACTCTCTCTCTTCTTTCTGTTGACCTGTGTGCCAGGCCTTTATATAAGGTTTGAGTGAGAGGGGGGATGGAGGGAGGGGAGTAGAGAGAGGGGTGTGAGAGAAAGAAGAGCTTAAAGAGAGGGCAAGAGAGCTCATTAAAGTAGGTTTGGTCTCAGCTCACTGCGCTGAATCAGTGTTTTCCACACCACTCTGTTCCCCCTCCATCCATCCCTCCATCTTTCAATCTCTCTGGCAGCTAGAGTTAAAGTGTCTGTCTGTCTGTCTGTCTGTCTGTCTGTCTGTCTGTCTGTCTGTCTGTCTGTCTGTCTGTCTGTCTGTCTGTCTGTCTGTCTGTCTGTCTGTGTATAATCACTTTTGTACTTAGGTGGTTTCCCCCTACTCACTCAGACTCTGGGCACTATTTTAACAAACCTAACACAATGGGAAATCTTAGCGCTGGTGGTAGCGCTATAGGTTCGGGCATGTCCAAAATAATTTTAGCTATTTTCACAGCCGGAATTATGGTCACAGTAGTTGGCAGTGGAGCTAAAGGGCTGGGTTTTGATGAATTAACAAGTTGTAAGTGTGTTGAGGCTTGACCCTTCACTGGCCAATCAGTACTTGCACTATGGCTAAATATGTGGTTGCTTTAAGTTGTGTATTTATGGCGTTATCATCAACTCCAATTTGAATGTTAGTCTGTTATAGCCTAGTTTTTTAAATAGCCTGCAGAAACAAAATAACAAAATGTACTGTATGTAGGCCTATCCCATCTTTGCTAAATATGTTGAACATGTTTAGAGTCCACATTGTAAGAAGCCTAATTGCATGGCTTCAATATGGAAAGATATTGTTAAACAGCATCTACACTGAAATAGGGGCTAGGCCTACTGTAAATAGAATTGTGTCTGCCATGTCTGAGCCATGGACATACCAAATGTTGTCAATAAGCAATATTAAATTCATTAATAAGGCTTAAAAAGAGAGTGAATAATTCAAATCAAATTCTAATAAAAATTTAAGGACACACCTCAAATATTGCCAGACAGGTAAATTGCCGAATCTGGCGTTAGGGGTGGGAAATGCCAGTCTGGCAGTTTTTACATAAAAAAAATTGCAAACGAATGTACGTTTGACACTTGCGTCTCCTTAGCACCATCTGAAAATAGAGCCCTCTGTCTCTCCATGATGAGTTATCTTGAATTATACATTATAGTTATCCTGAATTACACACTGCCTGGCACAGTTGGACTTAGGCAGCACTGCTTATGTAACAGCTGGTGTGGAATTAATTTGTGTGTGTGTGTGTGTTTGTGCCTGTGTGTGTGTCTAATCCTTCCAACTATGCATTCTGCTTGAAGTCAGCAACGAGGAAACTACTAATTATTAATTGGATGACTGTTCAACTGTCTCTAACATAACTTTAGCTTTGTTGAAATCTTGACTTTGCCGAGCAGAAGCAGACAACATTTTGAAGCTCTGTGATAGTGTGACCTAGTTTCTCTGGTGAAGCCTAGGTGTGGTAGTTCTCCTCTCCCCAGAAACAGGGTGCTGTTACTGGGCTTACCTATCCTCTTTCTGCCCCCTTCTCTGGTTCATGGCAGAGTGGGGTTGTATTTCGAGTGAAATAACACATTTGTTTATTATCTATTTCACTTGATTTGGCAATGTAAACAATGTTTCCCATGCCAATAAATCCCATTGAATTGAATGAAATTGATTTAACAAACACCCTCGCCTCTGTCCTTGTCGTCTTTAACTCTGAAACAATAGCTCTTCACTTACTATAGAAACAATACCACAGAAGGGTATTGTCAGAGTTGGTTGTAAAACTTAACACAACAATAGACCCTAAGGGGGATCATCTTAACCAGAATACAATACTGTGAGCTACTTGTCCCATTGGCTTACAGCAACAAAACAACACAGTTAGTGTAGCTAAGGCTTTTGTTCCAGACCAGTACCAACACACTGGATTCAACTAATCAAGGGGAGGTGTCAAGGGGTTGATTTGGGACTGGTGTCTGATGGACAGTAGCAGGCCGGCAGAGTGGTGCCGAGTCTTTCCACACACCCACAACCACCACCACCAGCGGTATTTACATTATCCCTGTCTGCCTGTCTGACCGCGAGCCGCACCCCCCCCACACACACACACACACACACACACACACACACACACAAGTGTCTGTCTGTCTGTCCAATGGCCACTGCTAAATAACCATTAGTGGTTGGAAATTCTAAAATTTACGACTGGACTTTGAGCGCAAGATTCAACTCAGCCATTTCCCCTCACATACTTCCAATGACTTCCCTCCCCATTCCCAGACCAGACCTGCTGACTGAGGACCAACTGTCTGTTTACCTCATCTGTCCAGAGCTGTCTCCTACTGTATACCTTATGCCCTGACCCACAGAATAAATACAATAGAATAGAATAAAGTGGAATAGAATTGAATACATTATAGTAGAGTAGACTAAAGTAGAATAGAAGAGTAAGCAAGAGTTACACGGGGAAGATATGGAGCCAGTCTACTGATATTTTTTGCTATTAGACAAAAGGGTTAGCGATATGTGTCTGATATTGTATGGATGTTTTTAAATAAACAATGCTTCTGATGGAGCTCCTCCCGCTCTATTTCTCTCGCTCTCGCTCACACTCGCTCTCGTTCTCACACTCTCTATTTCTCCTCTCCTGGCATTGTTCTTCTCCTATTCTGTTACTCTTTAATTCTTCCTTCCTTCCTACCTGTATGTTTCTGGCAGTGTATGATTCTCTAAACTGTTTAACACAGGGCGTTATTACGCAGGGATTGTAGCCAATACCTGATTAATCAATCCCTGTAGCAATTATAATGACCAGCCAAGACCTGATTAATCAAACCCTGTTGTGACTATGATGACCAATGCTGCATACAACCACCATTGTCTCACTGTGTAACTTAACCTGTTGGGTCTAGGGGGCAGCATTTGCACGTCTGGATAAAAAAAATGTACCCGATTTAATCTGGTTACTAATCCTACCCAGTAACTAGAATATGCATATACTTATTATATATGGATAGAAAACACTCTAAAGTTTCCAAAACTGTTTGAATGGTGTCTGTGAGTATAACAGAACTCATTTGGCAGGCAAAACCCTGAGACATTTTCTGACAGGAAGTGGATACCTGATGTGTTGTATTGATTTTAAACCTATCCCATTGAAAAACACAGGGGTTTAGGAATATTTTGGCACTTCCTATTGCTTCCACTAGATGTCACCAGCCTTTACAAAGTGTTTTGAGTCTTCTGGAGGGAGATCTGACCGAACAAGAGCCATGGAACGGTGATGTCCCATTAGACACCTGGCGCGCTACTTCATGTTGGGTACCCTCGTTCCAATACGTTATAAAAGGCTATGCATTCGTCCACCTTGAATATTATTCATGTTCTGGTTAAAAAAGGCCCTAATGATTTATGCTATACAACGTTTGACATGTTTGAACGAACGGAAATATATTTTTTCCCCTCGTTCATGACGAGAAGTCCGGCTGGCTTACATCATGTGCTAACGAGACGGAGATTTTTGGACATAAATGATGAGCTTTTTTGAACAAAACTACATTCGTTATGGACCTGTGATACCTGGAAGTGACATCTGATGAA
Source organism: Salmo salar (assembly GCF_965601325.2). NCBI lineage: Eukaryota > Metazoa > Chordata > Actinopteri > Salmoniformes > Salmonidae > Salmo > Salmo salar. The sequence goes on along the minus strand of NC_138291.1, from coordinate 77,576,772 downwards.
GAGAATCAAAGGTAATGGATTATTTACATAGTATTTTCGATTTTAGATCTCCCCAACATGACGTCTAGTCTGTATCGCAACGCGTATTTTTCTGGGCACAGTGCTCAGATTATTGCAAAGTGTGATTTCCCAGTAAGGTTATTTTTAAATCTGGCAAGTTGATTGCGTTCAAAAGATGTAAATCTATAATTCTTTAAATGACAATATAATATTTTACCAATGTTTTCTAATTTTAATTATTTAATTTGTGACGCTGACTTGACTGCCGGTTATTGGAGGGAAACGATTTCCTCAACATCAATGCCATAGTAAAACGCTGTTTTTGTATATAAATATGAACTTGATAGAACTAAAAATGCATGCATTGTCTAACATAATGTCCTAGGAGTGTCATCTGATGGAGATTGTAAAAGGTTAGTGTATCATTTTAGCTGGTTTTATGGTTTTGGTGACCCTGTCTTTGACTTGACAAAACATTACACACAACTCTTGTAAATGTACTGTCCTAACATACTCTAAATTTATGCTTTCGCCGTAAAACCTTTTTGAAATCGTAAAACGTGGTTAGATTAAGGAGATGTTTATCTTTCAAATGGTGTAACATAGTTGTATTTTTGAAAAATTTGAATTTTGACATTTATTTGGATTCAAATTTGCCGCTCTTGAAATGCACCTGCTGTTGATGGAGTGCACCACAGGTGGCACGCTAGCGTCCCACCTAGCCCCAAGAGGTTAAGTAGCATCTTAAAACTTCTATGGGCTAGACCTGCGGGACACAGCCAGTGAAATATCAGGGCGGAAAATTCAAAAACAACAAAATGTCATAATTCAACTTTCTCAAACATACAACTATTTTACACCATTTTAAAGATAAACTTCTCGTTAATCTAACCACATTGTCCGATTTCAAAAAGGCTTTACAGCGAAAGCAAAACATTAGATTATGTTAGGAGAGTACATAGACAAAAATAATCACACAGCCATTTTCCAAGCAAGGACATGTGTCAATAAAACCTAAAACACAGCTAAATGAAGCACTAACCTTTGACGATCTTCATCAGATGACACTCCTAGGACATTATGTTACACAATACATGTATGTTTTGTTCGATAAAGTTCATATTTATATCCAAAAACAGCATTTTACATTGGCACATGATGTTCAGAAAATGTATTCCCACCAAAACGTCCGGTGAATGTGCACATCAATTTACAGAAATACTCATCATAAACGTTGACAAAATATATAACAATTATTTTAAGAATTATAGATAGACTACCCCTGGATGCAACCGCTGTGTCAGATTTGAAAATAGCTTTACGGAGAAAGCACATTTTTCAATATTCTGAGTACATAGCTCAGCCATCACGGTGAGCTATTCAGACACCCGCCAAGGTCGGGGCAACCTAAACTCAGAATTAGTATTAGAAATATGCTCTTAACTTTGCTGATCTTCATCAGAATGCACTCCCAGGACTGCTACTTCAACAAGAAATGTTCTTTTTGTTCTAAATAATCCATATTTATGTACAAATACCTCCGTTTTGTTTGTGCGTACAGATCACTTATCCAAAGGCATAACGCGCGAGCGTGGAACGAGAGACGAAAAGTCAAAATGTTCCATTACCGTACTTAGAAGCATGTCAAACGCTGTTTAAAATCAATCTTTATGGTATTTTAAATGTAAAATTATGGTAATATTCCAACCAGACAATAGCATATTCATTCAAGAAGAAAAGAAGGAGGGGCGCGCTCACGGGACCGAGCATATCCAATCCCTTTGTTGCCAGGCAGTCCACTCAAAAACTGAGCTCCTATTATCTGCCCAGTGACAGGAAAATGCTCAAACCACTTTCTGAAGGCTTTAGACAGCCAATGGAAGCCTTAGGAAGTGCAACGTCCCCCACAGACACTGTAGTTTCGATAGAGAATCAAAAGAAGAACTACAATTCTCAGACTTTCCACTTCCTGCTTGGAATTTTCTCAGGTTTTTGCCTGCCATATGAGTTCTGTTATACTCACAGACACCATTCAAACAGTTTTATAAACTTCAGAGTGTTTTCTATCCAGATCTACTAATTATATGCATATTCTAGTTTCTGGGCCAGAGTAGTAACCTGTGTAAATTGGGTACGTTTTTCATCCGGCCGTGAAAATACTGCCCCCTAGCCCAGACAGGTTAACACTCCTGTTATGCCCATACAGTGAACTCCACCTGCTGTGTGTGTGTGTGTGTGTGTGTGTGTGTGTGTGTGTGTGTGTGTGTGTGTGTGTGTGTGTGTGTGTGTGTGTGTGTGTGTGTGTGTGTGTGTGTGTGTGTGTGTGTGTGTGTGTGTGTGTGTGTGTGTGTGTGATTCAGTCTTCAGCCCTCTCTACAGTCTGGACATAATGGAGCCCAGATGCTTTGAGATGCTAAGGAGCCAACCTGCCCCCTGTCAGACTGACACACACACACACACACACACACGAGACACTGACTCACACCCTGACTCACTCATTCACTCTCTCTTTCTCTCTTTTTATTATTTTACCTATTCCCGGTATCTTCTTTCATTCTTTCTTTTGTTCTTTCTTTCTTTCTTTAGTTTTTCTCCTTTTCCTTTCTTCTTTCTCTTATTCCCACCCTCCCTCCCTCTATCTTGTTCCACCCCGGGCATGAAACATGTAGGCCTCTCTGGTGCCATGGCGACCAATCCAAACAGAGAGAGCAGCTGAAGCCTGCAATAGCAAACGGTTGGCCATAAAAGAAAAAACTAAACTGGCTTTTGTTGCCATTCTCTAGCTGTGTTTGATCTGTGTGTGTGCATGTGCATGTTCATGTGCACGTGCATGTATTCTGTGTTACAGCATAGAAAGCCTGCTTTAATGAAGTGGGTCAGTACCTGGTGGCAGACTGATTGAGAATTCAGCAACGCTAGGTACTTCCCAAACTAGACAAGGAAAAATTGGCTAACACAGAAGCCGACTGGCAGCCATAGTGGTTAGTAAGAAGTGGACACACACACACACGCTACAGGTCTTCAAGCCATGTGAGGGAAGGTGACAGAGACATCAGACAGACAGTCACAGTGTAGGAATGTAAGGGCAATTAAAAACTAAAACTGCGTTTTACAGTGCTTTCAGAAAGTATTCACACCCATTGACTTTTTCCACATTCCTGAATTTAAAATGGATTAAATTGAGATTTTGTGTCACTGGCCTTCACACAATACCCCATAATGTCAAAGTAGAATGATGTTTTTAGACATTTTTACAAATTAATAAAAAATGAAAAGCTAAAATGTCTCAAGTCAATAAGTATTCAACCCCTTTGTTATGGCAAGCCTAAATATTTCTTATGGCAAGTAAAAATTTGCTTAACAAGTTACATAAGTTGCATGGACTCACTGTGTGTGCAATAATAGTGTTTAACATGATTTTGAATGACTACTACCCCACACATACAATTATCTGTAAGGTCCCTTAGTCGAGCAGTGAATTTCAAACACAGATTCAACCACAAAGACCAGGGAGGTTTTCCAATCCCTCGCAAAGAAGGGCACCTTTTGAATATCCCTTTGAGCATGAAGTTATTAATTACACTTTGGATGGTGTATCAATACACCCAGTCACTACAAAGATATAGGTGTCTTTCCTAACTCAGTTGCCGGAGAGGAAGGAAACCGCTCAGGGATTTCACCATGAGGCCAATGGTGACTTTAAAACAGTTACGGAGTTTAATGGCTGTGATAGGAGAAAACTGAGGATGGATCAACAACATTGTAGTTACTCCTGAATATTAACCTAAATGGCAGAGTGAAAAGAAGGAAGCCTGTACAGAATAAAAAATATTCTTAAACGTGCATCCTGTTTTGCAAAGAGCACTAAAGTAAAACTGCAAAACAATTGGAAAATAAATGTACTTTATGTCCTGAATACAAAGAGTTATGTTTGGGGCAAATCCAACACAATACATCACTGAATACCACTCTTCATATTTTCAGGCATGACCTACAAAGCCCTTCATCACCTTGCCCCCCCCCCCCCCCCCCCTTACCTCTCAAACCTTCTTCTCCCCCATCAACCCACACACGCACTCCGTTCGACCACAGCAGGCCACCTTGTCATTCCCAGGTCGAAGCTCTAGAACTTCGGCGACAGGGCATTCTCCAGGGTTGCTCCTAGGCTCTGGAACTTCCGCCATCAGTGACTTGGAGTGCATCACTATCTTTCAATCGCTCCTAAAGCCCCACCTCTTTGCCAGTGACCTCACAATATGATTTGATCGCGATACTTACAGTAGGTGCCAATACTATCCCTCAAGGTAACCAAGACTAAGGAGATGATTGTGGACTACAGGAAAAGGAGGACTGAGCACTCCCCCATTCTCATTCTCCCTAGCAGAGCTGGTTAGTGTAATGAACATGATGGGAGACAGGGAGCTGGTTTCAAGCGCAGCAGGTGTTTATTGTAAAGGACCACAGGAGGAGGCAGGTAGCTGGGTCCAGGGGCAGGCAGAAGGTCATACACAGAGGGTACAAACAGGCAACAGTACAGACAGGGAAAAGGCTAGTAATGTCGTCTGGGAGATCAGGCAATAGGTTGATAACAGGAAATCCGATAGGCTAAGGTACATGGAAGGAATAGGCAAAAGGCGTTGTTAGTGAGGCAGGCAAAAACTATCATACACGGAAGGAATAATTTACGTGAAAAACAGCGCTCCAAATAGAAGTATGTCACAAAACAAACAATACCTCACAATGATGGGGTGCAAAGAACTGAACTAAATAGTGTGATAATGACATACAGGTGTATGAACAGGTGATCAGAATTCAGGTGATTGGGATCTGGAGAGTGAGCTGCGTTCAGGGGATCTATGTGTTTCAGAGTGTGAGCTGGAAAGTGGGCTGGAAAGTGAGCTACGTTCAGGGAATCTACATGTTTGAGAGTGTGAGTTGGAAGCAGATGTTACAGTTAGGCTGTTTTTATGTTATCCAGAGCGTTGGTGACTGCAACTGTGCTGTCAGGTTGTCTGTTGGTAAATTCAGAGCGCTTCGCTCTCGGAACGTTCAGAGCGCTTCGCTCTCGGAACGTTCAGAGCGCACATTGGAGAGCGTACTCCTCCTCTGTTCCTCTGGTGATGTAGAGGTTAACCCTGCAGCCCCTAGCTCCACTCCCAAACCTTTAAAAGCCTTGGTTTCATGCATGTTAACATTAGAAGCCTACTCCCTAAGTTTGTTTTATTCACTGCTTTAGCACACTCCGCCAACCCGGATGTCCTAGCCGTGTCTGAATCCTGGCTTTGGAAGGCCACCAAAAATCGTGAAATTTCCATCCCTAACTATAACATTTTCTGACAAGATAGAACTGCCAAAGGGGGCGGTGTTGCAAGCTACTGCAGAGATAGCCTGCAGAGTTCTATCTCACTATCCAGGTCTGTACCAAAATTATTTGAGCTTCTACTTCTAAAAATTCACCTTTCCAGAAACAAGTCTCCCACCGTTGCCGCTTGCTATGGACCACCCTTTGCCCCCAGCTGTGCCCTGGACACCATATGTGAATTGATTGCCCCCCATCTATTTTCTGAGCTCGTGCTGCTAGGTGACCTAAACTGGGACATGCTTAACACCCCGGCCATCCTACAATCTAAGCTTGATGCCCTCAATCTCACACAAATTATCTATGAACCTACCAGGTACAACCCTAAATCGTAACCATGGCACCCTCTTAGATATCATCCTAACCAACTTGCCCTCTAAATACACCTCTGCTGTCTTCAACCAGGATCTCAGTGATCATTGCCTCATTGCCTGCGTGCGTAATGGGTCCGCGGTCAAACGACCATCCCTCATCACTGTCAAACGCTCCCTTAAACACTTCAGCGAGCAGGCCTTTGTAATCAACCTGGCCCGTGTATCCTGGAAGGATATTGATCTCATCCCTTCAGTAGAAGATGCCTGGTTGCTCTTTAAAAGTGCTTTCCTCGCCGTCTTAAATAAGCATGCCCCATTCAAAAAATGTAGAATTAAGAACAGAAATAGCCCTTGGTTCACCCCAGACTTGACTGCCCTTGACCAGCACAAAAACATTCTGTGGCGTTCTGCATTAGCATCGAATAGCCCCCGCGATATGCAACTTTTCAGGGAGCTCAGGAACCAATATACTCAGTCAGTTAGGAAAGCTAAGGCTAGCTTTTTCAAACAGAAATTTGCATCCTGTAGCACTAATTCCAAAATGTTTTGGGACACTGTAAAGTCCATGGAGAATAAGAGCACCTCCTCCCAGCTGCCCACTGCACTGAGGATAGGAAACATTGTCATCATTGATAAATCTACGATAATCGATCATTTCAATAAGCATTTTTTTTACGGCTGGCCATGCTTTCCACCTAACTACCCCTACCCCGGGCAACATCTCAGCACCCCCTGCAGCAACTTGCCCAAGCCCCTTCCCCCCCGCTTCCCCTTCACCCAAATACAGACAGCTGATGATCTGAAAGAGCTGCAAAATCTGGATCCCTACAAATCAGCTGGGCTAGACAATCTGGACCCTCTCTTTCTAAAATGATCCGCCGAAATTGTTGCAACCCCAATTACTAGCCTGTTCAACCTCTCTTTCGTATCGTCTGAGATCCCCAAAGATTGGAAAGCTGCCGCGGTCATCCCCCTCTTCAAAGGGGGTGACACTCTAGACCCAAACTGTTATAGACCTACAGTATATCCATCCTGCCCTGCCTTTCTAAAATCTTCGAAAGCCAAGTTAACAAACAGATCACCAACCATTTCGAACCCCACCGTACCTTCTCCACTATGCAATCTAGTTTCCGAGCTGGTCATGTGTGCACCTCAGCCACGCTCAAGGTCCTAAATGATATCATAACCGCCGTCGATAAAAGACAGTTCTGTGCAGCCGTCTTCATCGACCTGGCCAAGGCTTTCGACTCTGTCAATCACTGCATTCTTATTGGCAGACTCAACAGCCTTGGTTTCTCAAATGACTGCCTCGCCTGGTTCACCAACTACTCCTCAGATAGAGTTCAGTGTGTCAAATCGGAGGGCTTGTGGTCCGAACCTCTGGCAGTCTCTATGGGTGTGCCACAGGGTTCAATTCTTGGGCCGACACTTTTCTCTGTATATATCAATGATGTCGCTCTTGCTGCTGGTGATTCTCTGATCTACCTCTACGCAGACGACACCATTCTGTATACACCTGGCCCTTCTTTGGACACTGTGCTAGCAAACCTCCAAACGAGCTTCAATGCCATACTACACTCCTTCCGTGGCCTCCAAGTGCTTTTAAATGCAAGTAAAACTAAGTGCATGCTCTTCAACCGATTGCTGCCGCCCGCACCCTCCCGCCCGACTAGCATCACTACTCTGGACAGTTCTGACTTAGAACATGTGGAAAACCACAAATACCTAGGTGTCTGGTTAGACTGTAAACTCTCCTTCCAGACTCACATTAAGCTTAACCAATCCAAAATTAAATCTAAAATCGGCTTCCTATTTCGCAACAAAGCCTCCTTCACTCATGCTGCCAAACAAACCCTCGTAAAACTGACTATCCTACTGATCCTTGACTTCGGCGATGTCATTTACAAAATAACCCCCAACACTCTACTCAGCAAACTGGATGTAGTCTATCACAGTGCCATCCATTTTATCACCAAAGCCCCATATACTACACACCACTGCGACCTGTATGCTCTCTTTGGCTGGCCCTCACTACATATTCGTTGCCAAACCCACTGGCTCCAGGTCATCTATAAGTCTATGCTAGGTAAAGCCCCGCCTTACCTCAACTCACTGGTCACCATAGCAACACCCACGCGCTCCAGCAGGTATATTTCACTGGTCATCCCCAAAGCCGACACTTTCTTTGGCCGCCTTTCCTTCCAGTTCTCTGCTGCCAATGACTGGAACGAATTGCAAAATCACTGAAGCTGGAGTCTTATATCTCCCTCTCTAACTTTATTCATCAGCTGTCAGAGCAGCTTACCGATCACTGTACCTGTACACAGCCAATCTGTAAATAGCACACCCAACTACCTCATCCCCATATTGTTATTTATCCTCTTGCTCTTTTGCAAACCAGTATCTTTACTTGCACATCATCATCTTCACGTCTATCACTCCAGTGTTAATGCTAAATTGTAATTATTTCGCCTCTATGGCCTATTTATTGCTTACCTCCCTACCCTTCTACATTTGCACACACTGTACATAGATTTTTCTATTGTGTTATTGACTGTACATTTGTTTATTTGTAACTCTGTGTTGTTGTTTTTGTCGCACTGCGTTGCTTTATCTTGGCCAGGTCGCAGTTGTAAATGAGAACTTGTTTTCAACTGGCCTACCTGGTTAAATAAAAGGTGAAATAAAAATAAATAAAAATATACATTATTTTAATAGCAGGACACTGTAAAGTCCATTATCCTTCTGAAGAGTATGAATTAGGCTGTTTGAGAAGGTTTGAATCCTAAGCAACCTGCCTACACATTTGAAGTACAGTAGACCAACATAGCTACTGTAGTAGGTCAAAGATGTGTGCTGGAAAACCTTGGTAGAGCGTGGGGGAAGTACTGTAGGTATTGTGGTGCTCATGTGACGTAAATGTTCTTAATTTTTCAGCTTCAGACCAATGCCTAATTCTCACTTAAAACATTGTTTTTGTGTAGTAGTACATGATACAACATTTCCACATGCAAAGCCTGATATTTTTTTTGCAACTGAAAGGCTGTCATTGTAACCTGTAATGCGGCCTCTGACAAAAGGTCTGGACCTTAATGGCACCGGTGGTGATCTTGCATAACTGAGAGAATTTGATCACTAAGGCAGTTACAGAGATAATATTATTTCTTAAATTTTAAAAGATCTTGATTGGCACAATGAAATGTGGGGTCCTGACCTTAACAAGTAGCCCAGGACCAGTGGAACCAAATTAGCTCCATAACATCAAAGATCCACCACGATGTTTTACAGTAGGTATAGGGTTATTTTCTGCTCATGCATTCTCATTTCGATGCCTAACACACCACTGGTGTGCGTGAACAAACAGCTCTATTTTGATGTCAACCAACAAATGTAAATGCCTGGAGTTTGCTAAACGACATTGGCACTTGGATCTGGAATCGGTGCTTTGGTCAGATGACATGAAAATAGAGCTCTATGGCCATGCACACCAGTGGTGGATTTGGCATCAAAATGAGAATGCTTGAACACAAAATTACCTCCTTCACCCATCCTGCTCACAATCTGTGTGCACACCAAACACTAACCAAACAGGATTAAGTCTTGAGTGTCCTTATTCCCAATAGATTTGGTATCTCTGCTGCACCTCTTTCTTTCTCTCTCTGTCTGGAGCAACATAGACATTCCGAAACTCTACGAAGATTCCGTGAGATTCCAGAGGTGACTCAGATATCCAGAATAATCCTTTCCTCCCTGTGGCAACCCTGGCCTTATTAACAGACTGGATCAAACTTACTTATAACGGGATTATACTTCCCAGTCACGGATCCCATTCCAGTCACGGATCCTATCAGGGTAGAGGTAAAGATCCACTGTCACGACACTACCCCTCAGTCTCATCAACTAGATATTAGAAAGACAGAGGTATCAGGAACCTAATTCCTCTGTTCTATCTCCTCAGTCATCTGTCAGATGAGAGAAGGTCTTCAAAGATGGGGAATAGAGTTGCACCACCAAACAAACTCAGGTAGCACGTTAGTTTACAGTGCTAAAATAAGGGGTAACCACAGGGAATTAACAGGAAACAACAGGGAAATAACGACAGGGTAACAATATGGTAATAACCCATTCATAGTTAGTATCTAGCAGCTAAATAACAATATTAAGGGTGACACATTTTCCTGGTTGTTATGTATAAAGTAACTACTTTTATTTATTTTTTTTTTATTTTTATTTCACCTTTAGTTAAGCTAGTTGAGAACAAGTTCTCATTTACAACTGCGACCTGGCCAAGATAAAGCACTTTAGAACTACAAATATTAGAAGGTAAGAAGCACAACTTATGTAGTAAGTATTCAAAGCCATTTCACCTGAACCTTTGTAGAAATACTTTTTATTTGATTTGAGAAAAGACATCATAGGCCTACTTAGACTGTATGTAGGCCAACCACAAACATACCTTTTGGGTCTTTTGCTCTTAGTTATCCGGTACTTACAGGTGATGTGCAAATAGTCAGTTGTTACTGACTATAATTATTATGTTCATTACTGGTACTTCATTCAGTATAACTAGGGTGCTTCAGCACTGTATTCTAAAGCAACATTTTTTTTGTTGAAAATATACTTTTCGTTGCTCTTTGTTATTTTTCATGCCTGCCTTTTGTGATTGAGAATCGCTTTTGGATTTATGGCTTTGGTCCGTAGTAACATCAGATCAGCAGCCTGCACTGCGCTTTCTCTCCTCAGTCTTCTTTGATGCTTGCTGAGGAGAGTTATGTATTGTTTAAAAAGTTTATAACACGTAAAAGTTGGTGATGTATTAGTACTGTGTTAAAAGAGTTATACACTGTGTGATGCAATGCTAGGTTGTTTAGCTAGGCTAGCTAGGGTTGAAGTCGGAAGTTTACATACACTTAGGTTGGAGTCATTAAAACTCGTTTTTCAACCACTCCACACATTTCTTGTTAACAAACTATAGTTTTGGCAAGTCGGTTAGGACATCTGCTTTGTGCATGACACAAGTAATTTTTTCAACAATTATTTACAGACAGATTATTTCACCTATAGTTCACTGTATCACAATTCCAGTGGGTCAGACGTTTACGTACACTAAGTTGACTGCCTTTAAACAGCTTGGAAAATTCCAGAAAATTATGTCATGACTTTAGAAGCTTCTAATTGACATAATTTGAGTCAATTGGAGGTGTACCTGTAGATGTATTTCTAGGCCTACCTTCAAACTCAGTGCCTCTTTGCTTGACATCATGGGAAAATCAAAAGAAATCAGCCAAGACCTCAGAAAAACAATTGTTGATCTCCACAAGTCTGGTTCATCCTTGGGAGCAATTTCCAAACGTGTGAATGTACCACGTTCATCTGTACAAACAATAGTATGCAAGGAAAAACACCATGGGACCACGCAGCCGTCATATCGCTCAGGAAGGAGACGCGTTCTGTCTCCTAGAGATGAACGTACTTTGGTGCGAAAAGTGCAAATCAATCCCAGAACAGCAGCAAAGGACCTTGTGAAGATGCTGGAGGAAACAGATACAAAAGTATTTATATCCACAGTAAAACAAATCCTATATCGACATAACCTGAAAGGCTGCTCAGAAAGGAAGAAGCCACTGCTCCAAAACCGCCATCAAAAAAGCCAGACTACGGTTTGCAGCTGCACATGGGGACAAAGATCGTACTTTTTGGAGAAATGTCCTCTGGTCTGATGAAACAAAAATAGAACTGTTTGGCCATAATGACCATCGTTATGTTTGGAGGAAAATGGGGCAGGCTTGCAAGCCGAAGAACACCATCCCAACCGTGAAGCATGGGGGTGGCAGCATCATGTTGTGGGGGTGTTTTGCTGCAGGATGGACTAGTGCACTTCACAAAATAGATGGCACCGTGAGGAGGAAAATTATGTGGATTTATTGAAGCCACATCTCAGGACATCAGTCAGGGAGTTAAAGCTTGGTCGGAAATGGGTCTTCCAAATGGACAACGACTCCAAGCACACTTCCAAAGTTGTGGCAAAATGGTTTAAGGACAACAAAGTCAAGGTATTGGAGTGGCCATCACAAAGCCCTGACCTCAATCCTATAGAAGATTTGTGGGCAGAACTGATAAAGTGTGTGAGAGCAAGGAGGCCTACAAACCTGACTCAGTTACACCAGCTCTGTCAGGAGGAATGGGCCAACATTCACCTAACGTATTGTGGGAAGCTTGTGGAAGGCTACCAAAAACGTTTGACCCAAGTTAAATAATTTAAAGGCAATGCTACCAAATACTAATTGAGTGTATGTAAACTTCTGACCCACTGGGAATGTGATGAAAGAAATAAAAGCTGAAATAAATAATTATCTCTACTATTATTCTGACATTACACATTCTTAAAATAAAGTGGTGATCCTAACTGACCTAAGACAGGGAATCTTTACTAAGATTAAATGTCAGGTATTGTGAAAAACTGAGTTTAAATGTATTTGGCTAAGGTGTATGTAAACTTCCGATTTCAACTGTAGCTACCAAAAGCCTTGTTTTGTGGTTGGCCCACATACAGTATGATGTAGTTTCTCAAGCGTTTCTTTTGAATAAAAATTCTTTCTACATTCTATATGAGTATATACAGTGCTGCTGAGTACAGGTGAAATGGCCTTGAATACTTACTACATAGTTTGTGCTTATTAGCCTCTAGTATTTATAGTTTTTAAGTAACAAATACTTCTTTCTACATAACAACCAGGAAAATGTGTCACCCTTTATGTTGTTATTTAGCAGCTAGATACTAACTCTGAACGGGTTATTACCCTGTCGTTACTGTGTTATTTCTCGTCGTTTCCTGTTATGTCCCTGCCGTTACCCCTTATTTCAGCACTAAAGTGCTACCCAAAATCGTTTGGCACTTTGCTTCATGTTTAAAGTGTTTTCTATAAAGGAATACTTCTCTAATACTCATACTAGAAAATGTGTTAAACTGCTTTACATAAGCTTCCAAAGAAAGAGACACTTGGATGTTTTGTCGCATGTTTTTGTGTCATGCTTCCAAATCACCCTCTGCTTGTTGCCTTCACTGCCTCTGAAGCAAAGGAGCGCTCAAACAACCCACCCACTTTCTCAGCATGTTTTGGAGAGGAGAAGGTGGGGGGGGGGGGGTTGAATTTTTGCTCAGTCTGACTAGTGAAAGAGAAGGGGGCAGGGAATGTGTATATGTGGGAGGAGGAGTTGCATGCGAGGGAGGAACTTCATAACTTTAGAAATAGGCAGTGAACAACATCAGAGGGAAATGAGATCTGGGGCTTTGTATCCCAGAGCAGCAGGAACAAAACCAGGCTGCTGGATGTCAGGGAGGAGAGAGTAGGGAGTCTGCCCAGCTACATCCCACTCCTGCTGGGGTCACAGGGTTAGGGCTGGTGGGGGAGGGGTCACTCACCATCCCGAAGGGTCTTCTAATGCCATTACCCCAGGCAGAGTAGACCTTGGCTGGGCTGGGGCTGAGGAGAGGGGTGGGGGTGGATGGGGGATGGTGAAAGGAGGACATGATTCATGATGATTCTGGTCTGGGAAACGGTCAACTTCTAGCATAACACACACACCGCTGAATTTTGCTTGCGTCTTCATATGTGCACACACACACACACACACACACACACACACACACACACACACACACACACACACACACACACACACACACACACACCCCCCCCTCCAGCGGAGAGTCATTGAGATGTTAGGGAGTGACCAGTAATTGATAGAGTTGTTGAACAGCTCTGACACTACTATTACGCCCTCATCAGTAGGTGTCATCCTCGGAACCTAGGAATCCCCAATTCCTTTCTCCTTCTCTTTATGTCCTCATTTCTCCACCTATATTTCCTCCCTCTCTCTCTGCTCCCTATCCTTTCTCTGACTGTTGGTTGAAAATGGCCTGTGTTCCCTGCACTTGTGTACTGGGCGCTTGGTATCCTGGACAAAAAACACTGATTTAATTTGGCATAGAGTTGATGGGTGTCCTGCCTGGAAGCCCCAGGGAGGAATGGGCTTTGAAGTACTATATGTGGGACAGTGAGTGTGTGTGTATAATATGTCCCCTTTCTGTCCCCCAGGCAACTCACACTAACATAATACTGTCTGGAAATGAAACACTTAAACACGAAGCACACAAACACAGTTCTACACACTCACCCGCATTCTTTCTGTCTCGCTAAATCAGATTTTTTTAACTTCATATTTTGAATGTTGAAGGGAAAGGATGGGAAATGTGTTTAACTATGACCTGTAACAATGATCAGCCTTAATAATGTCCCAATGAAGTGTACTTGAAATTAAACTTTTCTTCCCCTCTCTCTCGATGCAGAGTGTGTGTTCAGTGTATGTCCGGCCTTGTCCAGGTACCATGGCTCTGGTTCAGACCCTGCCTGTGTCCACGACTGACCACCCCAAGCCTCCTACCAGCCTCAACATCGTCTCCCTCTCCCCCGTGGTTGGAGGGCCCTGTGGCCCCTGTGGCCCCGGAGCCACCATGGGCTCCGTCAGCAGCCTCATTTCTGGCCGGACCTATCAGGAGCAGCGACACTGCCGGGCAGCCAGCGAGTTCAGGTAGGGTGCTACTCATTAGTCGTGGCCGGGTGCCAGTCTGTTTAAGTGCGCTTGCCTACTTTATTGTTGTCCTGGTCAAGCCAAACATGGTTGGAAAATAAGTGACAAGGAGTTGGCATGATAGCACAAACAGACTGACACTCAGGCTATATTGGTCGTGGATGAGATAATTTCCTAGCCTGGGTTCCAGTTTTTTTACCTTGTTTCTGCTCTCTTGCCAACTCCTGGGATTGTCATGCCAAACAAGAGCACAAACAGATCTGGGACCAGGCTAGGGATTCCTCCCTTACTGGCTCCCGAGTGGCGCAGAAGTCTAAGGCACTACATCTCAGTGCTAGAGGTGTCACTACAGACACCCTGGTTCAAATCCAGGCTCTATCACAACCGGCTGTGATAGAGAGACCCATAGGGCGGCGCACAATTGGCCCAGCGTCGTCTGGGTTTGGCTGGTGTAGGCCGTCGTTGTAAATAAGAATTGGTTATGAACTGACTTGCCTAGTTAAATAAAGGTTACTTGTTTTTTTTAATACTATGGAAAAGAGCTACTGGAAAAATGCTATATACTGTAATTCCAATCAATTATTATTCTAAATAATTTTTATTTCAGCACTAAGACACGCCATAACACCCCAACCACCAGCTGTTTCAGGCTCCAGGGTGATAGCAACACCCTGCACAGCGCGAGCTCCCTGGAACAACTACTGGTCATCAACAACCAGACCCAGATCCAGACCACACAGCTCCAGCCCCCGCCACTGCCCACCAAGAAGCAGCCCCGGTCAGGTAACTCTGCTGGTGGGACAGGGTGTGCGGCTGGAGGTGGTGTTGGTGCAGGGAATGGAAACTATGGGTTTGTGACTGAGGTGGTGACTGTAGGAGACTGGAATGATAACCATGTGGTGGCGATCGGGAGTCCGTGTAGCGACTCGGAGGAGCAGAGGGATAACCGAGGTCTCAACGGGAATATTGGCGGTCCGCCGCCCAAACTCATCCCTGTGTCGGGAAAACTGGAGAAGGTGAGTGTCGGAAGGGAATTCCCAAAATGTCAAGTGGTTCCCGAGGTTGTCGTATCTGTGTATAATAAGTCCTAGTCAAGAAATGACCATCCCAACTTCCCTTTGATAATGCCCATACATTTCATTGTGTTATCATTAGTATACTTTCATTCTTTCTCAGTTGTAAGTCGCATTTGTAAAATCCTCACTAAGCTAATATACAGAACATAGAATCTAGCTAGCTAATAATACTTCTAGCTACAGTACCAGTCAAATGTTAGGACACACCTACTCATTCCAGGGTTTTTATTTATTTTTTAAATGTTTCTACAGTGTAGAATAATAGCGAAGAAATCTATGAAATAACACATATGGAATTGCTGTTATAACAGCAAAGGGGGGTCAACTCCATATTAATGCCAATGATTTTGGAATGAGATGTTCGATGAGGTATACTTTTGGTCATGTAGTGTATATTGACTAATTTCATATAAAAATAGAGTTTCCTGAAAGACAAGATTCAATTGATAATAGTCTGATGGGTGAGAGTATTATCAATTGTTAAATTGTATATGAAGAATCTGATGAACAGCGCAGTTTGTAATTGACACAAAGGCAGGTAAACGGAGCGCCAAATTGTGACTTTTAAAGATTCCCCTACAGAGTCACAAGCAGGTAAAACGTTTGGATGTCTATATAGTATCAGAAAGAGCAGATTCTGCAGTTCCACATTGAATATTCTTGTCAAACAACTCTTAAAAATTACCCGTTGAGCTCTATTTCAAAAACATTTTTGCCAAATGTATTTTCTTAAATGCATAATGTTCCTTAAGCCCTGCCCTTAATGAATGAATAGTGAATCTTTGTGATTGTGTTTATTTAATGGATTTGAACACTTGAGTTGTGGTGTTTTAGTGGTTTTTCGTTTGTACATACAGTGCATTCGGAAAGTATTCAGACCCCTTCCCTTTTTCCACATTTTGTTAAGTTACAGCCTTATTCTAAAATGGATTAAATTAAAAAAAAATCCTCATCACCTTACACACAATACCTGTAACGTCTTGTCTGTAGTGTGGCGGAAAGAAGCGCAGGAAGCAGCGAACACTGTGTGGTAATTTTAATAAAACCACCTGTACAAAATAAAAGGTCTCCCAACAACAGGGAAAAATACAATTGACAAGCACAGTCGAACAAACGCAGTCGACACACAGAAAAACAATCCCGCACAAAAGGGTGCGGGCCAGCTGAACTAAATAGCCCTCTTAATTGCCTAACTCAGGGCAGGTGAGAAAACATTAAAAAAAGGGAAAAACAAAAAGGGAATCGGTGGTAGCTAATAGGCCGGTGACGACGACCGCCGAGCGCCACCCGAGCAGGAGGGGGATGCCACCGTCGGTAGGAATCGTGACAGTACCACCTCCTGACGCGCGGCCCCTGCAGCGCGCCGACACCGGCCTCGAGGCCGACCCAGAGGACGAGGCGCAGGGCGATCCGGACGGAGGCGGTGGAACTCCTTCAACATGGATGGGTCCAAGACGTCCTCCGCCGGCACCCAGCACCTCTCCTCCGGACCGTACCCCTCCCAGTCCACGAGGTACTGCAGGCCCCCCGCCCGGCGTCTCGAGTCCAGAATGGCCCTTACGCTGTACGCCGGGGACCCCCCGATGTCCAGGGGGGGTGGAGGGACCTCCGGCACCTCATCTTCTTGTAGGGGACCAGCCACCACCGGCCTGAGGAGAGACACATGAAACGAAGGGTTAATACGGTAATAGGAAGGGAGTTGCAACCGATAACACACCTCGTTTATCCTCCTCAGGACTTTGAAGGGCCCCACACACTGCGGCCCCAGCTTCCGGCAGGGCACGCGGAGAGACAGGTTCCGGGTCGAGAGCCAGACCCTGTCACCCGGTGCGAACACTGGCGCCTCACTGCGGTGGCGGTCAGCACTCCTTTTCTGCCTAGCACTGGCCTCCTTCAGTGAGTCCTGTACTGCTTTCCAGGTCTCCTTGGAGTGCTGAACCCAGTCCTCCACCGCAGGAGCCTCGGTCTGGCTCTGGTGCCATGGGGCCAGGACCGGCTGGTACCCTAGCACACACTGGAAGGATGACATGTTAGTAGAGGAGTGGCGAAGTGAGTTCTGGGCTAACTCTGCCCAAGGAATATACCTCGCCCACTCCCCTGGCCGGTCCCGGCAATACGACCTCAGGAACCTGCCCACCTCCTGGTTCACCCTCTCCGCCTGCCCATTGCTCTCGGGGTGATAACCGGAGGTTAAACTGACCGAGACCCCCAGCCGCTCCATAAACGCCTTCCAGACCCTGGATTTGAACTGGGAACCCCGATCAGAGACAATATCCTCCGGCACCCCGTAGTGCTGGAAGACGTGGGTAAATAGGGCCTCCGCAGTCTGCAGGGCCGTAGGGAGACCGGGCAAGGGGAGGAGACGGCAGGACTTAGAAAACCTATCCACAACCACCAGAATCGCAGTGTTCCCCTGAGAGGGGGGAAGATCTGTCAGGAAGTCGATAGACAGGTGCGACCATGGCCGTTGCGGAACGGGGAGGGGCTGTAACTTCCCTCTCGGTAAATGCCTAGGAGCCTTACTCTGGGCACACACCGAACAGGAAGAGACATATGACCTCACGTCCTTAGCCAAGGTGGGCCACCAATACTTCCCCCTTAGACTCCGCACTGTCTTCTCTACACCGCCGCAGGTAGCGTGTGCACCCACCGAATCAACCGATCGCGAACATCGAGCGGCACATACATGCGCCCCACGGGCACCTGCGCAGGCACAGGTTCCAACACCAGTGCCCGCTCGATGTCCGCGTCCACCTCCCACAGCACTGGTGCCACCAGCCTAGACGCTGGAATGATGGGAGTTGGATCGATGGGGCGGTCATCCGTGTCATACAGACGGCTTTAGTATTAAGGGAACCCAGTCTATATGAGATGGTAAACCTAAACCTGGCGAAAAACATGGCCCACCTTGCCTGACGTGGATTCAGTCTCCTCGCTGCCCAGATGTACTCCAGGTTTCGGTGGTCGGTCCAGATGAGAAAGGGGTGCTTAGCCCCCTCAAGCCAGTGTCGCCACACCCTCAAGGCTTTGACTACCGCTAGCAACTCCCTGTCCCCCACATCGTAGTTACGCTCCGCCGAACTGAGCTTCCCTGAGAAGAAAGCGCAGGGGCGGAGTTTCGGTGGCGCACCCGAGTGCTGTGATAGCACGGCACCCACCCCAGCCTCGGATGCGTCCACCTCTACTACGAACGCTAAAAACGGGTCCGGGTGCGCCAACACGGGCGCTTCGGTGAACAGTGTCTTCAACTTCTTGAAGGCTCCGTCCGCCTCCGTCGACCATCTCAAACGCGCCGGCCCCCCCTTCAGCAGTGAGGTAATGGGAGCCGCTACCTGGCCAAACCCCCGGATAAACCTCCGGTAGTAGTTGGCAAAGCCCAAGAACCGCTGCACTTCCTTCACCGTGGTTGGAGTCGGCCAATTACGCACGGCCTTAACGCGGTCACACTCCATCACCACCCCCGTGGTGGAAATGCGATAACCCAGAAAGGAGACGGCTCGTTTGAAAAACTCACACTTCTCAGCCTTAACGTATAGGTCATGCTCCAGCAGTCTACCAAGCACCTTGCGCACCAGGGACACATGCGCGGAGCGGGTGGCGGAATATATCAGAATGTCATCGATATAGACAATCACGCCCTGCCCGTGCAGGTCCCTGAGAATCTCGTCAACAAAGGATTGAAAGACGGCTGGAGCATTTTTCAACCCATACGGCATGACGAGGTACTCATAATGGCCTGATGTGGTACTAAAGGCGGTTTTCCACTCATCTCCCTTCTTGATACGCACCAGGTTATACGCGCTCCTGAGATCCAATTTTGTGAAGAACTGTGCTCCGTGAAATGATTCCACCGCCGTAGCGATAAGAGGTAGTGGGTAACTAAACCCCACCGTGATCGCGTTTAGACCTCTATAATCAATGCACGGACGCAGACCTCCCTCCTTTTTCTTCACAAAAAAGAAACTCGAGGAAGCGGGTGAGATGGAGGGCCGAATGTACCCCTGTCCCAAGGATTCCGTGACGTATGTCTCCATAGCCGCCGTCTCCTCTTGTGACAAGGGGTACACGTGACTCCTGGGAAGCGCAGCGTTAACCTGGAGATCTATCGCACAATCCCCTTGTCGATGAGGTGGTAATTTAGTCGCTCTCTTTTTACAAAAAGCGATCGCCAAATCGGCGTATTCAGGGGGAATGCGCACGGTGGACACCTGGTCTGGACTCTCCACCGACGTGGCACCTATGGAAACTCCTAGACACCTCCCTGAACACTCCTCCGACCACCCCTGGAGAACCCCCTGTTTCCATGAAATGAGGGGATTGTGACCAGCCAGCCAGGGGACCCCCAGCACCACCGGAAACGCAGGTGAATCAATAAGAAAAAAGTTAATGCTTTCCTTATGATTCCCCAGCGTTACCATGTCCAGCGGCACCGTAGACTCCCTGACTAGCCCTGACCCTAATGTTCGGCTATCTAAGGAGTGCACGGGGAAGGGGGAATCTATCGGCACCCGTGGAATGCCCAGCTTAATGGCAAGTCCACGGTCCATAAAGTTCCCAGCTGCGCCTGAATCGACTAGCGCCCTATGCTGGGAAGAGGGAAAACATTTAGAAAATGAAACAGGCAAAAACACATGACCAACAGGGGGTTCTGGGCGAATCTGGTGCTGACTCACCTGAGGTGACCGAGAAGTGTTCTGCCTGCCTTCTCGACTCCCAGACTGGCTCCTCCAGCACCGGTCGGCCGTGTGTCCTCTCCGACCACAGCTGGTGCAGGAGGAGCCACCTCCTCCGGTGCCCCTTGGCACGGCCCCCCCTACCTCCATAGGGGTAGGGGCGGGGGTGCACGGGGGTGGAACGGGCAGGACCCTCTCCGAACGCCCGCGGGCAGCCAGCAAATTGTCCAACCGTATGGACATATCAATGAGTTCGTCCAGGGATAGATTGGTGTCCCTACAGGCCAGCTCCCTGCGGACGTCCGCCCGGAGACTACACCGGTAGTGGTCTATGAGGGCCCTGTCATTCCACCCTGCTCCAGCAGCCAAGGTCCTAAACTCCAGCACGAAGTCTTGAGCGCTCCTCGTCTCCTGCCTGAGGTGGAACAGCCATTCACCCGCCGCTCTACCTTCGGGGGGGTGGTCGAAAACAGCCCGAAAGCGGCGGGTGAACTCTGGGTAGTGGTCCCTCGCCGAGTCTGGAGCGTTCCAGACCGCATTAGCCCACTCCAGAGCTCGGCCCGTCAGGCAGGAAACGAGGGCACTCACGCTCTCCTCTCCTGTAGGAGCAGGTCTGACGGTGGCCAGGTACAACTCTAACTGGAGAAGAAACCCCCTGCACCCAGCCGCCGTCCCATCGTACTCCCTCGGGAGTGCCAGGCGAAGCGCGCCAGAGCCAGACGTCGTAGGAGGAGGAGATGGTTGTATCGGGGGGGTGTAGGTGGAGAGAGGATACCACTCCTCTCCCATCGGTCCATCCTCTCCATCATCTGGTCCATGGCGGATCCGATGCGATGCAGGACCGATGTATTATGCAGGAAACGTTCCTCCATCGAGGGTAGTGGAGTGCCCGCTGCTCCCGCTGATTCCATGCTCCTTGTGGTGCGGGATTCTGTAACGTCTTGTCTGTAGTGTCGCGGAAAGAAGCGCAGGAAGCAGCGAACACTGTGTGGTAATTTTAATAAAACCACCTGTACAAAATAAAAAGTCTCCCAACAACAGGGAAAAATACAATTGACAAGCACAGTCGAACAAACGCAGTCGACACACAGAAAAACAATCCCGCACAATAGGGTGCGGGCCAGCTGAACTAAATAGCCCTCTTAATTGCCTAACTCAGGGCAGGTGAGAAAACATTAAAAAAAGGGAAAAACAAAAAGGGAATCGGTGGTAGCTAATAGGCCGGTGACGACGACCGCCGAGCGCCACCCGAGCAGGAGGGGGCGCCACCGTCGGTAGGAATCGTGACAATACCCCATAATGACAAAGCAAAAACAGGTTTTTAACATTTTTGCGAATGTATAAATAACTTAAACAGAAATAGCTTATTTGCATAAGTATTCAGACCCTTTGCTATGAGACTTGAAATTGAGCTCAGGTGCATCCTGTTTCCAATAATCATCGTTGACGTGTTTCTAGAACTTGATTGGAGTCCACCTGTGGTAAATTCAATTGAGTGGACATGGAAAGGCTCACACCTGTCTATATAAAGGTCCAACAGTTGAGAGTGCATGTCAGAATAAAAACCAAGCCATGAGGTCAAAGGAATTGTCCATAGAGCTCCGAGAGAGAATTTTGTCAATGCGCAGATCTGGGGAAGGGTTCCAAAAAATGTCTGCAGCATTGAAGGTCCCCAAGAACACAGTGTCCTCCATCATTCTGCAATGGAAGAAGTTTGGAACTGTCACATCCTGACCATAGAAAGCTTTTATTTTCTATGGTAGAGTAGGTCGGGGCGAGACAGGGGTTTTGTCTAGTTTATTTATGTCTATGTTGGTTCTAGTTTCTTTTTTCTATGTTGGGGGTTTTGTCTAGTTTATGTATTTCTATGTGGGGTTCTAGTTTCTGTATTTCTATGTTGATGTTTTTTGGGATGATCTCCAATTAGAGGCAGCTGGTCATTGTTGTCTCTAATTTGGGATCATATTTAAGTTGTTGTTTTTCCCACTAGGTTTTGTGGGAGATTATTTTGAGTAAGTGTATGTTGCACCTCTTCGTCACGGTTTGTTGTTTTGTTTATTAGTTTATTTGTATGTCTTGCATAGTTTCACAGTTTAAATAAAATGTGGAACGATACACACGCTGCGCCTTGGTCTCCTTCATACGACAAGCCTGACAGGAACCACCAATACTCTTCCTAGAGCTGGCCGCCCGGCCAAACTGAGCAATCGGGGGAGAATGGCCTTGACAGGGAGGTGACCAAGAACCCGATGATCACTCTGACAGAGCTTCAGAGTTCCTCTGTGGAGATGGAAGAACCTTCCAGAAGGACAACCATCTCTGCTGCATTCCACCAATCAGGCCTTTATGGTAGAGATGCCAGACGAAAGCCCCTCCTCAGTAAAAGCCACATGACAGCCCGCTTGGAGTTTGCCAAAAGGCACCTAAAGGACTCTCAGACCATGAGAAACAAGATTCTCAGGTCTGAAGAAACCAAGATTGAAATCTTTGGCCTGAATGCAAAGCGTCATGTCTGGAGGAAACCTACTGTGAAGCATGGTGGTGGCAGCATCATGCTGTGGGGATGCTCAGGACCTCAGACTTGGGCGAAGGTTCACTTTCCAACAGGACAACGACCCTAAGCACACAGCCAAGACAACGAAGGAGCGGCTTCTGGACAAGTGTCTGAATGTCCTTGAGTGACACAGCCAGAGCCCGGCCTTGAACCCGATCGAACTTCTCTGGAGAGACTTGAAAAGAACTGTGCAGTGTACATCCCCATCCAACCTGACAGAGCTTGAGAGGATCTGCAGAGAAGAATGGGAGAAACTCCACAAATACAGGTGTGCCAAGCTTGTAGCCAAAATGTTTTGAGTCAGTTAAGAACAAATTCTTATTTACAATGACTGCCTACCCTGTCCCGGATGACGCTGGGCCAATTGTGTGATACAGCCTGGATTCAAACTAGGGACTGTAGTGACGTGTCTTGCACTGAGATGCATCGCCTTACACCGCTGCACCACTTGAGACTCATACCCAAGAAGACTCAAGGCTGTAATTGCTGCCAAAGGTGCTTCAACAAAGTACTGAGTAAAGGGTCTAAATACTTATGTAAATGTGATATTTCAGTTTTAAATGGTTTATAAAATGGAAAAAGTCAAGGGGTCTGAATAGTTTCCAAATGCACTGTATAGCCTACAGTTGCATTACCTAATGAAATTGCTATTGTGTTCCTTGAAATACATTTTCTTTCATATTCTAATGTTACATTCATTAACAGAAACCAATTGTAATTTTTGCAATAGCATGCGAAATCTATTTATTAGACTGTTAAAATG
This sequence comes from Salmo salar, assembly GCF_965601325.2. Lineage (NCBI taxonomy): Eukaryota > Metazoa > Chordata > Actinopteri > Salmoniformes > Salmonidae > Salmo > Salmo salar. Next base: position 77,553,441 of record NC_138291.1, on the reverse strand, counting down.
TTGACGTTCAAAATACGTGTTTTTGGCCCGAAGGGGGGTCCAATGAGGCCAGGCTTTTCAATTGTTAACAATCAATCACCTCGCACCTTATAATCAATGTCAGAGCTGTCTTACATTCACTGACACACTCACTGAGGCCTGAGGGAAATCATTTAGAAAACTGCTTACCAGACCTGTGTGTATAGAGCTGTCTTTTTCTGTCTCTTCTCTTGATCTGTCCCCCCCTTCTCTCTCTCTCTCTCTCTCTCTCTCTCTCTCTCTCTCTCTCTCTCTCTCTCTCTCTCTCTCTCTCTCTCTCTCTCTCTCTCGCCTTTCTCTTCCTGTCTCTTTCCTCTCTCCGTCCCCCTGTATTTCTCTTTCTATCTTTCTCCTCTCCCTCTCTCTTTTCATCCCCCCTCTCTCGTGTCTTGACATAGTCAATGAGATGTGAGAAAAATCATTAGGAAAACTGCTTACTGGAAACCAATAAATAACAATTAAACCAATCAGAGCCTTCAGAATGACCTTCCACCCTATCAGTGTCCCTGTCTTTATTGGGAGGAGACCAGGCATTCCTAATTAGCAATGCTGATATCACTAACGTCAGTTTCTTTTATATTTCCTTTGTTTTATCATACCTTTATTTAACCGGAAATCCCAATAAAGTGTTGCCCAGTGCTGTGCTTGATTAGATTCCCTTTGATAGGGCCTATCAGGCAATAATGAAAATAATGAACATGATAATAATTAATTAATCATAGTTGAAAACACAATGTAATAATGTCTGTACTTTTCTGTAAGAACCATTAACAAATACTGTCTTCCATTACAGAACATGGAGAAGTTTCTGATCCGTCCCACTGCGTTCAAACCAGTGGTCCCCAAGAACCGTCACTCGGTGCAGTACCTCTCCCCGAGGCCAGGGGGCAGCCTCTCTGAGAGCCAGGGCAGCCTCAACCTCCTCCTGCCCCTACCTATCAATGGGAATAATGGAAATACTGTGGTCAACAGCCCGGGGAGCTACGGAAATGTCGTATCTCTGCTCTGCTCTTCCTCGGACAGCAAAAGGAACTCATACAGCGGAGGACGCAATGCTCGCAGCAGCCAGTCCTGCTCCATGTCAGACTCTGGCCGTAACTCCCTGTCCAGCCTCCCCACTCACAGCAGTACAGGCTACAGCTTGGCCCACAGCGAGGCCTCTGGGTCTGGAGGGTCCGGGGTGGGCCTGGAGCCTGGAGCTGGAAGAACTACTACTACCAACGGAGGAGGGTCGGTGACCCACGGGGTTCACAGTCACTCAACCTCCCACGGTCACTCTAACTCGGACAGCGGGCGTTCGTCATCCAGTAAGAGCACGGGGTCGCTGAGCGGGCGCGGCCAGCCCCTGTCGGACAGTGGGTCGTGTGGGCACTCACCCCCGCCCCTGGAGGGGTGCGAGGGGGTGATGAGGGAGCTGGAGGAGAAGCTGAGGGAGAGGGATTTGGAACTGCAGCAGCTCAGAGAGAACCTGGACGAGAACGAGGCCGCCATCTGTCAGGTGAGAGGGAGTTTTTTTTTTAACTTAGTAGTTGTTCAGTAGACACCAAAGAGAGGATAATTGACTGAAACAGGGAGGTCCAATAACAACCCCTTTGTTTTTGTTTTCAAAGAACTTTATTACCTTTTTTTTCTTATGGTTTGCCTAATTAACACGAGTCACACGATCGTGGTGTGGCTCATGTCTGTGTAATGTCAGGGGTTTAAGCAGGCCTAAAGTGTTGCCTCGAGGACCAATATGTATAAAATGTTTCTGTTGTTTCTGCTGTTTCTATTGACTAAGCTAAATTATTCCATAGCTTTTCGAGCCGTAATAGTGCTGGTTCACAGTTTGACCTCTGGATGTGGTATCTGTATGTAAACTCTGACCTCTAACACCTGACCTCCTGTGCTGTAGGTGTACGAGGAAAAGCAGCGTCGCTGTGAGAGGGAGCTGGAGGAAATGAGACAGAGCTGCTCTTCCAAGATGAAACAGGCTACACAGAAGGCCCAGAGAGTCCAACAGGCCTTACAACTACAGGTAAGAACTACAGTATAGATAGACAGAGACATAGATACAGTATACAGAAACATGGATATACAGTGACATAGATACAGAAACATAGATATACAGACAGAGCAGTTCTTCTAAGATGAAACAGGCTCACAGAAGGCTCAGAGAGTACCACATGCCTTACAGCTACAGGCAACAGACAGAGATACAGAGATAGTTCAGTCAACTTAATTTGGGAAGTAGGACCCTGTTTTGTATGACAGCAAGTTACTATTGTTTGTACTATTTGTACTATTGTTTGAAATGTTGCTGCTGTTTTGGTAGCATCTCGTGATTTTTGGACTGTCAAAATACGACCCTAACTGTCTGTCTCTACTTCAGGTGTTCCAGCTGCAGCAGGAGAAAAAGAAGCTTCAGGAGGACTTCTCCTCTCTGCTGCAGGACAGGGAGGTGCTGGAGAGAAGGTGTGCCTCCATACAGAGAGAACAGATCCAGTTGGGACCGCGCCTAGAGGAGACAAAGTGGGAGGTGAGACACTGAGGAGGAGAAAAGTCAGGGGTTTAGGGGTCATGGGTTAGGGTAAGTGTGAGGGTCAACGTTGATTCATGTACACAATTTCAAAGTAAGAGAATATTCACAAAATATCCCCCCCCCAGGTGTGTCAGAAGTCAGGTGAGATATCCCTGTTGAAACAGCAACTGAAGGAGATCCAGTCAGAGCTGAGCCAGAAGGGTGGGGAACTGGTGGTCCTGAAGTCCCAGCTGAGGGAGGCCAGGACCGACCTCCAAAACAGCCAGGCCAGGAGCCAGGAGGCTGGGTCGGCCCTGCGGACACGCTCCCTGGAGCTAGAGGTCTGCGAGAATGAGCTCCAGCGCAGGAAGAGCGAGGCTGAGCTTCTCCGTGAGAAAGTCATACGCTTGGAAGAAGAGTTGGCCCAGCTTCGAGGTGCCCTGGCCAATCAGGGAGGAGGCTATCTTCCTGGAGGCCAGGCGCCGGCTAATAAGGGCCAGTGCATGAGCCTGCCCCTCCCCCAGGGCCGTGGGGGTGTGGAGGGTGGAAAGGGGGGCCCTAGCCCCTCTACGGGGTACCGTGAGGCGGAGGAGGGCAGGCTGGTATGGGGAGGGGAGAGTGATGAGGCCAAGACTCAGAGGCTGAGTGCTGAAGCTGTGCTGGGACTCAGGCAACAGGTGGGCTCCAACGATGTATAGACAGACTTTTCTTAATTTATTATCTGCAGAATGGTGCTTGAATAATACTTGTTTTTGCACTGATCTGTTGTGTATTGCTGGTTTTCAGTCAATCAATGAATCAATCACTTCTCTGTCAGGTGGAGAGGCTGAGGGCAGAGCTGATGTACGAGAGGAGGAGCAGTGAGGAGCAGCTGGGAGGGTTCGAGGAGGAGAGGAGGGTCTGGCAGGAGGAGAAGGAAAAGGTGATCCGCTACCAGAAGCAGCTGCAGCAGAACTACATCCAGATGTACAGGAGGAACAGAGATCTGGAGAGGGTGATGAGAGAGCTCAGTCTAGAGCTGGAGAACAGAGACATAGAGGACTACGACATCCAAAGCGGCAGCAACGACATCCACTTTGAGGAGATGACCGCTACTGAGATCTAGAGGGGACAACACAGGGGTGTCCTCTCGCCCCATTGAGATTTAGAGACCAGACAGGGACGTCGTCTAACCCCAGTGATATCAAAATCAAATCAAATTGTATTGGTCACATACATGTGTTTAGCAGATGTTAAATGCTTGTGTTTCTAGCTCCGACAGTAGCATCTCCTGATATTTAGAGACATGGGTGTCCTCTCGCCCCCATGACTATTAATACCAGCACCCTGAAATGATCTGATTTCCCCATCACTGCTACTGAGAGGGTTGCATCCAAAACGGAACCCTATTTCCTATGTAGTGCACTAACTTTGGCTAGAGAACAGGGTGCCATTTGAAATGTGCATCTAGAATACCGAGGGTATATCTGAACATATTCCCCTAACCACAGTACAAGCACTCTTTACTTCTCTATGGACCGTTTGCTGTCATGGACATTAAGGGAGCATCTCTGTTTAAGGGTGGATCCGCTCCACTTGACATTGGGATGCACCCTCCTCCTGGACCACACAGGAACAGCTGACTACCTGCAGTCAGAAAAGACTCCATCACATCTTTATTCAGACTTAAAAGAGAGGTTAGTGTGTATCTCAATAGTTGAGAGTGTCTTCCTCCCCAGAGTAAGATTCACCCTCAGACCAACACATCCTCCTTGCCTCCTCACATGGGTTTGATTGCCCAGCTATAGTACCAGCACTCTGTTGGACATATATTATGACTTTTGACTTGAGAAACAAGCAGGTGCCACTCAAATCAGTGTATTGAAAGCAAAGGGGAGAATCAAGTCAAGTATAATCACATCTGTATGGAGCACACAGGTGTGACTACCTGACCACCAGCACATAATGATGACATTACTATAACGATGACATCATCACCACTCAACTGTGTTTCCGTTCGTCCACAGGACTTTGTGCACCTTTGCACTAAAGCAATGATGTAATAACACTTTCACAATTTGTGTTGTCAATGTTATATATACAGTGTTCAATGGATCAGCAACTCATCTAGAAGTAGTACGGAAAGGACCAGAAATACTCCACTGAAATATGGGTTTACATTCGGTGGAATTGGAAGCCACAACCTTGTCTTTTCTCAGCTATGGAAAGACTATGTAGTATTTTGATGGGATGTATAAGGACTCTTGGCACAAATAGCAAATGCAACTGTTCAGTTATCAGCACTGGCTAAGAAAGGAACTGTTGTCTACACTCTTCCTTGTTCATGGAATCTTCAAACATCCTGGATTTCTATCATTGGCTGCTTGTTGCTAAAATGTCAACATTCTGTTCTGTCATTGGCTGAACCATATCTGTCAGTTGATATTGACTCTCAGCTCCCCAAATGTGGTGAGAAGGAAGAGAAAACCAAAAGAAGACATCAAAGGCTTAATGTGAGTGCTGTGTTGTGCTCCTCCTCTCTTTAAGCCAATCAATAGTCACCCTATTGTATCTTCTCTACAACCTCTCTCGTGTGAATGACACAAATAGAAGCATGTAGCACTATGAGGCAGTGATTAGCATGGGAGATATCAGCACATACAACCGCTGCCCTTCTCTCTCTCTCTCTCTCTCTCTCTCTCCTCTCTCTCTCTCTCTCTCTCTCTCAGCACAAACTTTCATATCAGAGAAAGAAACAAACCTTAATTGGTCAACTCAAGCTGCCCGTCAAAGATATCGATGCTGCATTGGCTGCTGGGACTGTTATGAAGCCGTCTTGGATCAGTGAGCATATGGTGTCGCTTTTCCTTATGGTATCACAGTGAAACCAACAAAACATCCCTGTTCAACTGTACTTTGCTCCTTCCTCCCTTGGCCTCTCACTGTTGTACACGCTGGACTGTGAATACTCTTCTAACGTTTTACTTTTTATTACTAGACCCCCCCCCCCCTCTCACTCCTTCTCATCAAAAAGCCAAATAACACTTCCTAGACTTCCTGTCCCTTCTGGCCAGTGACTGTGAGGCTCACTCACTGACATCTAGATAATGTGGATGGCAAAATTGCATGTCTTTCCCTTGTCTGTCAAAGTCTGGGAGAGGACGGTCCAGGTAATGTAGGGCAGGATTCCCCAACTGGCAGTGATTTTATTTGGCCTCCCAAGTTTTCTGAGCAAAAGAAAACACATATATATATATATATATATATATATATATATATATATATATATATCTCAAATTATATATTTTTTAAATGTTGTTAGACATAAACGACTAAAAACACCAGCAAATCAGCTCCAGGTGATTTTAATTTTGGAAATCTGTTCCAAAGTATTCCCATGCATAATAGTGAAATAGATACATGTGATCGTATACAAATGTAAACAAGGTTTGAAATTATTGTTTTAGTCAAATATATATGTTTGGGCATTTTGCGGTCAATTTGCGGTCTACAAATTATTTGTAATTATGTACCAGTCCGCTGACCATCCGCTCAAGAAAATTTAAGCCTGCGGCTAAATCTAGTTGATGATCCCTGATGTAGGGGTTTGTGCTGGACAGTGCATGATGTATTAGCCTAAGGCATGACAACCAGGTCATTATGGAACTGTTACAGTGGTTATATCAACATTTTGGCAACCACTGCCATAGAAATATAATTAATAGAATGTAATTCTATTTCTATGTGGGGAACCATAGATAAATATGGGAGTCTTCAGTTGTGCTTCCTCATAAGAAGGGATTAAACTAGAGCTCTGGTCTTTTATATTAGAGAGGTAAACAGAGTTTATAAAAAGGAATCTAACAGATAAATGGAAATCAATATGATCTATGATGATGATGAATATTTTTTTTATATAGCACCTGAAGATATTTTGTGGTAACACCAGTACCATTGTGGGTTTAATGTACAAAGTATAATAAAGAGTTCTATATATCTTTACAGTACCACACATATACCAATGAGATGATTAAACACAATTGGAAAGGGTCTGGAAAGAGTGGCACGAACATCTATTGCATGCATAAAACATTTTTTACATCATCTTGAACAAACAAAAAAGTCACGATTCAAACTCCACTCTTTGTTCTTGATCAAGCTGCATTATGATTAAACAAACATACAACAATATGGGAAATATCCAGCTTTTAGCCAAGGTTCACATTGGTCAGCACATTAATGGTCATCCTTGTTCAATGCGATTGCGTTTTCATTTGGCGGCCATTATAATCTATATCACCCAATATCATCGTCTTCGTTGTGTTTGTCATCTTCAGACTACACTTATTAACACACAAAGCATTTCATCCAAATAATATCTCAACTAAAAATGTGTTCATCACATATGGTAGAAACATTCATCTTCAATTTAGTCGTATAGGTCTACAAGGATACCATTTTACAACATTCAAGATGTATTTTTAAGAGAGGAATAGAACATATATTCCAGTGTGGATGTACCATCATCTGTAACACAGTCAGGTGGGAAAAGCAGCTCAGGTGTATTTTTTTAAATTGAACCTTTATTTAACTAGACAAGCCAGCTAAGAACAAATTCTTATTTACAATGACAGTCTACCACAGCCAACAACTAACCCAGATCATGTTGGGCCAATTGTGCGCTGCCCTATGGGACTCCCAATCACAGCCAGCTGTGATATAGCCCAGAATCGAACCTGGGTCTGTAGTGACACCTCTAGCACTGAGATGCAGTGCCTTAGACCACTGCGCCACTTGGGAGCCCCCGAGTGGTAATGACTAACACAGTAGCAAAGGTGTAATGGTTAACACAGTAGCACAGGTGTAATGGTTAACACAGTAGCACAGGTGTAATGGTTAACACAGTAGCACAGGTGTAATGGTTGACACAGTAGCACAGGTGTAATGGTTAACACAGTAGCACAGGTGTAATGGTTAACACAGTAGCACAGGTGTAATGGTTAACACAGTACAGTAGCACTGGTAAAGTGAACTGAAAGGGACCCCAGTGTTCATTTTGGCACTCTGTTTCAGATTTAGTCATTTTGACTTAAATATAATTAAGTCTGATTCACATTTCAATAATGATTTAGTGTAGTTATTGACAAAATGACAAAAACAGTGGTCCATTTTTGTCAACTAAATGCCCTTTCATTTTAGTCATTTAGTTACGTCACATTTTTATTGCCTCATTAACCTATAGTAAACATAAATCACTGACTTCCATGTGCACAAACAAACACAGCCTTGTCCTACCAACATATTTTTCTGCATAAAATCCTATTCTCATCCCAACAGCAGAAATATGACAAACATATATAAGAATTGTCTGGCCTCGGTCGCGTCATTTCCATTGTTATCAACGTTCCACAGACGCCGCAGCCACATTGATGTCCAAAAGTAGAACGGGGCACAGACGTCAGTTCAGCGTCTACTTTTGATTTACATTTGGTTGAGTTGTCAACTAACCTGAATTCAATGTGAGATCAACATAAAATGTAATGTCATTGGATTTAGGATAAAAGTTAGGATAAAAGACGACACTTCCTTACATTGATTACTTTTTCCAAATCCAATCAGTTTTCCACATTGATTCAACTTCATCACATTAAATGTTTTTGTTGAAATGACGTGGAAATAATGTTGATTCAACCAGTTTTTGCCCAGTGGGTAATGATTTCGAACGGGAGGGAGCTAATGACTGTTTTGCCCAGTGATGTAGTTGATTAATTAAACCTCGAAACCTAATCAAGTCCCAACTAAGTCCCCTGTGCTCGAGTCCAAGTCAGAGTCACCAATGGTCGAGTCACGAGTCCTGGTCCAAGTGCTCAAGTCTGAGTCACTGGGTCCACTCAAAATAAAGTTATTTACCCAGTCAGAGGTAGTGTAGTGTCAAGATGAATTTATTCAATAAATTGTTTGCTATTCCTTTTCCTTTCTTTCTATGCTACCAAATGTTTGCATAGGCTACTGGTAATGTTACCAGGGCCACGTTCAGTTGCAAAACTTTGTTGAACGTTGCAAATAGAAATTCCATGAATAGAGCCAACGTTATTCCTTATTCAACATGTCAGATAGAAATGTGCTATGTAGAACAAACATGCCTACCAGAGTGTTCCGTCCTGCTGAACACGGCCCAGGTTGGTAGGTATAACTAGCTAATGAGGTAACATGACTGAACAAAGTGTAGTCTAAATAAATGGTTAATGGTCCGGTCCTAGTTTTAGAACGGCCCGCGATATGCTTTATGAATGTTAAATGCGCCCCGCCAATGCATGATAGAAAGAAAAATCGTAGCGTCAGTATTATGGGTCATATCTTTTGAGCGGTAATCTCTCAAGCCGTTTTCTTAAGCCATGTTCACATTGGCAGTTTGAAATGACTTAAATCCTATTTGCATATCCAATCTTTTCTTTTTCCTGCAGTCTGAACAGGCAAAAAGCACATGGAATCTGATAATTCAAGCCACATTTCAAACCACCTTCGCAGGTGGTTTGAAGTCAGATACAAATCTGATTCCTGGCCAAGTGACTTGTGTCTTAACGGGAAAATCAGATTTATTTGCCCTCAAGTTGTTTTGATAGTTGGATAATCCTTTCCTTTGAGGCTTTAAAAGTGTTCCTACACTGTAATTTTGAACATTCAAAGCAACTGGGAAACATTCTACATAACTTCTGAGTGATGAGGAATCACGAACACCACCACCGATCAGTTCTAAAAACTATTGTTCAGTCCACTTAGTAGTCAGACTTGAGATCATTTAGTCTCGTCTCGTTTTAGGCAACTGAAATATTTTTTTTGGTTTAGTTATAGTTTTTTTCTGGTTTATTTAGTCAGTTATAGTCTAGTCAACTGCCACTGAAAAAGTAGGTGTTTGATAAATATTTGAGTTCTTATTTTTGTTGACTAAATTAACTGTGAGGAACCCCCTCGGTGAAAGCACAGTGCACTCTGGATACCCCTTTCCACATTTCTCACTTTTCTTCATAACCCCATAATAACAATTTTCTGTGTAAATACAGTCAGTATCTAACTGAAAATGACATACAGGTAACTGCCAAAATAAAGGAAACGTGTGTAAATGAGGGATACAAAGTATATTGAAAGTAGGTGCTAAGGTGTGGGTCTTGAGTTAATTAAGCAGTTAACATCCCATCATGCTTAGGGTCATGTATAAAAATGCTGGGCAGTCCATTATTTTGGCTACCATGGCTATGCCCCCATAGGATTACAAGGCCCCTGTCCACAGGGCACAAGTGATCACTGAATGGTTTGATGAGCATGAAAACCAGATCTCAACCCAATTTAACACTTATGGGAGATTGTGGAGCGGAGATTGTGTAACCACCAACAAAACACCAGCGTTTTCCCTCCAATAGAGTTCCAGACACTTATAGAATCTATGCCAATGTGCATTGAAGCTCTTCTGGCTCGTGGAGGCACAACACCCTATTAAGACTGTTGGTGTTTCCTTTATTTTGGCAGTTACTTCTACATTGAGTGACATTCTAGTCCTTTACTCAGACGAAAATAAATATTTCAAATGTAGCCACTGCGACTATAGACCAAAGCAACGTAACACGTTTGTTTGTATTTGTCTTGTTTCTTTTCTTCCTTAGTGTGCATAAGTATACAATTATATTTTAGTGTGTTTAGGTGTTCTGTTTCTTTATTAATCCATGGTCATGTATATTTTCATGCTGTAAATTTATTGTACAAAATTAAGTTTGTTTTTAATTAAAGATACAAAATGTCACCATGGAGTAATGGTTGTTGGAATTTACACTGGTGAAAACAATTATTCTGAAGTGATGAAGGCTTTTTGGGGTGAATCCAAACTCCCTCAAATGTTCACAATCTGCAATTGCCATTGAAAAAATTGATCTCAGCCTTAGTGAAAATTTGACTTAAGTGGAAGTGAAGATTTGCCCCTTCATATTTATCAGTTGACAACCAAACGACTTTCTGTAGCTACTTCCATTAATATTACACGATCCAGAGAGACAGAAAGACGGTGTAAAGTGTCAATAAAACAAACATTTATTGTGATAAATTAATATGATAGCTCTGAAAACATTTTGGATGTACCTTATTATATGTTTATTACATGTTTATTATGATTAATTACACACACACACACCCACATATACATACATACATATACATATATATATATATATACACATATACATATATATAAATAACAGAAGCTTATCCGACCATACTGCCATTGAGCTTTACCGCAGCATTTGTCACCAGCCAGACGCCCTAGCCCTGCAGCAAGTCATATGTAAGCACCTCTCAGGCCCTCTGCCGCTCATAAAGGTAAGGAACTATGTGTGGTACACTCTGGTGATTCCAGGGAGTTAGGGACCTAAACATAACCTAATATTAACCCTTGACCTAACACCAGCCCTTCATCAACCCTTCCCAGATCCATGCAGCCCCTCTCTCCCACTCTCTCCCAGCCCTAGCCTATCTTTCCAAGTCTTACCCCGTCTCGCCCTGCCCCTCTGTTCCTGTGCCAGGCTGGTGAGGGGAGGACGACTCATAATAATGTCTGGAACAGAGCCAATGGAATGGCATGAAACGCATGGAAACCATGTATTTCATACCATTTCACCTATTCTGCTCCAGTCATTATCACCAACCCGTCCTCCCCAATTAAGGTGCCACCAACCTCCTGTCGTGCCAGCCCTTCTTTCCCTGGCCCAGGCAGTCCCTCTCTCCCACCCTTTCTCTCTTCACCCCAGTCCTAGCCCCTCCGCCTCTCTCCCAACTTCTCTCCCCCCAGCCTTAGTTTAAGCCACTGGTCCTCACATCCTGTACATCATTTAGGTTTTCCTCCATCTCCTCCACATGTCTGTTCAGGCTCAGTCCACAAGCCTACGTAATCAAGCAACTAAAGTGGCATCCTGCTCCAGAAACATGAACTCTGTTTGCCAGAAATACAGTTTTAAACAGAGCTGCAATTTGTACTGATCCCCTAGACATCCACTAAACCACAACTATAATACAGAGGCTTAATCTGGACTATAAATCTCATGACGTTGGACACAGTAATCTCTCTCTGGCAGGACCCCGGTGAACTGAAATTGTCCCTGGAACTGTGTGTATAGGGAGGGTTATACTTCCTGCGTGCGAGTGGTGAGAGTGTGGGTTGGTGAGTGAGTGAGTGAGTGAGTGAGTGAGTGAGTGAGTGAGTGAGTGAGTGAGTGAGTGAGTGAGTGAGTGAGTGAGTGAGTGAGTGAGTGAGTGAGTGAGTGAGTGAGTGAGTGAGTGAGTCTGCGTGCGTGCGTGCGTGCGTGCCTGCATGTTTTTTTCTCTTGCTTTCACAAAATAAAGTTTCCTTCCCTTGAAGTTACCTACAGTACATTATGTTAATATGATGAAGTTACCTACAGTACATTATGTTAATATGATGAAGTTACCTACAGTACATTATGTTAATATGATTGCTATAGCTGCTGACTCCTAACAACGCTAGCTAACAATATAAGTTAATATAACAAAAGGGATACATATAATCCAGTCTATGTTTGATAAATAATATTTATCACATTATTATACTCAAAGTAGGCACAGTAGACCCACATGTCGACTGCAGATGCAACATAACATGTCACGTTACCAATCTTTGTTTTAGTAGTATTTCCTGTTTTCTATGGAATCATTGTCCCTTTTGCCCTAGAGGAGAAGCAAGCGTATTGGTCAGTGTCAGAGGTACCTTCCTCTCCTCTGTGAGTAGACCATTCCCTTCCATTCCGAACCATCTGCACCAGACGAATCCTCCTCTTCTGTAAATCCACATACTTGTATCTGATAACGTTCTGGTTTGAACACCAGCATTTCATTCATTTCCATTTCCAGACAAAGTGGGTTGGTGAACTGCACCTCGGAGCATCCTTTTTGACAGGCCTGTAGTACTGAGGTTGTAGTATTTGTGTAAGCCTGACAGTGGGCTAGTCAGCAGGGCTCTGGGGTTCTTAGGGCCCCTTGGGGACCTTGACGATGAACACCATGGAGTCTTTGGCCTTGTTGCTGAATGCCCGGCGAATTACGTCCACCGCATGAAGATGGGTCACACGCTGCAGAGACTCACCGTCCACCGACACCAGTTCATACCCAGCCTAGAGAGACACACACACAAAGAGAGAAACATACACACACACACATATGCATGCATAGACAAAACACACACACACACACACAATCACACACACAGACCATACACACACACACACACAAATACGGGTTAGAGGTGATACACACACATAGGCCTACACATCCTTACTGTGCATTGACCTCGGCTCCCACTTAGCGTCTTTTTCTCTAATCTCCATACTCATATCCCAGTAGATGAAGCTCAAGGTTATGTTGAAAACACACACCAACCACACTTAATGCCTCCCCCTGCATTGTTTCCTGCAGGAAGAGAAGAGAGTACTGCCGAGTTCTAGAACCCCGAGGAGAGGAAGTTCCTGTGATGTCATCAGTGCACACCGAGGATGCACCTGGCTGACACTCACAACACAACCCCACTGAATGGCTACAACACAATCACAAAGCCAGAGGTATGTGAGACTACAAGGTCTCTTCTCAATCTTACCCAAAGCAGGGCACCTGCGGGAACATCTCCCCTCATGAAACTGTTGTTCAACAAAATATTTCATAATGTTTATTGACCTAAAACATTCATGGCCTTCCTCCCGTGATGCCACTATCAAAAAATGTTAGAGTAGAGTAGATGAATACAAGTCATTTTGAATATTAGACATAATGTCATTCATCCTCTTCGGTAAACATTTATGGATGTTATTTGTTAGGCTTCCTCTCTCTCTCTTTCTCTAACCAACAGGCATCATCCACTAAATGGTCCTCCCTACTGAATTAGATCTCTCTATTGTAGTCTGGTTTGACATTACAAATACAGTATCTAAATTGCAAATAGTTAGTTATTGTTATACTTTAAACCTATTCATGTGGATTATTCAGCTATGTGCATTGCTCTTAATTTCTAGGCAGTGGTGGTAGTGGATCACTGTCCAGACTCCAGGCCATATTTCTGGAGAGAGCAACACCAGAACACTAGGACAGGTTAAATGGTGTAATCATCTAGTTTTTAGGGTACTGTTGAGGACACTCCCTGCAAACAATAATCAGTTGTTAGGATGTCCCCAGGATGTCACAAAATTGTCTCCTAAAGTCGTCAGGACATTGTGTCATGGTCCAATGGATGTTTTTGTCTAGTTCCCGGTTTGTCCCATGGACATCACCTGATGGTCCCAAAGAAACGTCGTCATCCCCCACGCGCAAGTTAGTTTCATTACACATCACCCCTTGCTACTGTTGCCAAGACCATCAAGGCCCTGATCGGTGAACCAGAGTGCTATTAACATACTGTTTTCTACTTACATAATTGTTGATACACGTTAAAATACATGATTAAATTGTGTATGTTTATTCCTACACTAATTATTACTTAACATGTCCTCAACTAGGATTGAACTCACAACCTCTTGGTTCACAGCATTCCAATTCAGGTGTAACATTAAAACAAAATAACACGCCCCACCAACATTAGACAACTATACAAAAAACACAAACTCAAATTGCTGAAATAAGTAAATTAAATCAATGACACAAATGTCAGTTTAAAAGATAACTATAAAGAAAATGGCACTCTTTTGCTAAGGGCAGAGATGTATTATAGGTGCTGAATGTGTAGAGTACTTCTGAACTTCTACAGACTTTGTGGTGCAGCAGAAAGATCAGCATACCCCAAATCTAGAGGTTGTGCATTCATTGATAAAAGATTTTTACACTATTTTAGCTGAACAGCTTACCTTAAAACCCCCATGGCATCTAATTACTTTAATTATAGTGGTTTGTTACACCAGGGACCATCACGTGGCAAAAACCTCCAGGGGACAATGACACAACGTCCCAAGAACATTCAGGGGACCATGACACAACGTTCCAAGAACGTCCTAAAAACATCCTGGGACAAATTGTGAACTACAAAAAAGTCCCCTAGAGAACATTCGCTTGGGACCATCACACAACGTCCTAAAGAATAGTTAAATAAAAGCCCTGGAAAATGTCTTAAAAAGGTCCTGACATGGCCCTCAGTGACGTCTTAGTAACTTACAGGGAACTACACAAAGGTCTACCAGAGAACGATCACGCAGAGTTCTTAGAACCTCTTCATTGGGGTAGCATCGCACCGAAACCCTTAAGGGACCTAACGGGAATGTCGCTGAATGTCCACAGGACGTCCCCTTTTTGCTGGGCAGCGATCTTACTGAGCATTAAGGGACCTAACGGGAATGTCGCTGAATGTCCACAGGACGTCCCCTTTTTGCTGGGCAGCGATCTTACTGAGCAGATTGGTGTTCTAATGGGGGATCTCAGCTAATAGCACAGATGAAAAGGATAGATAGAGAGAGAGAGCAGTAACTAGCACATGGCACGGATATACACTGTACACACATTCATTTACACACCTTGTGTCAACCATGCATACTCACACACTTCATGTCTAGATGGGATACAGCTTTTGTCAAGCTGACGTCAAAAGTTGATTTATTTTGCATTTTAGCTAACCCTAACCCTTTTCCTAAGGGTAATATAATTATCCTAACCTGCTATGTTAATGCTCCTAATGTAACAGGGTTGGTTATGTTTCCACTTGCCTCCAAAGAAATGTGTTTTTAATGTTCAAGCATTCTTATTGGTTGGTTCAACTCTAATGACAATAAGGTGTGTTGTGATTGGCCCTGCTTGCAGATAGGGGGAGATCGCGAACGTCAGGTCTTCCCAGTATGAAAATGTGATGCAAGGGGTAGGTCTCGTTCTGAATACTGTTTTATGTACGTTACTGATTTATACGTGTGGGTATATGGAACCTGTTAGGGATTGAGGGGCTTTCTGTGATGTGCTTTGGTATATGATTGCTGTTGATAAGTGTGTTAGCTAGCATACACCAATGTAATGGTCACATAAGCCCAGTGCTAACACAGTTGTCTTCATGCTACAGATTTTGCCATCGACAGCCATCAATATCGTTAAGCCCTGCACAACTAACGTGCTGTTTCCCATTTAACAACAGAAATAAATGATGCTCAACTGGGACCACTGGCTGATGTGATTTATTAGGAGAAAACACAACGCAAGGACAGTACGATATACATCTGTTACACTAACCTGCTGCGTAAGTTCTCCTAACCTGCTACGAAAAGTCAATTTTGACAAAAGCTCTATCCCTGCTAGACAAAACCGTCAAGCAGGGGCAATAGCAAGCATGACACACACACACACACAGACACACATACAGACCTGGTGGCTAGCTTAAAGATAGGCGGTTATCAGACAGGAACAAGGGGACGGGATGTGTGTGAACAGTCAGTCTGGTGTAGTAATCCTTCTTCCCCCTGCTCTCAGTGTGTGGCAGATACACACAAGTTAGGGACAGGCTATCAGGCTATGCCTAGGAATTAAGGGGCTAGAGCAAACCAACCACATCTAGCTCCGTCTATATCGGTCTGTCTCTCTCTCTCTCTTTCTCAAACAATTCTCTCCCTCCTTGTCCTTCCCTTCCTCTCCTTCACGAAGGTCTCTGTCACGTTTTTGAGTGCATGCATGTCAGTGTGTGTGTGTGTGTGTGTGTGTGTGTGTGTGTGTGTGTGTGTGTGTGTGTGTGTGTGTGTGTGTGTGTGCGTGAGAGAGAGAGGGGGACTCAGAGGGGAAGTTCATGGAAACTGAAAGGCTTAGCCGACACCAGATCCCCAGAGTGTTTGACACTCGAGTCATGGCCCTATCGAACCTGGGAAGTGCTGTCACCTGATATGCTCACGGCAGCAACACACCCACAAACACACCTGATTTTGAAGCTTTGACCTAGTATCTAGAGATCGCTAGGGGCTGTCTCAGACATTACCCCCTTCACCACACTGTAACCTCTAACCTCCGACCTCATCCCCCTGCTTCATTCAATATCTCTTCCCTTCTATTAATACACTCTGGCTGAGTCATATTACCCGTACATTACCTGGCCCAGCCCATGTACCTCATCAGTCATGCTGGAGATAAACACACAAACACACACACACACACAAGACCAAACTAGAGTGCCCTTTACAAATGTCACAGACCAAAACTGCTAAACACTCACCCTGTTTTATCGGGCTCAGCTCTGATTAAAACATGAGCTGCCCTAATATTACAGTGAGCTCCTAAAGAAGCTTACCTTCAGAACATCACTGGTAGAGGCAGCTCCTCCTGGAAAGATCTTCTCTATCTTGATCACAGGCTGCACCTTGGACTCCATTCCACCTGAGATACTGATACCTGTAGAGCAGAGATAGAGAGTTTATCCACAAAGGGCCGGTGTAGGTGCAGGCTTTTGCTCCAGCCAATCAACTAGTAATCCTAGTCTTCAGTCAAGACTTAGTTGATGTATTTATAGGGGTATTTACAGGGCCTGCAGAAAGTATTCACAACCCTTGAGTTTTTCACATTTTGTTGTGTTACCGCTTGAATTTAAAATGGCGATTTGGTTTCACTGGCCTACACATAACACCCGATAATGTCAAAGTAGATTTATGTTTTTAGACATTTTTATAAATTAATTTTAAAAAATGTAAGCAGACATTGAATATCCATTTGAGCATGGTGAAGTTATTAATTACACTTTGGAGGGTGTACCAATACACCCAGTCACTACAACGACGTCCTTCCTAACTCAGTTGCTGGAGAGGAAGGAACCCGCTCAGAGATTTCACCATGTGAAATAAACTCAACAAAGAAATAAACGTCCTCTCACTGTCCAATGCGTTTATTTTCAGCAAACCTAACATGTGTAAATATTTGTATGAACATAACAAGATTCAACAACTGAGACATAAACTGAACAAGTTCCACAGACATGTAACTAACAGAAATTGAATAATGTGTCCCTTAACAAAGGGGGGGTCAAAATCAAAAGTAAGTCAGTATCTGGTGTGGCCACCAGCTGCATTAAGTACTGCAGTACATCTCCTCCTCATGGACTGCACCAGATTTGCCAGTTCTTGCTGTGAGATGTTACCCTACTCTTCCACCATGGCACCTGCAAGTTCCCAGACATTTCTGGGGGGAATGGTCCTAGCCCTCACCCCCCGATCCAACAGGCCCTAGACGTGCTCAATGGGATTTAGATCCGGGCTATTCGCTGGCCATGGCAGAACACTGACATTCCTGTCTTGCAGGAAATCACGCACAGGACGAGCAATATGGCTGGTGGCATTGTCATGCTGGAGGGTCATGTCAGGATGAGCCTGCAGGAAGGGTACCACCTTCCCTGTAACGCACAGCGTTGAGATTGCCTGCAATGACTGTAACACCAAAATGTGGTATAAGTCAAGGGGTATGAATACTTTCTGAAGGCAGTGAATGTACATGTACAGTATGTGTGAGTATATACTTGAGCATTTACGAAAATCTTAGAAAATGTGCACCTTCCCTTCCAATATTCTAGGATTGTAACACTATATGATGATCTATGAGAACGTATGAACTGCTTTTGTTTTGTAAAGTGCCATATTTATTGAATTTATTGCATTTGTTGACTGTAGAGCTGGGGGTGATATCCAATAAAATGATATGTAAAAAAAAAACAACAACAAAAAAAGGCAGTTGAATCAGATGTGTTACACTTTGTAAACAGCCTTACAAGGGGTTTATTTTATACAGGGCCATTGTTATGTAATAACACTGATCTCTACTGGTAAGGTAGAGTACTAGCAGGCTGCAGATTAGTTGGCGACTCTCGAATAGGCCTACTCACCCAGAGACTGTTTCGTTTTGGAGATGGTCACCGTGGTGATCTCATACTCCTGAATGGCTACAGGTGTTGCGTTTCCATGGTGACCATTCTGCGACCGTCCTGGCGAAAGTCTGTTCACTTGCTTCACCTTCCCTCTCTGCCCTTGTCCCCTCCTCTCCCTCCCTGTTGAGGGGCTTCGGTCCTGTGGGGGGGCCTCAAGCACCTGAGCCAGGGTGGGTTGAATGTTCCTGGGGGGTAAGTGTACTCTCACCTCCATGTACTCCTCGGCCATCCCTCCTTTCCTCTCAGGGCCGCCCTCCCATTGGTCCCTCCTAACCCTTCCATTATGTTCGTTCCTCACCGGCGACCGCCCCCGCTCCGGAGTGGTATCTTCCGACAGCAATGAGGTCTCATCATAGTGCCGGGGCCGGGACAAACCATTGTCTCGCCTATGGGGAGAGTGGTTGGTTTGGAGTTGGCGTCTGGTAGTGTGTGGGGATTCTGTGAGGAGCCAGTTGGGGGGTGAGGGGCTCGGAGAGCGTGAGCGGGGGGTGTGGTGGGTGTAGCTGTCCACGGGGACATCCAAGAGGGGGGAGAAAGCGCGGGAAGGGGGCAGGAGACCATCCTGGAGGCCAGACACACGTAGTCTCTCTAGGTCTTCCATCAACTGACGGTCTCTCCCCAAGTCCTGGGCTGGCTGAAGCTGGAAACCACCATGGTAGTCTGGAGAGGAAATATACATGTTATCACACACATATTAACACACACACAGACACTCACTCATTCCCTTCAACCCCAGAAGACCCACTGTATTGTACTATAGTTCTAAACCTTCCTAGCACTGGTCAACCGTCTGTTTGACAGTGACACTGTGTGGGAGTTTACAAAATGGAGTCCATTCACCAAAGGGCCCAATCTTCATATCTCTATCGGAGGTCATCACCCTGACCTGTCAGAACTCACTGGCTGTGTTTGACATGTCCGTTTTCCTCTGCCCTGGTGGAGTCAGCTGACCTTTCAACCCCTTAACCCCTCACCTCTGTGTGCTAGATGGCTGGTGTCATTTACTTCTGTGGCGGAGGTAGAAAATGCCTTCGCTCTGCGTTTTTTATTCTTGAATGGAGAGAGAGTTTGAGAAGCTTTTAAGGTATGCACACACACATGCACTGTGTCTGACTTTTGAATTGGTCAAGTTTGAGAAAGGCTTCAAAGGCTCAATGCAGTCAGCCCACGCATGTCTATGACTTAGCACTGCTCCTCTCTGGCTTTTGTGTTTCTCACAGAGACGTAATACAAGCCTTCCTACTGAAGTCATCTGACACAGGCCTGTGTGTGTGTGTGTGTGTGTGTGTGTGTGTGTGTGTGTGTGTGTGTGTGTGTGTGTGTGTGTGTGTGTGTGTGTGTGTGTGTGTGTGTGTGTGTGTGTGTGTGTGTGTGTGTGTGTGTGCGCGCGCAGGGCCGGGGCTGGGCCTAAGCGACATAAGCGGTTGCTTAGGGCCCCCGGCTCAGTTGGGGTCTCAAGAGCTCAGTCAGGGTCTTACTGTTAAAAGGTTATAGTAGTAGAATACGCAATGTGCAATTTCAAAATGTTGTTCTGCATCAGCCATTTTTCTTTTGTTGTGTCAGTCACTGGCAGTCACTCAATTAGCCCATGCATGTCAGCTAACATTTTTAGTCAGTTAGTTTAGCTAGCTATCTAAACTTGTAGTAATCATGGCTGAGTTATCAACCAGGCACGAAGAGCACATGCCCAGGGGCCTTGACCTCCAGGGGTCCCCCATTGATTTTGTTAGTCACTCTCACGCAAATATCATATTAACATGGCATAGGTTATGGCAAAATGTGTAGAATTGCAAGAAATTTGTTAGAATATATCTAAATCTTCTCTCCGGCCCTTGCCAAAATGTGTAGAATTGCAGGAAATGGTCTGTCATGTTGCGAATTTGTCCCACAGACCCATGGCAAAATGTGTAAAATTGCAGCAAACTTGCTTTGAAACTGCATCATTTTCTCTGCACCTCATTGCAAAATGTGTTGAATTACTGGAAATTAACTCTAAAACATACTTTTTTCCCCCTTTCTGCCGTCAAGACGGGGGCCACTAAAAGGTTTTGACCTCGAGGTGGGGGGACCCCCAACAACATTTTGTTTAGGGACCACCAAAACGCTAGGGCCGGCCCTGTGTGTGTGCTACATGTGTATGAAATGGATATTGGATATTGAGCAGGTGTTTCAGTCAGACAGGATATGAGATGTACTGGAAAAAGAGGGAGGCGAGAGGAGATATGAAAAGAGGAGAAGAAGAAGAGACACAGGAAGAGATGAGGAGGGGGAGGATAAGTTCTCTGGTTATATAATATCCTATTGGGATCAGGCAGAGGACAGCGGTTAGAGAAAGAGAGTGGGCAAAGAGAGGGAGAGAGAGAGAGGGAGGGATGGGGGAATGAGGGGGCAATACACACACACACACACACAGATACCTGGTATGGGGATGATGAGGTGTCGTCGAGGGGTTCCACTGCGAGGAGAGCGCAGGGCAGGAGACCTCACTGAGGACGAGAACGCAACAAAGATATGAACATACAATACTAGAATACAAAACATTATCCCCCCCCAAAAAACAACTCTCCCTCCACTCCCCCCAACCCCTTCCCACCACCAAGCCACTGTCCCCCAATGCGCCAACAAAATGAACAAAAGAGAACAATTAAGGAAAACAACAATGCAAACAAACAAAAGACATCAAGGACAACAAAAATCAAAACAGCAAGGCCGACTGTATGCGTTTGAGTGCATGTATGGCACTATTTACATGTGTGTATGTGTCCGAGTGTGTGCACATGTGTGCGTTTGAATGCTTATGTACATGCGTACAAGCACCTGCTTGTACCTCAGCCTGAGGCAAACAGGCATTAGATGTAACAGTCATTCAAAACATATTTTTTTTTGGAGGGGGGGTTATTTTGACTTTTACCTTTGACCGTCATTTTATCCCCCATCCAGCAACTCCACTCCCACTTGTCTCCAGTTCCACATCCCAACCCCCAGCTTCCCTCTGCCCATCCTACCTATCTCCGCTGGCCACCCTCTTCTGATTTCTACGCGCTATATATGTTTTAACTATGCTGTGATGTTTAACATACAATTTGAATGTATCTAATCGAATAGAATCCACAGGTTATTAAGAGTATTAGTATATTAGCAATTGACTGACCAGGTCTCTCCAGATCTCCCAACAATGCTATTTCTAGGGTCAATTTTAGAATAATGTTATGCTTTTTTAGCCATTCCTGAACCTGAGACCAGAAACAGGCTACCTGAGGGCAATACCAGAAAAAATGGTCAATTGATTCTGTATCCTCGCAACAAAATCTGCAGAGCTGCGATGGTTGCATGCCCCAAATATTTAACATTTTGTTGGTGGCAAGAATTCTGCACAATAATCTTGTGTTATTTTATATATCAATTTAAACACCCTGTGCCATGGAATCGGTACATCAAAAATCTCTTCCCAGCTATTTTGCAATCTGTATGGCACAGCTGTCAACATCCTGGTCCTGAAATGAAACAGGTATACAGTTGAAGTCGGAAGTTTCCATAAACCTTTGCCAAATACATTTAAACTCAGTTTTCCACAATTCCTGACATTCAAACCGAGTAATAATTCCCTGTCTTAGGTCACCACTTTATTTTAAGAATGTGAAATGTCAGAATAATAGTAGAGAGAGTGAGTTATTTCAGCTTTATTACTTTCATCACATTCCTAGTGGTTCAGAAGTTTAAGTACACTCAATTAGTATTTGGTAGCATTGCCTTTAAATTGTTTAACTTGGGTCAAATGTTTCGGGTAGCCTTCCACAAGCTTCCCACAATAAGTTGGATGAATGTTGGCCCATTCTTCCTGACAGAGCTAGTGTAACTGAGTCAGATTTGTAGGCCTCCTTACTCACACACGCCTTTTCAGTTCTGCCCAAACATTTTCTATGGGATTGAGGTCAGGGCTTTGTGATGTCCACTCCAATACCTTGGCTGTGTTGTCCTTAAACCATTTTTCCACAACTTTGGAAGTATGGTTGGGGTCATTGTCCATTTGGAAGACCCATTTGCGACCAAGCTTTAACTTCCTGACTGATGTCTTGAGCTGTTGCTTCAATATATCCACATAATTTTCTATCCTCATGATGCCATCTATTTTGTGAAGTGCACTAGTCCCTCCTGCAGCAAAGCAGCCCCATAACATGATGCTGCCACCCCCGTGCTTCACGGTTGGGACGGTGTTCTTCGGCATGCAAGCCTCCCCCTTTTTCCTCCAAACATAACGATGGTCATTATAGCCAAACAGTTCTATATTTGTTTCATCAGACCAGTGGACATTTCTCCAAAAAGTACGATCTTTGTCCCCATGTGCAGTTGCAAACCATAGTCTGGCTTTTTTATGTCGGTTTTGGAGCAGTGGCTTCTTCCTTTCTGAGCGGCCTTTCAGGTTATGTCAATATAGGACTCGTTTTCAGCATCCAGCATCTTCACAAGGTCCTTTGCTGTTGTTCTGGGATTGATTCACACTTTTCGCACCAAAGTACGTTCATCTCTAGGAGACAGAATGCGTTTCCTTCCTGAGTGGTACGACGGCTGCGTGGTCCCATGGTGTTTATACTTGCGTACTATTGTTTGTACAGATGAACATGGTACCTTCAGGTGTTTGGAAATTGCTCCAAAGGATGAACCAGACTCGTGGAGGTCTACAATGTTTTTTCTGAGGTCTTGGCTGATTTCTTTTGATTTTCCCATGATGTCAAGCAAAGAGGCACTGAGTTTGAAGGTAGGCCTAGAAATACCTCCACACGTACACCTCCAATTGACTCAAATGATGTCAATTAGCCTATCAGAAGCTTATAAAGCCATGACATCATTTTCTGGAATTTTCCAAGCTGTTTAAAGGCACAGCCAACTTAGTTTATGTAAACTTCTGACCCACTAGAATTGTGATAAAGTGAATTATAAGTGAAATAATGTGTCTGTAAACAATTGTTGGAAAAAGTACTTGTGTCATGCACAACGTAGATGTCCTAACCGACTTGCCAAAACTATAGTTTGTTAACAAGAAATTTGTGGAGTGGTTGAAAAACGAGTTTTAATGACTCCAACCTAAATGTATTCAACTGTACTTTCCTATTTATGCTATTTTTGTTCCTCTGCCAGTTTTGATACTTTATATTGGGCAGACAGACCAGTTCCCTACCTCCTCCCGCTACCACTTGCCTCTTCTATAAGGAGTTAGCACTAGGGCAGAAACAGACTGGCGCCCCGACTCTTTTTGATGTACTTACATGAGCGGCTCTTCAGTATGTCGTAGGCCTCCAGTTCGAAGGGCATGACAATACTGTCAAAACGACCCAGCTCTGTAGGAGGGATCAGCATCCTGGAAAGAGACAGAGAGTGGCTTGGTGAGAGGAACTACACACGCAGATACACACACACACACACACCTGATTTGTCGTATCAGTAGTAGTGACACACCATGGAGTACATTAACCACACTAGCATATAGCACACACACACACACACACACACACACACACACACACACACACACACACACACACACACACACACACACACACACACACACACACACACACACACACACACACACACACACACCACATGTAAACACACGCATGGACGGACACGCGCGTGCACACACACACACCTGATCTCTCGTATCAGTAGTAGTTTCTCAGGTCGGTCCAGTATGGCCAGTAGAGGGTGTACTAGATCCTCCACCACACACTCCAACATAAACTGATACAGAGAGAGAGAGAAAGAGAGAGGGTTCATCTTAGTAGTCTATAATAAATAACGTTGTTTTCCTTTCCTACATCTGAAAAAACTAGACAGGTGAGAGAAGATTCACAGTATTCATCTTAAAAAATGTACCCCTAGGTCAAGCCCCTATTCCCTTCCCTCTACTCCCTATGCACTTGTGTGGATTTGAGACAAGGTACAGATGATGCCACCCTGATAGCTTTTGCAGAGTTTTGAAGGAAAAGCTGAGGAGTTGATCATATTGGTGTGAGGAGTAGAGCGAGTGAGTGTGATGGATAGAGGGAGAGAGAGAGGAGCTCCATCAGAAGCATTGTTTATTTAAAAACATCCATACAATATCAGACACATATCGCTAACCCTTTTGTCTAATAGCAAAAAATATCACTAGACTGGGAGAGCGAGATCAGATGATGGCCGATATTTGACTCTTGTCATACAGATGTTGGATCTTAATTTAATCACTATTTTGTTGCAGATAGGAAATTCAACATGTAGTGTATTTGAGTTTCAGACTTGATTTGCCCTAACGAAAAATGTACGTATCAACCCCTACAAAAATGTCTATTAATTATAATCCACATAATAATTCACATTTCCTGTTGCTGCAGGATTCTTTTTCTGCTGTCACAAACTGGCTCAAATTAAGATCCTACATCTGTAAATAAAATCACCCCAGCTAACAATTCTAGGGAGAGAACGTTTTTTTTTATGTTACCCATAATGTTCCCCTTATGTTTGAGTGTCCAGTTTTCCATTAGTTGGGGGAACATTCTATGTATGTTAGTAAAAACCTCCTGAGAAACTATTTAGCATGTTTTGGTGTTAAAGTTAGAAGAACATTCACTTAATGTCAAACAAAACGCACACCAAACATTCACCAACTGTTCTCAAAATATAACATGTTAGACATGTTTCATGGGAACATTGTAAGAACACTCATGTGTCTAGTTTTCTGAGGGCTAGGAGAATATTCCATCAATGGCACACCAAACATAGACAGAACATGGTTGCTATGCTTTCAGAATATAAAATAATAATATTCAATTACAGTATGAATAAACATACACAAGTGTGTCAAATATGTAAGTTAAAAGCTGTCTGTGTCCCCCTTGCATTGTCAAAAGACAGCGAGCTGTGACTGGATCAACGGTTCACCAATCAGGGCCTTGATGGGCTTGGGAACAGTAACAAGGGGCGATGTGTAATGAAACTAGGGTGTGTTGGGGGGGGACGTTTCTTTGCGACCATCAGGTGACGTCCCAAGGACAAACTGGAAACTGGACAAAAACCTCCAGGGGACCATGACACAACGGCCCATGAACGTTCAGGGGACCTTCGAGAGATCATGACACAACATCCCAAGAAAGTCCTGAAAAAACATACCCGGGACAAACCGGGAACAAAACAAAACGTCCTCGGGGGGCCATGACACAACGTACCAAGAACATCCTGAAAACATCCTCAGGGACAACCCCAGGACCAACAGGGAAATACTGTAGACAAAACCTCTAGGGGACCATGACTCAATGTCCTGATGACTTCAAGGGACCATTTCGTGACATCCCAAGGACATCCCAATGATTCATTATTGTTTGCTGGGTTAACTGGTAACTGACACAGACATGGCGGCATATCAAGAAGATTGGAGTCCCATGAATAAATTAATATGCACAACGTAATCATGTGAAAGTGTGTCAAATATGTAAGTTGAAAACAATTTATTCTGAAAGCATTGTACTAACCTTGCCAACAGACAAAGAGCTGTGAATGGATCAGTGGTTCAACAACTAGGAACTTGTTGGGCTTGACAACAGTAACTAGGAGTGATGTGTAATTAAGCTTTTCTTTGGAACCATCAGGTGACATCCTGACGACTGATACACAGGAATGTTCTTGCAATGTTCCCATAAAACGTGTCTAGAACAGTAATATCTTATATTCTGTGAGCATGGCAATAATGTTCTGTGTTTGGTGTGGCATTGATGGAATATTCTCCTAACCCTCAGAAAACTGGACACAGGAAAGTTCTTGCAACGTTCCCATGAAGTGTCCAGAACATTTGGAGAACATGGAAACCATGTTCTGTGAATGGTTGGTGGGACATCGATAGAATATTCTTCTAACCCACATAAAATCATGACACAGGAATGTTCTCGCAAAGTTCCAATGAAACGTTTCTAGAACATTAATATCTTGTATTCTGAGAACATGGTAACCACGTTCTGGGTAAGTTATGTGTGGCATTAAGGGAATGGTCTCTTAAAACAGTCCTTGCACATCACTGAAACATTCCTATGAAGACGTTAGGTAATGACCTAATTAGACTCTTAAGGGAACATTCTCTGAAGGTGTAGGAACATTTGTTGTTAGCTGGGATTGTCCACCATTGTCCTTCCACCAAAAGCCTGGAAGAGGTGAGAGAGTAGCTCCAGCCCCGCATCACACACACACACACACACACACACACACACACACACACACACACACACACACACACACACACACACACACACACACACACACACACACACACACACACACACACACACACACACACACACACACAAGTGCCTGATTGAAATAATGTTATTTTCTTGCTTTGTTATTTTTGTTTCTGTGGTGGGTATGTCTGATTCCTTCATTTCTACGAACATCAAAGTGGTAGGGTCTAGAAAGAGGGGCAAGGAATTGTTTCTGGATTGGCCCTTGCACTGTTTCAGACAGCCATTCCGGCTCAGTAGCTCTGCATTGTCTCACTCAATACGCTGTTTTGTTTCAGGAACTCACTTACCTGCATTGTCTTATGACAGTCATTACAGCTCAGCATTTTCCCGCCATTTTGGTTCAGAATTTACTCTTAAAATGTCTCCATTAGCCATTACAGCTCAGAACAGCCCCCATTTACAGTGTTTCACTCAGTCTGACATTTTGGCTCAGTGACTCACCCGCTTACAGTGTCTCATGACTGCAGTGACCTCATCCTGACTGAGCAGTTTCCTGGCCATGTTCTCCACTTGTCCCAGGGTCTCAGAGTGAAGCAGGGGGCTGCTGTCCTTCACCCCAGCACGGGTCTCCCTTGGAGAGGTCAGCAGCTGGAACGGACGACCCCTCTCTTTATCTAGGGAGTCAGGGGGACAGATATCCAGGGATATATAGAACAACATGATCACACAATGAACGTTCACATTGGTCAAATAACACAGCGACAGAAAATGTGCTTGTTCTCTGAACCACAATATTACAGAGCTACTGAGTGAGTAGTAGTCGTAGTAAAATGCTAGAGGGTGATTAGGGGACATCTGTTTAGCGACGCTAGCGAGTGGTTAGAGGTAAGGGTGAGGTATAATAGCCAGTGGGGTTAGGTTTAAGAGGGTTTCTGTTTATGCTGGTATCAAACCTTGGGTTGCACAGTGGGGTTAGTGTTAGGGTTGTGGTTGTGGTTGAGAGTTAGGGTTGAGGCTATGGTTAGGATTAAACCGGGATGTGGGCATGAAGCTAGGGTTAGGGTTAGGGTCGATATATGATTAGGGTTGAACCAGGATGTGGGCATGAAGCTAGGGTTAGGGTTAGGGTCGTGGCTATGGTCAGGGTTAGGGTCGTGGCTATGATCAGGGTTGAACAGGGATATGGGCGTGAAGGTCTCCAGTCTGAGATGGAAGGACTGGTGCTTTTGTATGTCTGATTGCTAACATGCATGCATTCATGTGTTTGTGTGGTTGTCCAAGTGAATGTAGGATGTGTCTTTTTATAAAGTTGTGCCAGTGTATCTTGGTCCTCTCACCTTTGTCAGTATGGTGGGAGGGTGATTTAAATCGACCCCTGTGGGAGTCCCCTGTCCCTGTCTCTCTACTGTCCCGTGATGTGTCTCTCTCTCTCCTGTTCCTGGACATGTCTCTCCGTGCATCTCTCTTGAAAAGGAGGCTGACGAAGGTCTTGGAACGCTGCAGGGTCTTGCTGCCCTCTCTCTCTCCTGCACTCTTTTCCTTTCCCTGCTTCTTCTTCTTCTGCTTGTCCTCTGAGGGAGCAGCATGGATAGAGATCAAGGTTAATGCACCACATCATGATTTGTTAAGTGACATCATAATATACTGTATTCATTTCTTTGACACTGTTGAGTTTGAATACTAGATCTGACGTGACTAGCACTCCCTCTACTCTTCACTTCTTCTTCTGCTGCTGTTGCTTGTCCTTTGGTGGTTAGGGGGAACGGTCAAATCAAGTAAGGCCCTGCGATCCCCAGGAAACTTTGGTGCGGGCCCTAGGTCAGGGAAAACTGACAGACAGCCTGGTCACCCATGATGCAAGTCAGTATTCGACATCCATCCATGACTGAGGATGACGTGGAAACCAGCCACTAGGGGCAACAGTGAGCGCTGTTACCGTCAAGTAGGTATTTCTTTTTCAGGTGTTGTGGATGGGAATGGCAAATGGGTGTAATCATCTGCCTCTGATTCCAAAGGTTGAAAGTTAAAATCCAGCAATACAATATATTTTGGGGATTTTTGTTTTAAGCCTATCCCAAACCTTAACTCTTACCTTAACCATTTGGAGTTAATGCTTGAACTTAACTTTAAACACTTTGCAACAACTTCAACATGGATGAACATCTAATTCTGATGTGAGACTGTGAGAGCTAGTTGGACATAGGGCTTCTATCATAGTTACATAGATGCCCTATCAGAATTACATAGGAGCCCTATCATGGGTACATAGATGCCCTATCATGGTTACATAGTTGCCCTATCATAGTGTGATGGAACATTTTATGTTTTTGCTTTTCTAATAACCAATTTCTGTACTCATGCAAGTGACTGAACGACTCCTCACTATGAGTATCTGTAATTTATCAGTACGCCCAGACCCTTGTTTTGAGAATGAAAGATCTCAGTTTCATGTTCTCGGCTTAGAGAAGAAGAAGCCTCGTGAGGTCTTGGTCTGTCACATGCATGACCCAGTATTGGTCGGTCACATGAATGAAGCAAACTTTAATGATTAATTAATTATGAATGATGAATAAGCTAAATCCTGCAAATATAACTTGTCTCTATATAAGAGAACTAACGAGACTACCCAGGTGGAGCTCCTGATTGACATGTGTACTTGGTGCATTGAGTTGGTTGGAACCTCTCCAGCACGATGATGATAAAGGATGATTCATTCAAGATTGACTTTGAGTGTCCCTGGTGGTAATTTCCATGACAATTTGGCGTCAATGATCAGGATGATTGATTCTGCATGCGGAGCTTTCCAGTGGGGGTCTGCAAGGAAAACCAATGGCACATTTTATGAAGCTTGAGGAAAATTCCCGTCTGACCAAAAGCTGTGAGCTGCCCAGGAGGAGACATAACATCTGCGAACAATTGAGGGACACGGCAACTGATTTCAGTAAGTCAATTTAAATGAATTTGTATAAAAATTGAAAAGAATTATAATAGAATCAATAAAACGAAACATAAAAATGGAGGAGGTGGAGGAGGGTACCACTAGTCTTAAGTCAAGTAATAGCATGAAGTGAATGTGGATGTGAGTTGTGTGAGTGTAGTGAATGTTTATGTGAAAGTTGTTTGAGAGTGGAAAGTATTAAGCTGATTGAAATTGGGATAATAACAAGATTGAAATTTGGCTATTAAGCTGATTGAAATTTGGATAATAAAATGTTGAAATTTGGATGTTAAGGAATATTAGTTAAGTGATTGAAATTCGGATGTTAAGGAATATTAGTAAGCTGATTGAAACGTGCATAATAAGTACTGATTGAATGTGGGAAAGTGCGTCTGTTATTCTATATGTATGTGGCAAGACTATAGAATCTATAGGGACCATAGCATTTATGACTACATAAACTTCTATGATTATAGACACTGAGAGACTATAGAGACGCGAGACTATAGATACTATAAAGAGCATAGATACTGTAGAGTCTATGGCGACTGTAGAGACTATGGAAGAACTGTGGTAGTGATACATATGACAGACTTAGAGAGAAGACAACAGAGAGGGCAAGTAACGGTACCATGGAAAGCCCCGCTGACAGCTGTCTGTAGGCATGTATAAGTGAAGTGTCTACAGTACGTGTTCTGCAGTGACTAACAATAGCACAAGGTGCTATTCTATATGTATAGGATATACATATGATGCATAGGAAGTAACGACAAGAGAATAATTGAAGAGGTACATGGAGTAATAAGGGAGATTACTGAGTGTGTTTGGGAATAGTACTAAGTGAATGTGGATGTGAAAGTTGTGTGAGTGTGAAAGGACGTGTTAAACTGATTCAAATTTGGATAACAAGAGGAGTGAAATTAGGATTATAAAAGGATTGGAATTTGGATAATAAAAGGAGTTAAATTAGGATAATAAAAGGATTGGAATTTGGATAATAAGAGGAGTGAAATTAGGATAATAAGACTATTAAGTACTGAGTGAATGGGAGCTGTCAGGGGACTAGCTTGGGTGTGAAAGAGGTAATATGGGAGATTACTGTGCGTGTCTGAATGAATACCCCAACCAGTTCTGTTAGCTGAGTTTTCCAATCTATTATGTTATATACGGTTATTATAAATGTATAGGAAGTAACGGCAAGCTAGTCTTAGGAGAAGGCTAGAGTGAGGGCAGGAGGCCCCACTGACAATTGTCTGTAGGCATTTATAAGTGAAGTGTCTATGTGGTCGAGAAACCACAAGGAACCGTTGAAGATACATATGGTGAACGCCACCACCCATCGATCTACAGGTAGCGAGCACTGACACGAGAAGCCATTGAAAAGTTTGAGAGGGCAACAGCTGAGATGGATAAGGGCTGGAAACAATGAAGTTCATTGATGCCCACGGACACTGACATTTCCTCGAGAACATGATATGTGTACCTCTCGGGCTGCTGCACTGTGATCGCTGTAGGTGGTGTGGACGTGAATAACTAAAGATGTATAATGTTAAATAATGATTCTGGATGGAGATACGAAAGAAGAGAGTATTATTTCTGAATATACTGTTAAATAGAACACTAGAGTGAATATTTAAACCCCTGTATGACTGGAACACTAGTGTAGAGGAGGAATTTGTGATGGAACACAAATGTATAATGGGTTACTAGAGATAAAGTAACATTATACTGATTAGAATGGGTTACTAGAAATGATGAAGTAACAATATAAATAATAATAATCAACTTGCACACCCACACGTAGATGTACGTAAGTGGTGTAAAGTAAAAAGTATTCTGAGAAATGTTCAGGGTGGTCCCATTGCGGATCATGTGATAAAGATAAGGTTAACTTGTCTGGGCTAGGGGGCAGTATTTTCACGGCCGGATGAAAAACGTACCCAATTTAAACAGGTTACTACTCTGGCCCAGAAACTAGAATATGAATATAATTAGTGGATTTGGATAGAAAACACTCTGAAGTTTCTAAAACTGTTTGAATGGTGTCTGTGAGTATAACAGAACTCATATGGCAGGCAAAAACCTGAGAAAAATTCAAGCAGGAAGTGGAAAGTCTGAGAATTGTAGTTCTTCTTTTCATTCTCTATCGAAGCTACAGTGTCTGTGGAGTGGCGTTGCACTTCCTAAGGCTTCCATTGGCTGTCTAAAGCCTTCAGAAAGTGGTTTGAGCATTTTCCTGTCATTGGGCAGAGTATAGGAGATCAGTTACTGAGTGGTCTGCCTGGCAACAAAGGGATTGGATATGCGCAGTCACGCGAGCACGCCGTTCCTTCTTTTTCTTCTTGAATGAATATGCTATTGTCTGGTTGGAATATTATCGCAATTCTACGTAAAAAATACCATAAAGATTGATTTTAAAGAGCGTTTGACATACTTCTAAGTACGTTAATGGAACATTTTGACTTTTCGTCTCTCGTTCCGCGCTCGCGCGTTATGCCTTTGGATAAGTGATCTGTACGCACGAACAAAACGGAGGTATTTGTACATAAATATGGATTATTTCGAAGAAAAACAACATTTCTTGTGGAAGTAGCAGTCCTAGGAGTGCATTCTGACGAAGATCAGCAAAGGTAAGAGAATATTTCTAATACTAATTCTGAGTTTAGGTTGCCCCGAACTTGGCGGGTGTCTGAATAGCTCACCGTGATGGCTGAGCTATGTACTCAGAATATTGAAAAATGTGCTTTCTCCGTAAAGCTATTTTAAAATCTGACACAGCGGTTGCATCCAGGGGTAGTCTATCTATAATTCTTCAAATAATTGTTATATATTTTGTCAACGTTTATGATGAGTATTTTTGTAAATTGATGTGCACATTAGTTTTGGTGGGAATACATTTTCTGAATATCACGTGCCAATGTAAAATGCTGTTTTTGTATATAAATATGAACTTTATCGAACAAAACATGCATGCATTGTGTAACATAATGTCCTAGGAGTGTCGTCTGATGAAGATCGTCAAAGGTTAGTGCTTCATTTAGCTGTGTTTTGGGTTTTATTGACACATGTCCTTGCTTGGAAAATGGCTGTGTGATTATTTTTGTCTATGTACTCTCCTAACATAATCTAATGTTTTGCTTTCGCTGTAAAGGCTTTTTGAAATCGGACAATGTGGTTAGATTAACGAGAAGTTTATCTTTAAAATGGTGTAAAATAGTTGCATGTTTGAGAAAGTTGAATTATGACATTTTGTTGTTTTTGAATTTTCCGCCCTGATATTTCACTGGCTGTATAGCGGCGTTTTGTTGTGCGTTCAAGACACTATCCGAAGGGTAATGAAGGGTGACGTGCCCGGCGCGTTTTGTGACAAAAAAATTCAAAATATTCCATTACCGTACTTCGAAGCATGTCAAACGCTGTTTAAAATCAATTTTTATGCAATTTTTCTCGTAAAAAAACGATAATATTCCGACCGGGAGTCGTTGTTTTCGTTCAAAGACTGAAAATGAAAACATGGAGTCGTCTCGTGCACGTGTGCGCCAGTCTCATTGTTCTCAGATCGACCACTTACCAAATGCGCTACTGTTTTTCAGCCATGGCCTGCAAAGTCATCATTCAACGTTCTGGCGCCTTCTGAGAGCCTATGGGAGCGTTAGAAAATGTCACGTTACAGCAGAGATCCCCTGTTTTGGATAGAGATGATCAAGAAGGCCAAGAAATGGTCAGAGAGGGCGCTTCCTGTTTGGAATCTTCTCAGGTTTTGGCCTGCCAAATGAGTTCTGTTATACTCACAGACACCATTCAAACAGTTTTAGAAACTTTGGAGTGTTTTCTATCCAAAGCTAATAATTATATGCATATTCTAGTTTCTGGGCAGGAGTAATAATCAGATTAAATCGGGTACGTTTTTTATCCGGCCGTGAAAATACTGCCCCCTATCCATAACAAGTTAAGAATATTGGTAGTAGTAATAATTTGTCATACAGTGAAAAATGTGTCATAAAGTAAATCATTTCTCTGGATTTCCTGAATCAGAAATGCCCTAAACTAAACTGTTGTTCTGGTCTGTCCTCTCTCGAGGTTATGGAGAAGGTGACCACAGATGGTATTTAGATGCATGGAAGGGATAAATCGTCCGAGAACAGTGTGAACCTCACCCCCTCTAACCGGCTGAAGTAATGGCGACAATGGCGCTCACTATAGTCCTTCACCACTTCTACCGTGAGACCTGAGTCCGTGCCAGCAGCCAGTACACTGCATCCACTCAAAGCTATCAACTGCCTTTTCTCTCATGCCACATGAGTCCACGTGGAGTGAGCATAGAGAGAGATCCCATCCAAACATCTCTCATGCTACTGGTGTACAAGTAGGAAAATGAACAAGACATAATGGACTGTAAAGGACAGTGGCAGCTCAGGTGAGAAAAAAATCGGGACATTATCAGGGGCCATCCACTTTTAACATGTGCCATTGGGACGAACTGAAACGGCAGAAGAATGAGTGCCGGGAGGGAGGGGGGTGGACAACTGTGCCCTTAATTGATTTTGAGGTATCGGGATGATTGTGGAGGTCTGTACACTGCGAAATCTATAGTACTTTAGACTAGAAATGCATTGAGATACCGATCTGTCATTAACATGACACTCGCGACAAAAGCTCCAGCGGAAATGTCATTGCCAGAATCCATCAATGAAATTGTGTAATGAAGCATATGTGTAACTTTATGAAGCGAATGTCTTAAGCCATGGTTTAACAAGAAGAATTGTGCAACCCAGAATGAAGGGTTTGAAATTATGAAGTGTCTGGTTTTATGTGTTGATTTCCCTTACTTCAATAAAAGTATAGAACCTTATGATAGAAGCTATATCCTAAGGTTTACCTATAAATTGTAATGATAATTATCACAGATTGAGTGATAAGAGGAGGGAAATATGATGGAAAATGTTTTGTTTGTGCTTTTCTAATAACTAATTTCTGTGTTCATGCAAGTGACAAATCCTCACTATCAGTATCTGGAATTTGGCAGTATGCCCAGACCCTTGTTTTGAGAACGAAGCAGTTTCAAGGTCTCAGTTTAAAGAGAAGAATGACCCAGTATTGGTCAGTCACATGAATGAAGCAAATATTGATGAATAGGGCTGTTGCAGTAACCGTACTACCGCCACACTGGTGGTCACGAGTCATGAAGGCAGTCAAATTCCATGTGACCATTTAGTCAAGGTAATTAGGCTTCTCCAAGCTCTGATGCTGCTGCTGGTCACTTCTTAGAGCTAGGGGGCAGTATCCTGAATTTCCGCCTGACTGATGTGCCCAAAGTAAACTGCCTGTTACTCAGGCCCAGAGGCCAGGATATGCATATAATTGGTCCATTGGATAGAAAACACTCTGACTTTTCTAAAACTGTTAAAATAATGTCTGAGACTATAACAGAATTGATAGGCCAGGCAAAAATCAGACTAGAATTATTTTGTTCAGCTCCCAGGCTCTTATTATGGAAACCTATTGGAAACCCTTATGTCCGTCACCCATATTGCAATTCCTATGGCTTCCACTAGATGTAAACAGTAATTATTCAAGGTTACAGGCTTCTTTTTTGAAAAACGAACAAGTATTTGGAGATTATGTTGGGAGAGCACCTGGACCAAATCAGTCTTTCGGTGTGTGAGGGAGAAGGTGCGCGCTTGCGAATTTTCCTTTCCTATTGAACATAGTACTTTCTGTGATAAATATTACATTTTTTACATTTTATACTACCTGGGGATTAAATAGAAACGTTTGACTTGTTTGGACGAAGTTTACCTGTAGCTTTTTGGACTCCTTTGTCTGCATGTTGAACGAGTGGATTATTGAAATCAATGGCGCCAACTAAACTGACTTTCTGGGATATAAAGAAGGATTTTATTGAACAAAACGACCATTCATGTTTTAGCCGGGACCCTTGGGATTGCAAACAGAGGAAGATCTTCAAAGGTAAGTGATTTATTTAATCGCTAATTGTGATTTTGTGAAGCCTGTGCTGGTTGAAAAATATGTTGATGTGGGGCGCTGTCCTCAGATAATCGCATGGTATTCTTTCGCCGTGAAGCCTTTTTGAAATCTGACAATGCAGTTAGATTAACAAGAAGATAATCTTTGAAATGATATAAGACACTTGTATGTTCATTAATGTTTAATATTACAAATATTTATTTGAATTGCACCCTCCAATTTCACCGGACGTTGTCGGCTTCAATCCCGCTAGCGGGACACCTAGCCCCAAGATTAATAGCCTACTAAACTTGCTAACTGCCTGGTCCTCAGCACTCTATTGTCCCTCTAATCACTCTGACGTCAATGCAAATGTAATCGAAAATCGAATCAAACACTTCATGAGAGCCCAAGAGCTCATGTTGCACAACATTGCTATAGGCTATGCATTTGCGCGAGAAAACAGAGTGACGGAATCTACTAAAAAGAGGAGGATCCCATCAGTTTTCTATCGGCTAGGTCTACTATATTTATTTCTCACCTTTCCTAATATTAAGCACATTGCTTATATTTACAACAGGAGTATAGCCTACCGTCCTCCATTCGATATATTCAAGTGCATAGATGACATGTATTTTTTCCCGCTGCCCGTTTCGATGCATGTGCATGATAATGGTCCATTCTGAATCAAAACAAATTTCACACATATTATTTAGTATATGTAAAGACAAGATTAAATCAGGAATAGTCTGATGGGTGACAATATTAGCCTATCACTTGTGAATGATGCCAAACATAAGAAACCATGCTTTTTTAGCGGCTTTTTCAAATCATAGTTGCACACCTCATGTAGCCTAGCTGATGGGCCTATATGGTTTTGACAAGGTTTGTATCACAACTGAAGTGGCTAAATAACTTCTTAAAATAAAGCTCATTAATCCGCTTTAAAAGTGGTGTAGAGCAAACTGGCATACATAAGCAGAGCGTGAGTAAACTTTCCTATACACTTTACACTTTATAATAAAAGCATTACATGCATAATTGCTTTTGTGGTCACTTTTGATAATGGTGTTTTCAACTAATGGAACATTCCACTTATAGCCTACTACCATGTGCGCATTGCTGTGCTTATAATGTGAAGTATTAGCCTAATAGTTTGGAAACATTTCAAGCTAAATGTTCTGATCTGTTATGTCAGCCACATTGCATAAAGTGTTTTTTATGCTAGTGGTTGTATTAATTTGGGATCTATTGCATCCCACAACTGTCCCAGACTATGTTTGAAGACTATGTTAGCCTTCATTCCTCAGAATAGACTGATGAGTTTCAGAAGAAAGGTGTATGTTTCTGGCCATTTTGAGCCTGTAATCGAACCCACAAATGCTGATGCTCCAGATACTCAACTAGTCTAAAGAAGGCCAGTTTTATTGCTTCTTTAATCAGAACAACACGTTTCAGCTGTGTTAACATAATTACAAAATGGTTTTCTAATGGTCAATTAGCCTTTTAAATGATAAACTTGGAGAAGCTAACACAATGTGCCATTGGAACACAGGAGTGATGGTTGCTGATAATGTGCCTCTGTAGCCATTTCCAGCTACAATAGTCATTTACAACATTAACAATGTCTACACTGACTTTCTGATCAATTTGATGTTATTTTAAATGGACAATTTTTTGCTTTTGTTTCAAAAACAAGGACATTTCTAAGTGACCCTAAACTTTGAACGGTAGCATAAGTATATGGACGAGCAATGTCAGATCGGCACAGACTAAGATACAGTAGAACAGAAAACAGTATATACAAGTGAGATGAGTAATGCAAAATATGTAAACATTATTAAAGTAACTAGTGTTCCATTTATTAAAGTGGCCAGTGATTTCAAGTCTATGTATATAGGCAGCAGCCTCTAATGTTTTATTAATGGCTATTTAACAGTCTGATGGCCTTGAGATATAAGCTGTTTTTCAGTCTTTTGGTCCCAGCTTTGATGCACCTGTACTGACCTCGCCTTCTGGATAATAGCGGGGCGAACATGCAGTGGCTTGGGTGGTTGTTGTCCTTGATGATCTTTTGGGCCTTCCTGTGACATTGGGTGCTGTAGGTGTCCTGTAGTGCAGGTAGTTTGCCCCCGGTGATGTGTTGGACAGACCCCACCACCCACTGGAGAGCCCTGCAGTAGTGGGCGGTGCAGTTGTCGTACCAGGTGGTGATACAGCCCAACAGGATGCCCTCAACTGTGCCTCTGTAAACGTTTGTGAGGGTTTTAGGTGACAAGCCTAATTTCGTAAGCCTCCTGAGGTTGAAGAGGCGCTGTTGCGCCTTCTTCACCACACTGTTTGTGTGGGTGGACCATTTCAGTTTGTCAGTGATGTGTATGCCAAGGAACTTGAAGCTTTCTACCTTCTCCACTGCAGTCCCGTCGATGTGGATGGGGGGGGGGGGGTTAAAATGGAGCAAAATGGAGTCGTGACCATATTTGACGAAAGGAGGGCGGGGGAGGGCCTTGTAGGCATCCCGGAAGTTGGAGTAGCAATGGTTGAGTGTTTCCAGTACACTTTTCATAAAGAATAATTCCTTAGACCCTAATCTATGGATTTCACATGACTGGGCAGGGGCGCAGCCATGGGTGGGCGCATAGACCCACCTTCTTTGGTCCCAGGTCCACCCACTGGGGAGCCAGGCCCAGCCAATCAGAGTTCGGTTTTCCCCACAAAATTGATTTTTTACAGACAAAAATACTCCTCCATTTCCGGGTGGTTGGTCTCTAATGATCCCACAGGTAAAGAAGCCGGATGTGGAGGTCCTGGGCTGGAGTAGTTACACTAGTCTGTGGTTCTGAGGCCGGTTGGAAGTACTGCCAAATTCTCTAAAATGACATTGGAGGTGTCTTATGGTAGAGAAATGAACATTCAATTCCCTGGCAACAGTTCTGGTGGACATTCCTGCAGTCAGCATTCAAAATGCACACTCCCTGAAAACCTGAGACATCTGTGGCATTGTGTTGTGTGACAAAACTGCACATTTTAGAGTGGCCTCCTATTGTCCCCAGCACAAGGTGCACCTGTGTAATGATCATGCTATTTAATCAGCTTCTTGATATGCCACACCTGTCAGGTGGATGGATTATCTTGGCAAAGGAGAAATACTCACTAACATGGATGTAAACAAATGTGTGCACAAACTTTGAGAGACATTTTTGTGCGTTTGGAATTTTTGTGCGTTTTTGTGCATTTGGAACATTTCTGGGATCTTTCATTTCAGCTAATGAAACATGGGACAAACACTTTACATGTTGTGTTTATATTTTTGTTCAGTATACTGTAGGATAGATGGGAGTTATCAGGTGACTCCTAACAGTTAGGAAGAGTTATG
The DNA here is from genome assembly GCF_965601325.2 of Salmo salar. Classification (NCBI taxonomy): domain Eukaryota; kingdom Metazoa; phylum Chordata; class Actinopteri; order Salmoniformes; family Salmonidae; genus Salmo; species Salmo salar. Next base: position 77,514,549 of record NC_138291.1, on the reverse strand, counting down.
ACATGAAGGCTCTGGTATCAAATGAGTGGTTAAGGAGCAGAACAATTTCACTGTACATTTTTGGGAAACCCAACCAAATTGACATAGAAATGTGAGTTATATCTCTGTCATTCTCGTTGAAAGCCAGTCTAAGAAGAAGTACAGTGCATTCGGAAAGTTAGTCTTACCCTAAAATTGATTTTTTTTTTTTTATCTTCAATCTACACACAATACCCCATAATGACATAGTGAAAACAGGTATTTCTGCTAATTTATTTTAAAAAATGACACAAGTATTCAGACCCTTTGCTATGAGCCTCGAAATTGAACTCAGGTGAATCCTGTTTCCATTGATCATCCTTGAGATGTTTGTACAACTTGATTGAAGTCCACCTGTAGTACATTAAATTGATTGGACATGATTTGGAAAGGCACACACCTGTCTATATAAGGTCCCACATTTTACAGTGCATGTCAGAGAAAAAACCAAGCCATGAGGTCGAAGAGCACCGAGCCAGGATTGTTTCGAGGCACAGATCTGGGGAAGGTTACCAACACATTTCTGCAGCATTGAAGGTCCCCAGGAAAACAATGGACTCCATCATTCTTAAATGAAAGAAGTTTGGAACCACCAAGACTCTTCCTAGAGCTAGCCGACCAGCCAAACTGAGCAATCGGGGGAGAAGGGCCTTGGTCAGGGAAGTGACCAAGAACCCACCCGATGGTCACTCTGACAGAGATCCAGAGTTCCTCTGTGGAGATGGGAGAACCTTCCAGAAGGACAAACATCTCTTCAGGACTCCACCAATCACGCCTTTATGGTAGAGTGGCCAGATGGAAGCCATTCCTCAATAAAAGGCACATGACAGTCCACTTGGAGTTTGCCGGCACCAGCCCCGGCACCATCCCTACAGTGAAGCATGATGGTGGCAGCATCATGCTGTGGGGATATTTTTCAGTGGCAGGGACTGGGAGACTAGTCAGGATCGAGGGAAAGTTGAACGGAGCAAAGTACAGAGAGGTCCTTGATGGAAACCTGCTTCAGAGCGCTCAGGACCTCAGACTGGGGCGAAGGTTCACCTTCCAACAGGACAACGACCCTAAGCACACTGCCAAGACAACGCAGGAGTGGCTTTGGAACAAGTCTCTGAATGTCCTTGAGTGGCCCAGCCAGAGCCCAGAACCCGATCGAACATCTCTGGAGTGACCTGAAAATAGCTGTGCAGCAATGCTCCCCATCCAACCTGACAGAGCTTGAGAGGATCTGCAGAGAAGAATGGGAGAAACTCCCCAAATATAGGTGTGCCAAGCTTGTAGAGTCATACCCAAGAAGACTCTAGGCTGTAATCGCTGCCAAAGGTGCTTCAACAAAGTACTGAGTAAAGGGTCTGAATACTTATGTAAATGTGAAGAAAAAAAACATTTTAATACATTTGCAAAAAATTCTACAAACCTGTTTTTGCTTTGTCACTATGGTTTATTGTGTGTAGATTGATGAGAAAAAAAATACTTTTTATCCATTTTAGAATAAGGCTGTAACGTAACAAAATGTGGATAAAGTCAAGGGGTCTGAATACTTTACGAATGCACTGTAGATCAGTTATATGTGTGCTATTTCTATGCTTCCCGTTCTTAAGTTTAGTTTTTGCATCTTTCAAAATGCTGAAAATACAATATTTTTGGTTATTGACAATATACTTCACAGCGGTTTAGAATGTACATTGATTCTCTACACTATACATTGCTTGTTTAGTCACATAACCTAATTTAAGTTTAACTTTTAGAATTTTAGCAACCCTCCCTTAAAATCTGGTCCCAAGTCACTTTATTGTTAAACAAGCAAGCGGCTGCTCTCCATTAACATTTAATCATCTCTTCCCAACGTCACAGATTGACACAGCATTCCAGTTCTGGCACAGGAGCGGTCTGGTGTTATTTTTGTGACCTATTTGTTGATAACACATTCATCTCATTCGATACTCTGAGGGTTGACCATAATATTCCCAATACCCAACACTTTTTTAGATACCTGCAAACTCACAGCTTTGCCAAAAAACATTTAGATTCATTTCCACTCGAGCCTACTAAGTGTCCAGTCGAGAGGTGCTTAGATCTTAACCCTTATCTGAAGGGCACAATCTAGAGATTATACAACATAATACAGCATTAATCTGCCTTTCTTTGCAAATACAAAATCTGCATGGGAGCAAGACATAGGAGGCGAGCTACCCGATGATATATGGCAACAAAGTATTGAGTGTATCCACAGATCATCATTTTGAATAAGGCATGGGCTTATTCAGTTTAAGGTTTTACACTGTCTCCATTCGTCAAATGACAGATTGGAAAAATATACCCAAATGTTGACCCCAAGTGTTTGAGATGCCACTAGAGTCCAGCGACTGTGGGACACATGTTTTGGTCATGCCAATCTTTGAGTGGCCTCTGGTACCCCATTTTTGAGACATTCTCACATATGTCTAATACAACTGTTAGCTCCAACCCGGTCACTGACATTTTTGGGGAATGCTACCACGCATTAGGCAAATGCGATAGCATTGGCCACTCTGCTAGCTCGCCGCCTTGTCCTCTTTCACTGGAAGTCTGCAAAGCCGCCCTCCTTTATGCAGTGGGTTAAGGAGGTGATGTCATCGCTGCCTCTGGAGAGGTTAGGTACACTGTGCATGGGTCCCGACAAAAGTTAGACTTAATCTGGTCCCCATTAATACATTACATGGAGAGCCTGTCTTTTACTTAGTGTAACTTGCATAGTTTGGTAAGCAGTCTTGTCTGTTCTAGTGGCCATTTGTGCTGATCATTTTTATTAAACTTTTTTTCCCCATTATTTTTGTTTCTATTACTGTTTCTATTACTGTTTTTCTGTTTTTATTTCCTATTTAACTTACTTTTATAGATGCCTTGATGGGTTGGGAGGGAGGGAGGGAGGGAGGGAGGGAGGGAGGGAGGGAGGGAGGGAGGGAGGGAGGGAGGGAGGGAGGGAGGGAGGGAGGGAGGGAGGGAGGGAGGGAGGGAGGGAGGGAGGGAGGGTTGCGGTTGTACTGTTTTTGTTGTTATATCTGAAAATCGATAAATAAAGTAAAACATTTAAAAATATACATTTTAGCAAGCAGGAAGTGGCGGCACGATTTTTGCATATTCACCTTTAAAGTAAATTGACTAAATTAAATCAAATACTACCACGTGAAAAGCCCATTTGTTACAAGTAATCTCTTTGTTACGGGTATTTGTTAAATGCTTTGCTTGTGGATGTACCTTTGCCAGATTGAGGTTCACAGAGAAAAATTACAAAAATAATTGTATGTGTGTGTTATTTCAAAGTATAATTCATTACACTTTGCATGGTTCTATGCTCACACTGGCCAATAAAAGTGGATGATACACTCTTCAGTAAGAGGTTAAAGACTGTTCATCTCTCATCCAGTCACATTCTCTGCCCTCTCCAGTAAATCATTCCTAGTAGACAACAACCCGGTAATATTGATGTATTGTACACAGATGGTTACATTCACTGTTATTTTGAAACCTCTGCCGCAGTCATCTGGATAACATTAACAAAAGTATGACTCAGGGTGCATCTGAATAGTCTGAAGTGACTTTCTTTGTGTCCTTTCCCTCATCTGCATAAAGTAGCCATCGGGTGAAATCAAATACCTGTTACTGTAGGTATCATCACCATTTTGCTTTGACCTTTTCTTTGTTTTCAGATCAGTGCAGTTGAAGGAGAGGAGAGCATTGACTATTGAGATGCACCCTCAGACAGTAACGCCTGATTCACACTATCGAGCCAAGTCGAGCTGTACAATGCTGGCCTGGTTAAGCATACACCATAGTTCTGAAACCATGCTGGAAAGGACAATGTGAAATTAAAATATCCTGGCCAGCACAGTTTGGTTCGGGTTGGCCCTATAGTGTGAAAAAGGCTTCAGTGTTGTTTTCGTTGACTTCCTGGTGAGAGGGAGGAACAGTGGGGTCGTGTGCAGGTCATCAGACTCCAGCTCAGAGGGGATCTCCCTAAAGCTCAGAGGGCGTATCTCGTTACCCAGAGGCACCCACAGCCACAGGCACTGAACTGAACTCTGGATAACTCTAGTGTGGCGAAGGAGATAGTTGCTCTGGGTTAGGATTAGATATACAGGTATGCCTATTCATGTATCAAAAACAGGAGGGAGGGATACACTCCAAAAACTGTTCTTTGAAAACAGTGTATTTCCCATTTCTGATTCTTTGGCCTCTGTTTTCTTAGGCCTTTGGATTTCTTGCGGACCATACGCTGTGGACTGGAAACTATTTACATAAACTGATCATAGTTTTGCTCCTCACCTGTAACTGTGATATGGCTCTGGGATCGTCTGATCGGCTTTCTCGGTCTGCTCAGGGCCATAAGCACCGCCGTTTTCGGGGAGTCCTGCGCCACATCCTGTTCCCCTGGTGACAACATCCCCCCTTTGCCCCTTACCCCATCTCCAGCCCCTCCCCTTTCCACAGGACCTTCTCCTTTCCCACGAATCGGTGTGTCTTTCAAAAACACAGTGGCGCCTAGCGTCCGACTTGTTTCCATGGCAACCAGCCTTCCATGAGGCGAGGGGGGTGCGTTAGAGTCCAAGGGGGGGTGTAGGTCAGTCTGCATGGCAGTCTCTGCGGTGCGTTCGGAGCTGCTGGTGCGGCGAGAGCGGTCCTCAGTGGAGATGCAGACGTCCACCATGTCGGAGCCAAAGGCGGGGGGGAAGAGGACCTGGGAGAGACCACTAAGGGAGCTGAGGGGGGTGGAAGACAGGGAGGAGGCCGAGGAGTAAGAGTCAGAGCCCTGGGAGGAGGACGGAGGCCCTCCATTGGCCACTGCATGGGGAAGAAGAGGAAGTCATTTAGAAACAGTAGCTGGAGATTTGAAAAGTAAATGTATAGTGTTTCAATACCAAAGGACGCAATATAATATTCTCTAATGATGCAAAATGTATGTTAAAGACACCTATTGGTAGTTTGATGAAAGTGACCACCAGCGAACCTCATAAGTGGAGTTGAAATCAGGGTTTATTGTGTAATCAGAATGAAGTCATATTTTCCTCAGTTTTATATTGTGTCCTCAAATCATCCAACTCTAGTTCCCATCCCACAGTACACAAGCTGTATACATAACACACATTTTAACAAGATCATAAAGTCTTTGTAGTTGGTACAGACTGACATCTGGCTGAGCTCACTGTTTGTTTATTTGTTTATTTGGATCCCCATAAGCTTTTGCAGAAGCTACTCTTCCTGGGGTCCACAAAAACACAAAACATGACAAGTAACAAAACACTGATAGACAAGGACAGTAACACACATTTTAGATACAACAAAATACAAACAAAGCAACTAAAAAATAATACAAACAATACAACAAAAAATGTGTGTGTTAGTGTGTTTTTAATCTGTTTTTTTAAAGGTACATTTGCTGTTTGGAATCATGGCTCTGTATAAAACTGTGCATTGCCGGGAATTTGTTTTGGACTTGGGGACTGAGAAGAGACCCCTGGTGGTATGTATTGTGAGGTATGTATGGGTGTCTGAGCTGAATGTTATTTGATAATGCAGACAATCTGGAATGTTCGTCACAGTAATATTTCTCATAAAACTAGAAGAGAAGCAGTTAATCTCTCATCAACCCTCAACCAGAAAAGACTGGCAAGCATGTCATTGATGTTTGTTCTGTATGTGCAGTTAAGGGCTCTGTTTTAAGCAAGCTGCAGCATGGCTAAGTCTTTCTTCGCTGCACTTGACCATATTACTGGACAGTAATCAAGATGGGACAAGACCAGAGCCTAAACAACTAGTACAGTTGATTGTTGTGTCAAAAAGCAGAACATCTTTTTATACCAGACATACCTCTCCCCATCTTCACAAGAAATGTGTCAATATGGCATGATAATTGACCATCCAATATCATACACCAGGAGTTTAGCTTCCTCACCTTGCTCAATGGTCATACCAGTCTTAAATACCATGTATTTAAGACCAATTTATTATTAATCACCCACTCTGATGCTGACTTTAAGTGAGCTCACTGGCTTTGGGTGCTGACATGTGGAATCTGCATACATAGTCATTCTAGCTTCATGTAAGACCAGTGGCAAATCATTTGTAAAAATTGAGAAGAGTAATGGCCCAAGGCAACTGCCCCCCTGGGACACTGCACTGTACATATCTTATGATAGAGAAGCTTCCATTGAAGAACGCTCTCTGGGTTCTGTTGGATAAATAACTCTCCAACCATGTGATGGCAGGTGATATAAAGTTTTTTCAATAAAAATGTATGATCAATAACATCAAAGGCTGCACTGAAATCTAACAATTCATCTCCAACTATAATCGTATTATCCATTTCTTTTAATCAAACATCAGTCATCAGAGTCAGTGCAGTAGAAGTTGAGTGCCCTTCTCTATTTGCATGCTGAAAGTCAGTAGTTAACTTGTTCTCTGAAGAATAACATTGTATTTGGTCAAACACAATCTTATCCATCAGTTTACTAAGCGCAGGCAGCAAACTGATTGGGCAGCTGTTAGAGCCAGCAAATGGTGCTTTACTATTTTTAGGCAGTGGAATTACTTTAGCTTCCTTCCACGACTGTGGCACAAACTCATTTAGGCTTTGGTTAAAGTTATAGCAAATAGTAGTGGCAATACAGTCTGCCTCCATTTTCCATAGTTGCCCATCACGGTTGTCTATACCTGGTGACTTATCATTATTGATGGATAACAATAGTTTTTCCACCTCTCCCACACGAACTTGACCAAATTCCAAACAGCAATCCTTCACTTTCATTTTTAGATATTTTATACAAAAATATGATGGTTCACTGTTCAATGTTGTCATTTCACTTCTGAGTTTCCACTTTACCGGTGAAATAGTCATTGAAATTATTGGCAATATCAAAAGGTTTTGTTATAAATGACCCATCAACTTCAATGAACGATGGAGATTAATCGGGTTTTCTGCCCATGACATCATTTAAGGTACTCCAAAGTATTTTTCCATTGTGTTTTATGTCAGTTATCTTTGCTTGGTAATATAAGTTTAGTCACAATATTTCTCAATTTACATCATGTCAACCAATCAGCTGAGCATCCTGACTTCTTTGTCACCTCTTTGGCATAATTGCTTTGAAGCATATCTTTTTTTAAATTCATCATCAATCCAGGGGGCTCTAATAGTTCTCGCGGATAAGAAACTAACAGGTGCATGCTTGTCAACAATTAGCATTAATACTTGTTTTAATACTTCCAGTGCTGCATCTGGATTCAATTCCTCATACACATCAGACCAACATACATTTTTTACATCTTCAACAAAATAACATTTTCTATGATCTCTTATAAATTACTTTAGGCCCAACCTGTGGCACTTTGGCTTTCCTTATTATTGCCACAATGTTATGGTCACTACAGACAATGCAAACTGATTTTGCTTTGGAGCAAAGCTCTGTAGCATTAGTGACGATCTGATCCAACACTATTGGTATGCACTCTAGTTGGTTGAGTGATAACCTGAGTCATATTACAGGCACTAGTCACAGTTAGAAGCTTCATCTTGAGAGGATAGCTAGTTGCTAAGCAGTCAATGTTCAGGTCACCCAGAAAATAGACCTCTCTATTAAACATCACACACATTATCAAGCATTGCACACATATTATTCAAATACTGACTGTAAGCACTTGATGGCCTATAGCAGCACCCCAAAATAAGAAGTTCTAGATGAGGCAGGTGAACTCGCAACCACAACACTTTAACAACATTTGACATTAGATCCTCTCTAAGCTTTACAGGAATATGGCTCTGAACATATACAGCAACACCTCCACCATGGGCATTCCTGTATTTTCTGTAGATGTTATATCCCTGTATTGCTACTGCTGTATCAAAGGAATTCGTTTCAGAGATGGCCAGTATTTGAATGTTATCTGATGTTAGCAAGTCATTTTTTTTCATGAACCTTATTTCTAAGGCTACATATATTAATATGGCTATTCTTAGCCCTTGCATTGGTAGCTTATTGGAGATAAACATAAAAGGGAGACGAGACAAAATAAATGTGTGTGTGTGTGTGTGTGTGTGTGTGTGTGTGTGTGTGTGTGTGTGTGTGTGTGTGTGTGTGTGTGTGTGTGTGTGTGTGTGTGTGTGTGTGTGTGTGTGTGTGTGTGTGTGTGTGTGAGATGTTGGGCTGAAGCTACTGACCCTGAGGCTTGTCTCTCTCATTCCTCCCAGGCTTTTTGGAGGGAGGATGGACAATGAGCTGGTCGTAGCAGATGTTAGCAATGTTCCCATGCTCTCTGACAGCTTTCATAGTTGGGATAAGTTCTTTCCGCCTCTGGCACACAGCTTCAGAGAGGTCCTCGTTGAGGATGATGTTGGTTCCTCTCAAGTTCTTGGCTCTCTCCAGAACAGCCATCTTGTCCTTAAACCTCCGGAACTTGACCACTATCGGCCTCAGTCTGTCACCTAGGCTGGTTACATGTTTTCCAGACCTGTGGGCGCGTTCCACCTCAATCTTCGTATGATCCATCGGCAGCTTTTCAGTGATCATTCTTTCGTATTTTCTCCTCAGACTCGGTCAAGCTCTCATGTGAAGACTCTGGTATGTCATTCAGAACAATGTTATTCCTCCTGGATTGTCCCTTTAGATAGTCATTTTTTCCAGGCATTGTTAATAATGATTCACAGAGAGAGTGCTGATGTCAGCGAGAGGATTTACAGTTTTTTGTCATCTTGCTGCAAGTTTCTTTCAGGACATCCTCTCCTTGCAAACAATTCTTGAAGGTCCTGGACCTCTCTGGTCAGATTGTCTATTATTTTGTTAGTTGAGTCCATCAGTATTTGGACAAAGCTCTTGAAGCTATTTTCCTATTGTTGTAACAACTGCTTGTAGAACTCTTTTTGTTTGTTTAAAAGATCCTTCACCTGTGATAGAGAAATACTGTCCCCTCCATGACTCCCACCTTTGGCTTTGGATGCCATGGTAGGATTGCATGCCAATTCTGGTACTCCATGCAGTTCCAGAAGACAGGGCAGGTCACAGGGAAGATTTAAACAGCAGCAAACAGCAGGGATTCAGACAGCCACAAGCCTGGGACAATCTGCTGTCCCAGCCACAAGGGCTAACTGCGTGTGTTCAATCTGTCAAGGAAACCTTGCTAGCTTGAGAGCTAGTTAGCAGATAGGCTAGCTGCTATGCCAAGCATCTCTTCAAACTTTTGGTTGGCAGTATCCCTGGACAGATATAGCAGTACCAGCAACTGAGGCTAACCCCGTCACGGGATCCAAAAGTAACCAAACTTTTTCAATGGAACACTTTTTCAGAGACTTTCAAAACTTTAAAACAACAAACCGCTGTGTTAGCTAATCCCATTGGCTTTAACTACAGTAAATCCAGAGAATCAATTCAACTACATGAATCATCAGGAAAAATCATATAAAACCCAGAAACGACTCAGTAGCCTTAGATCCCAGCAACCTAAATACACCGAGAGTATGTATCAAATGGCACCCTATTTCTTATATACAGTAGTGCACTACTTTTGACCAGAGCCCTATAGACACTGGTCAAAAGTGCACTAAATAGGGAATAGGATGCCATTTGGGACACAAACCCATCCTGCCACCCAGCCACCAACCTGTCGTAACACGCCGTGCCCAACCCAGAGTACTGCTCTGTCTCTGAGCACACACAGCACTAATCTGGGGCTATTTTCAGACCCACTCATATTAAGCAAAAAAGCAGAGGATCAGATCTGGGGACTGAGTAGAACACCGCAGAGGGATTTAGTTAAAGTACATGTGATGTAGCCGGTGCTCTACTTTAGATTGACACGTTATGTAATGTCATGTAATGTAGAATCTGGCAGAGTCTTAATTGGAGATTGGGATTCTAGAATTGGTGAAGCTTTCATGAAATGAATGGAATATTCAAATAAAACATTGAGGTCAAGCGTTTAATGTACTTATTTTTTATTTTCTACGTTTGAATCCTTTCATGTTACTTATTAGCTCATTGTACTTCCATTAGTATACTATACATTCAGGATTGTCTGTGTGTGAGTAGCATACTAAGAAGGGAGATACATACTTTTGCTGAGCCAGCTGTATTCAGCCACCATCTCTTTGTATGCAGGGTATCTTCCTGCCTCCTGTTAGGATGAAGATAAACATCAGATCATCATCACAATCATCATCATCATAATCATATTCGTTCTCTATCATCATCATTATCATCATCATCCTCCACCTTATTCTCTCCATCATACTCATCATCATCACACACGACATTTCTATAAATATTTTATCAGAAGTTCAGTTCTCACTCCTTATGTGGATATCTGGATGTGTTTACCCTAGGATAGGTGTTCTGAGGACAGGATATAAGTAGACTAGCCTCTATTTCATGACCTTTACAGAGTCTCACAGAAGTTTCTTCTAGCTCTGGGGCCTATGTGACCTTCCGCTCAGTGAAAGTGTGTGGGTGCTACAAGGACAAGTGACCCTTAGGAACTTGACGGACCTCACTGCAATTCCACATGAGGACACACACACACACACACACACACACACACACACACACACACACACACACACACACACACACACACACACACACACACACACGCGCGCATGCAGATGTGTAAACAAATACACACACACACACACACACACCACACACACACACACACACACACACACACGTCCTGTATTAATACAGAAACACAGCACTAGGGAAAAACTTGAGCCCTGACCCAAGATGGCAGACACTCACTCACCAGATTCACCACCTCTCCAGGGCAGCTTATGCCTTCTCACCATACTGCTACTCAGCACAGGTCCACATGGAGAACAGGGCACCATTTTAGGTCAAACACAAGTCTCACTTGACCACTTCTAAGATCCCTACACTTAAGACCACAAAGGAAAGCCACCATTTCAGGTCAGGCGGAAGTCACAGTGGACCCCCTCTGAGAGCCTCCACAATGGCCTTGGTCTGGGCAGGTGTTGGGGGGCGTTTAGCAAACTAACCCGGCTCCTATGTGTGTAATTTTGAGCCATAATGGGGTTTAGCGCAGGGCAGAGGAGAGACATAAAACAAGGCTTTCTGCTGATTATAACTTGATCTTGCTGCCTTGTAAATAATGAACGTCGTCCCTGGCGTTTTTTCTCGCACGGAACCCGAGATGAGAGGAGTAAAGTGAGCCCACTGGAATGTGAGGGGCTGGGCGTGCACACAAACTCACATACACACACACACACACACACACACAGGTACACACACAAACACAGAGGAATGCATGGGCCAGGTGCCAGCTGTCTGCTTTACTATGCTGTCTCACTCCCCTGCGCAAGAAGAGCCGGTGTTGTTTAACGCACTGAAACATCCATTAATGTGCCAGAGTACTTAGAGCACCACGTGATCAACTGTTAGGTATGAAATGGATCTAACCTATTGAACATCGAGTACATGTTTCATATGAAACGTTAGTGTGTACCACTTTCAACCTTGATGTACATGCATTTAGGAGAACAGTATTGATCAGTGTATATGATGGAGAGGAGACAAGGAGTGGAGGCAACTTTAGACTATTTAGATGCACTTATAATGGCTGTGTTTCACTTCAGAAAGATGTTCCCTTTCATCTGCCCAAGCTAGTTCACTCCACTTCACAGATCTGATAGGACTGGATAGGTGAAAGCACTATAGATAGCTAAAGAAAAGGTTTGCGTCCCAACAGGGGTAGTGCACTATAAAGGGAACAGGGTGCCACTAGGAACGCAGTCAAAGATGAGTCTTCTCTCTCACCCTGATGGTTAGCATGATGTGGGTGTGGCTCTTCAGAACTTCCACGGCATTGCTATGGGTGATGCCATCAAAGCTCACCCCATTGGCCGCTAGGATCTGGTCGCCCATCTTGATGCCGTGCTGCTCCGCCAGACCCCCAGGGTCCAACCTGATCACAATACACAGAGAAGTCAAGGAAGATGTGTCATGGAGTTGGCCGGTTGTTTTGAGTTGTGTTTTGTATTGCTCTGAGCTTCTAACGTTGTTCTAACATTGTTCTCTGATAGTTGCCATCCAGTAGTTAGAGTTCAGATTCAATTAAGGGCTGCTCACGTCTCCCACAAGTCAATTCTGAATATATTTACATGTTACAAACAAAGGTATCTCCACTGTATTTTGTTGTTGTTGAGAGCAACAGTGTTGTATGCTTGAGCAGTTTAATCTAGTGATGGGTGGGAACATAAACCTTCACAACCTGTAACTTCCCCAGGACCACGTACTTAGAGACATAGATGCCCAGTCCGAACTCTTTGCCCCCTCTGATGTTGAATCCCAGGCAGTAGTCGTCTGAGGTTGTGTAGAGGTGAACCATCCTACGAAGAACACTGTCTGAACTGGCATCTGAAGGAGTACGACCACTCTCCTCTACTACCATACGCCTCTGGATCAGATCCACCCTGCAGAAACAAACACATGCTAGATATGTACATAAACATACTGTACATACAAACACACACAGATATGTACATACACTAGACCCACTCCAATTTGCATACCGCACTAACAGATCCACAGATGATGCAATCTCTATTGCACTCCACATTGCCCTTTCCCAACTGGACAAAAGGAACACCTATGTGAGAATGCTATTCATTGACTACAGCTCAGCGTTCAACACTATAGTGCCCTCAAAGCTCATCAATAAGCTAAGGACCCTGGGACTAAACACCTCCCTCTGCAACTGGCTCTTGGACTTCCTGATGGGCCGCCCCCAGGTGGCGAGGATAGGTAACAACACATCCGCCACGCTGATAGTCAACACAGGAGCCCCTCAGGGTTGCGTGCACAGTCCCCTCTTGTACTCCCTGTTCACCCATAACTGCACGGCCAGGCACGACTGCAACACCATCATTAAGTTTGCAGATGACACAACAGTGGTAGGCCTGATCATCGACAACGACGAGACAGCCTATAGGGAGGAGGTCAGAGACCTGGCCGTGTGGTGCCAGGACAACAACCTCTCCCTCAATGTGATCAAGATAAAAGGAGATGATTGTGGACTGCAGGAAAAACAGGACCGAGCATGCCCCCATTCTCGTCGACGGGGCTGAAGTGGAGCAGGTTGAGAGCTTCAAGTTCCTTGGTGTCCACATCACCAACAAACTAACATGGTCCAAGCACACCAATACAGTCGTGAAGAGGGCACGACAAAACCTATTCCCCCTCAGGAGACTGAAAAGATTTGACATGGGTCCTCAGATCCTCAAAAGGTTCTACAGCTGCACCATCGCGAGCATCCTGACTGGTTGTATCACTGCCAGATATGGCAACTGCTCGGCCTCCGACCGCAAGGCATTACAGAGGGTAGTACGTACGGCCCAGTACATCACTGGGTCAAAGCTTCCTGCCATCCAGGACCTCTATACCAGGCAGTGTCAGATGAAGGCCCTAAAAATTGTCAGACACCAGCCACCCTAGTCATAGACTGTTCTCTCTGCTACCGCACGGCAAGCGGTACCTGAGCACCAAGTGTAGGTCCAAGAGGCTTCTGAACAGCTTCTACCCCCAAGCCATAAGACTCCTGAACATCTAATCAAATGGCTACCCAGACTATTTGCATTGCCCCCCCCCCCCCCAAATTAGATTTAATGTGACATACTTCACCTCCCTCCTCACCTACTAACACTCAAACACATGCGCACATACACAGCAGCAGCCCCATTCCCCAGTGAGTTCTGTCCTTCCTATCAATTAGTCAAATAGCCATAGTCATAGAGGAAATCCATCTAGCCGTGCACCATGAAACCAAGATCCCTCAGCAGCAAGATAACCTAGTGGTGACGCATCATACTGATGTGACCAGAGATATAATACTAGCTGTTCTACTATGAAAAACGTAATACTTATAAAGAATTCACAAACCATAAGCCTAATGGGATCAATTTCAAAAGGATCATGATGCATTCAACACACTGTTGATGCATACGATACACTCGGTATCACAAAACCGGATACATATTATATGGAACCATGTGACACTAACTATGTAACAGTGGAGGCTGCCGAGGGGAGGACGACTCATAATAAAGGCTAGAACAGAGCGAATAGAATTGAATCAAACAAATGGAAACTATGTGTTTGATGTATCTGATACAATTTCACTAATTCCGCTCCAGCCATTACAACGAGCCCGTTCTCCCCAATTTAGGTACCTCCAACCTCCTGTGCTCTGTATAGTGTTGTTGTTGTACTGATCATATGCATCAGGTAGTCTCCTGCCTGAAACCTTGACTCAGGGGTAGATGTAACATAGTAAATGAAAGTCTGGGACACTGAAATTAGTATGACATGTAACGTTTGGTATGGTACATGTATGCATTTATTTGTTGATGTATGGATGTCCATCATCCATTTCGTGTGATATGTTACGAATTCCAATTTTGTGGCTAACGTTAGCTTGGTTAGGGGTTAAGGTTAGGGCTAAGTAGGGTTTGGGGAAGGGTTAGCTAACATGCTAAGTAGTTGCAACGTAGCTAAAAGGTAGTAAGTGGTTGCAAAGTTGCTAATTCGCTAAAATGCTAAAGTTGTCCATAATGACATTGAACATTCAACCTTTGGGATGCTAGACATTCGTGTTTGCCCCGACCAACCACCCTCTTTTAGTTTTTTCCTTAAGTAACTTTCTGTCTTATGTGACCATACCAAACGTAACATATCATACTCATTTGGATTTCATTTACAATGTTACGTCTAGTCTATGATACCAGCCTGTCTCATTACCCATACTTCGCTCACTCCACTCCAGTGCTTCAGGTGGCTTGAACTAGTCAGGTTGCACTTGAACTTGAATGCTGATTAACAACTACACTCATTTACACACATGTCCCTGTCTCAACTAACCATTACATTAGGAACTGCCCAACTACATCACATAACAGTACAGAGCAGTACAGACGTGACATAATATAACAGTTTAGTACACTCTTAGAAAAAATGGTTCCAGAAGGGGTCTTCGGCTGTCCCAATAAGACAACCCTTTTTGGTTCCAGGTAGAACCCTTTTTGGTTCCAGGTAGAACTCTTTTTGATTCCATGTAGAACCCTCTGTGGAAAGGGTTCTACCTGGAACCCAAAAGGGTTCTACCTGGAACCAAAGAGGTTCTACCTGGAATCAAAAATGGTTCTTCAAAGGGTTCTGCTATGGGGACAGTTGAAGAACATTTTTAGGTTCTAGATATCATATTTCTTTCTAAGAGTGAACAGTACAGTACACTACACTACACTAGGCCCTCTCACCATGTAGTCTTCTCCTTGGAGTAGCGTATACCAGGGACTTTCCCCACACGTCTCACCACCATCTTCAGCCTGTTGTTCCCTGTCAGGACCTTCACAGCACTGCTCATAGTGATGCTTTCCAGGCTGATACCATTCACCTCCACCAACTTGTCCCCTACACAGAGACCTGCCTGCTCTGGAGGGGAGAGACGAAGGGATTTAAGCACAGACTGACTGACGCATACAGTACATACACATGTATACACACGCACACATACAGTTGAAGTCGGAAGTTTACATACACTTAGGTTGGAGTCATTAAAACTTGTTTTTCAACCTGATAAGGGAATTTATATGCTTAAAGGTAATGACCAAACAATTCCACCATGAAACGTAATTATGACATTAAGTAACATATATAATGAATAATTAATTAGACAAATGTAATCATTCTATTCTGTAACATGTATAATGAATTAAAGTACTAAATGTAAGTCCAATAAGGTTCGGTAGAGACATGTGAGGGAGAGAAATGTGTGTGTGTGTGTGTGGGTGTGTGTGTGTGACTAAGAAGATACCGAGAACAATTAAACTGTGTATGACCTGACCTGGCTAGAACTCTGAGAAATGTACGATACGACAGGGAGTCCTTTCAAGGTTCCTCTAATCTCGGGGGGATGGAACTGCCAGCTTGGTAGTGATAAACCGTGGTGAAAACTATGGAGAAGGATACAGCCTACCTACTGTTCGTGTGTATGTATGTGCGTAGGCTATCTACTGTTTGTGTGGAGGTATGTGCATAAGTAGGGAGTGAGTTATAAAATGGCATGTCTTTGTATTGTGGACTTTAGAACGTTCTCGTGAATAAACTGTACGAACCTTTTGCATAAGCTGAGTCTTTGCCTAATTATTATTACACCTAGGGTCTTACAAACCTTGGGGATTGGTCAAAAGCTTAATTGATTGTTAATTATTATCATTGGGATTGAAAATTCTCGCGACACAACCACTCCACAAATTTTTTGTCAACAAACTATAGCTTTGGCAAGTCGGTTAGGACATCTACTTTGTGCATGACACAAGTAATTTTTACAACAATTGTTTACAGACAGATTATTTCACTTATAATTCACTGTATCACAATTCCAGTGATGTCATGGCTTTAGAAGCTGGCTTTATAAGCGTCTGATAGGCCTATTGACATAATTTAAGTCAATTGGAGGTGTACCTGTGGCCTACCTTCAAGGCCTACCTTCAAACTCAGTGCCTCTTTGCTTGACATCATGGGAAATTCAAAAGAAATCAGCCAAGACCTCAGCAAAAACTGTAGACCTCCACAAGTCTGGTTCATCCTTGGGAGCAATTTCCAAACGCCTGAAAGTACCACATTCATCTGTACAAACAATAGTACACAAGTATAAACACCATGGGACCACGCAGCCATCATACCGCTCAGGAAGGAGCCGTGTTCTGTCTCCTAGAGATGAACGTACTTTGATGTGAAAAGTGCAAATCAATCCCAGAACAACAGCAAAGGACCTTGTGAAGATGCTGGAGGAAACAGGTACAAACGTATCTATATCCACAGTAAAAACGAGTGCTATATCGACATAACCTGAAAGGCCGCTCAGCAAGGAAGAAGCCACTGCTCCAAAACCGCCATAATAAAGCCAGACTACGGTTTGCAACTGCACATGGGGACAAAGATCATACTTTTTGGAGAAATGTCCTCTGGTCTCGTGAAACAAAAATAGAACTGTTTGGCCATGATGACCATCATTATGTTTGGAGGAAAAAGGGGGAGGTTTGCAAGCACGGGGGGGCAGCATCATGTTGTGGGAGTGCTTTGCTGAAGGAGGGACTGGTGCACTTCACAAAATAGATGGCATCATGAGGATGGAAAATTATGTGGATATATTGAAGAAACATCTCAAGACATAATCAGGAAGTTAAAGCTTGGTCGCAAATGGGTCTTCCAAATGGACAATGACCCCAAGCATACTTCCAAAATTGTGGCAAAATGGCTTAACTACAACAATGTCAAGGTATTGGAGTCACAAAGCCATGACCTCAATCCCATAGAAAATTAGTGGGCAGAACAGAAAAAGCATGTGCGAGAAAGGAGGCCTACAAACCTGACTCAGTTGCACCAGATCTGTCAAATTCACCCAACTTATTGTGGGAAGCTTGTGGAAGGCTACCCGAAACGTTTGACCCAACTTAAACAATTTAAAGGCAATGTTACCAAATACTATTTGAGTGTATGTAAACTTCTGACCCACTGGGAATGTGATGAAAGAAATAAAAGCTGAAATAAATCATTCTCTCTACTATTATTCTGACATTTCACATTCCTAAAATAAAGTGGTGATCCTAACTTACCTAAAGCAGGGAATTTTTACTAGGATTAAATGTCAGGAATTGTGAAAAACTGAGTTTAAATGTATTTGGCTAACGTGTATGTAAACTTCCAACTTCAACTGTAGGAACACACACACACACAAACAAATGCACATGCACACACGCAAGCCCACAAACGCATACTCACACAAACACACTCGTAAAGGCCTGCATGCTCTGCAAGACAAACAGGGGTCATTATGGGGTCAACACACACACACCTCCCTCCCTCTGTTATAGGGCCTACCTGCAGCGCTGTCATCCTCTATCTTGCTGACGAAGATGCTGAGTCCGTGTTCTGAACCACCTCGAACACTGAATCCCAGACGGCCGTCTGCACTCTTATCTACTGTCACTGTGTGGAGGTCTTCACAGTCATCCCCACCTGTAAACAAGAGGGAACAGGCACTCTGAGATCCAATGCAGTAGAAACACTGTACTGACAACAAGTTGGCTACAGAAGAAATATGGGAGTTGTAAGTAAATGTATTATTGTCCTGAACTAATGAAGGATCTTCAGCTCAGCAGGCTTTAGTTTTGTGGACTTAAGAGTTCATACAACACTGTGTTACTGTGGGAGGGGGAGTAGACACAGTAAAATTATTACCATCGACAGGAGAGTTGATGAGGATGACTCTGCCCATGGGTGAGGACCTGCCTCCCCTGTGGCGGTGATGCTTCTTCTGCATGTAGCGGTTTGTCGAGTGGGACCCCCCAGCCTGGCCCCCATGGCCCCCATTGTGGGAGTGAGGGTGGCCTCTCCCGTTGTGAGAGTGAAGGTGGTCTCCCCCATTATGATTGTGGGGGTAAGGGTAGCCTTCTCCATTGTGAGGGTGGGGGAGAGGATGTCCTCGCCCATTGGTCATTTCCCTATGGTTGTGGTAGTCAGAGGAGTGAGCCATGGCGAGAGGCCTACTCCCCCTCCCACACTCATCCACACCAGGGACTTGCCTGGAGATGCAGAGGGGATGGGAGGAGAGGTAGAGGGGAGTGAGGGGGTGGTTTGGCTGGATCAATCAATCAAGAGTTAAACAGAGGGAACAAGTAAAAAAATCCATCCATTACTGCTTGTCAATAGTGAAGTCCAATACAAAAATGTCCAAAAGCCACATTAGGCTAGTAGAGACATAAAAAACAAAATTATAAAATTGAGTCCATTAGTTAAAGGAGATAAATAAGTTATGGAAACTAGTCAGGTTGCAATCAATCAATCAAGAGTTAAGTTCCCTCACTCCCAAAGTATTTCATCCAGGCACAGTTATGGGACTGAAAAAGTACAATATTTGTATCCTTAATAAGTGAGTGCATCCTTGGGTTTGTTTGTAGACGTCAAAATGAGCTGTCTGTTAATGAACTTCGGGCACATCCATGGCAGTCACCGTTCAAGACCAGTCACTTTTAATCCAGAAAGATGTCCTTCTTTTGCCATTCCAACTGGGTCGTCCACTTCCTCCGGTCCAGCTGCCGGGGCCAAGATGTCTGCTACAGTGGCCTTTGAGTCCATTCTCCTCGACCATGCTGTCCCAGCGCACCGCTCACCCATCTATGAAGCGAGACGTCGTTGGGCACCGCTCTGTAAAAAAAACCTTCCATGATTTCCCACGGGACGTAGTCGGATATCAACAGCCCCGAAAACATTCATGTTTTATTAAAAAGATAAAGGGGACATAGCGTGGAGTACGGTTTCATAATGCGAGGTATCTCAAACACTGCTCACCTTCTAAAAAGCTTCTCACTTGAGACACACTTTACCTGTCACCAAATATAGATTATTTGATTTATTCAAGTATACACAACTACTTTTGATTGTCATTATGAAGGTAGAATAAGTCCTGCACCTAAGTAGATACAATTTGTGTAGACACAATTTGTGTAGACAATTCCTTTGTAGCATTCGCCCAATGGAGTTCACACGCAGCGCACCACTTCAGCAGCTCCACTTCAGCACCTTGGACAGTGCTCGAGCAACGGGTTACGTAAACAAACAAAGCTAAAAAAATAACAATTAAAGCTTTACTCTTGGCTAAATACCTGCCCCACAAAAGGAGCCCCCTCTCTAATAGTACTGATGACATACCTTATATTGGCTTTGCTATTTCAGAAGTTCGTAGACAATTCAGTCCAATTTAGTCAAAAGTTATTTTAGTATAGGAATAACTTAAAAGGTGACTTCAGCATATAAACCATTAGCGCAATGACGAACGACATGAAGCCCATGAAGGGATTCATATCAAGACCACTTTATAATTAGGCTCACGGATACTTAACATGGACCTAAAGAGGATCCTTAACAGGTCAGAGAGATGCAACAGAGGCACACAAAAGATACCAACAATTTTGGCTCGGTATCAAACTAGTTCTTTGTTAAATAAATAAATAATAATAGTCTACCTAAACAGTTTGCTAAAGTTAAACACACGCACACACACTCCCCATCAACACATGCATGCAAACTATGCAGCTAAGTTTAACAATAACATTACCTGTCACCATGTTGTGCTCTGTGACCTCACCTGTGACTAACACAGATAGACATGCATGAGCCCGCCCCTCTCCCATACCATTGGACACCTGCGGATGGCTTAAGACACATTAGTGCCATCTCATTTGCTCTGGACAGTGACAATTGTCTTGGGTATTAATTAATCCTACACTGTAACACCTAGCCAGGTGTCTATGCCACTGCTTATATTATAAGGCTCGCAAAGTAGCAAATAATTAAAAAAAATATTGAGGTGCTTATAGGCACTAAACACACAAGCTGTTTGACTCACACAGTAACTAACTAACTATCTAGAATAACTTAGTTAGGCTACTAAGAAAAAACTCCCTGTGCTTTTAGATCTTAGAGAGACTTTAACAAACTGAAACTACTAAAGTCACATAATTGCTGTTCACCTGCTTCGTTAAAGGGGCAATCTGCAGTTGCTTCATATGTTTTTGGACTTATGAATGAATTATTCTTGAAGAATATAACTTATAAATGACTCATGAGCTCAGTTAAATTGTCATACCCCATCAGAACCCAAAATATAAGTTATTTCACTCCAATGTTTGGAAACAAAGTTAATGTAAAAAAACACTATATAGCTTCAAAACATGGTTAAAACTAAAATGTTAATATCAAGGGTGGCCAGTCTTTGCATCCATAACTCTGTCTATGAATTTGAGAGTGGTTACATTTCTCCAGCCCGGTGTGGAGTACGCGTTATTATTGTTTTAACTGCTGATTGACACTTTAAGGAGATACTTAATGAGATAACATACTTATTGTAATTGACTAGACTACATGGCTATTGCTCCTGGGTGACAGAGGTAGAATATATTATTATCTTGTATTGGTGCTATACTGCCATCGTCTGTCTGAGTAATTCCATCTCATGACAGTAGTATATGATCCCTGATAATGAAGGAAATGTAGGCTAGTAGTCTACTTAAGCAATAAGTCACGAGGGGGTGCCAATCAGCATTCAGAGCTCGAACCACCCAGTTTATAATTAAGCAATAAGGCAATATACCACGGCTAAGGGATGTTCTTAAGCGCGACGCAACGCGGAGTGCCTGCATACAGCCCTTAGCCGTGGTATATTAGCCATATACCACAAACCCCCAAGGTGCCTTATTGCTATTATAAACTGGTAATTAGAGCAGTAAAAATAAATGTTGTCATACCCGTGGTATACGGTCTGATATACCACAGCTGACAGCTAATCAGCATTCAGGGCTTGAACCACCCAGTTTAAAATGTATTTATAAACTCAGTTGTGACTGAAAGCATCTTCTGTTAACTTGTTAAATAAATTGTCAATCAATCATTGGACCAGGGCACAAATAATAATACAATAATAATAATAATAATCAATAATTTTGCTCTTTATTTAGTCATCTTACATACAGTTGAAGTCGGAAGTTTACATACATATATTTAAACTCAGTTTTTCACAATTCCTGACATTTAATCCTAGTAAAAAAATCCCTGTCTTAGGTAAGTTAGGATCACCACTTTATTTTAAGAATGTGAAATGTCAGAATAATAGTAGATAGAATGATTTATTTCAGCTTTTATTTCTTTCATCACATTCCCAGTGAGTCAGAAGTGTACATACACTCAATTAGTATTTGGTAACATTTCCTTTAAATTGTTTAACTTGGGTCAAACTTTTCGGGTAGCCTTCCACAAGTTTCCACAATAAGTTGAGTGAATTTTGGCCCCTTCCTCCTGACAGAGCTGGTGTAACTGAGTCAGCTTTGTAGGCCTCCTTGCTCACAAACGTTTTTTCAGTTCTGCCCACTCATTTTCTATGGGACTGAGATCAGGGCTTTGTGATTGCCACTCCAATACCTTGACTTTGTTGTCCTTAAGCCATTTTGCCACAACTTTGGAAGTATGCTTGGGGTCATTGTCCATTTGGAAGACCCATTTGCGACTAAGCTTTAACTTCCTGACTGATGCCTTGAGATGTTGCTTCAATATATCCACATAATTTTCCTCCTTATGATGTCATCTATTTTGTGAAGTGCACTAGTCCCTCTGCAGCAAAGCACCCCCACAACATGATGCTGCCACCCCTGTGCTTCACATTTGGGATGGTGTTCTTCGGCTTGCAAGCCTCCACCTTTTTCCTCCAAACATAAAGATGGGCATTATGGCCAAACAGTTCTATTTCTGTTTCATGGCTTCTTCCTTGCTGAGCGGCCTTTCAGGTTATGTCGATATAGGGTTTGTTTTACTGTGGATATAGATACGTTTGTACCTGTTTCCTCCAGCATCTTCACATTGTCCTTTGCTGTTCTGGGATTGATTTGCACTTTTCGCACCAAAGTACGTTCGTCTCTAGGAGACAGAACGCGTCTCCTTCCTGAGCGGTATGACGGATGTGTGGTCCCATGGTGTTTATACTTGTATACTATTGTTTGTACAGATGAACGTGGTACCTTCAGGCGTTTGGAAATAGCTCCCAAGGATGAACCAGACTTGTGGAGGTCAAACATTTTTTTCTGAGGTCTTGGCTGATTTCTTTTGATTTTCCCATGATGTCAAGCAAAGAGGCACTGAGTTTGAAGTTAGGCCTTGAAATACATCCACAGGTACACCTCCAATTGACTCAAATTATGTCAATAGGTCTATCAGAAGCTTCTAATGTCACGTCCTGACCAGTAAAAGGGGTTATTTGTTATAGTAGTTTGGTCAGGGCGTGGCAGGGGGGTGTTTGTTTTGTGTGTTTGGAGTTATGTTCATTCTATGTTCCCTATCTAGTTTTTGTATTTCTGTGTTTTGGCCTGGTACGGCTCTCAGTCAGGGACAGCTGTACTTCGTTGTCGCTGATTGGGAGCCATACTTAGGTAGCCCTTTTTCCACCTGTCTTTTGTGGGAAGTTGATTTTGCATAGCTGTGAGTAGCCTGCAATACTGTTCGTTCGTTGTGTTTTGTTTATTGTTTTGCTGGTTCACGTTAAATACAGTCTGTGCCTGTATTTAGTTGGGCCAAGAATCTACTCTCACATAGGTATGTGGTTGCAAAGGGCATCAGTGTCTTAACAGCGTGATTTGCCAAGGCAGTATACTCTGAGAGCAGCCCAATCCAGAAATCTGGCAGTGGCTTCTGATTAAATTCTGTTTTCACAGAACCGCTTGTTGCAATTTCGATGAGGCTCTCTTGTTCAGATATCGATAAGTGGACTGGAGGCAGGGCATGAAAGGGATAACGAATCCAGTTGTTTGTCATCCGTTTCGGGAAAGTACCTGCGTAATTGCGCACCCAACTCACTCAGGTGCTTCGCTATATCACATTTGACATTGTCCGTAAGCTTGAGTTAATTTGCACACAAAACAATCATACAATGATGGAAAGACCTGTGTGTTGTCCTTGTTAATGCAGACAGAGAAGAGCTCCAACTTCTTAATCATAGCCTCAATTTTGTCCCACACATTGAATATAGTTGCGGAGAGTCCCTGTAATCCTAGATTCAGATCATTCAGGCGAGAAAAAACATCACCCAGATAGGCCAGTCTTGTGAGAAACTCGTCATCATGCAAGCGGTCAGACAAGTGAAAATTATGGTCAGTAAAGGAAACTTTAAGCTCGTCTCTCAATTTATAAAGATGTGTCAATACTTTGTCCCTTAATAACCAGCGCACGTCTGTATTTTATAAAAGCTTTACATGGTCGCTGCCCATACCATTGCATAGTGCAGAAAATACACGAGAGTTCAGGGGCCTTGCTTTAACAAAGTTAACCATTTTCACTGTTGTGTCCAAAACATCTTTCAAGCTGTCAGGCATTCCTTTGGCAGCAAGAGCCTTTCCGTGGATGCTGCAGTGTACCTAAGTGGCGTCGGGATCAACTGCTTGCACGCACGTTACCACTCCACTATGTCTCCCTGTCATGGCTTTTGCACCATCAGTACAGATACCAACACATCTTGACCACCAAAGTCCATTTGATGTCACAAAGCTGTCCAGTACTTAAAAAATATCCTCTGCTGTTGTCCTGGTTTCCAGTGGCTTGCAGAAGAGGATATCTTCTTTAACTGACCCCACATAAATGTAACGGACATATACCAGGAGCTGTGCCAGGCCCGCCACGTCTGTTGACTCATCCAGCTGTAACGCATAGAATTCACTGGCTTGTATGCGAAGCAATAATTGTTTCAAAACATCTCCTGCCATGTCAGTGATGCGTCATGAAACAGTGTTGTTTGATGAAGGCATTGTCTGTATACTTTTTTGGGCCTTTTCCCCCAGCATTGTCAAAATAATCTAATCAAATTGTATTTGTCCCAGCCATATCCGCGGCAGCAGGAAGAATGAAGTCTTCCATAATAGTATGGGGCTTGCCTGTCCTAGCCACTCGGTAGCTCACCATATAAGACGTTTCAAGCCCCTTCTTATTAATGGTATCTGTTGCATTTATACATGTCTTACTACTCGAAAGTCGTCTTAACTCTCGCTCAAAAAACTCCCATGGCTTACTTTTCAAATTGGCATATTTTGTTTCTAAATGTCTGTGCAAGAGTGGAGGTTTCATTGAGTTGTGAGGTAGTACTTTTGCACATATGACACACTGGCTGAGGAAAGGCACTACTCCTAATATAAATAAACCCCAAATCAATGTAGTTGTAGTCATCATATTTGGGTCTCTTCATGGTCCAACGTCCCTGTCTATTGTTCGGTGCTTTCCCGGGTAAGGGGACAGTAGCTCTTCGGCTGCATCAGATTCACAACCCTCAGTGTCCATGCTAGCAGGGCTAACAACAAATATAGAATTACTGATCCTAGCATTGGATGTGCTCGTGGAAGCAGAACAACTTGTGTTGTCGACAGGTGCAGGTGTAGTACTGCTGGTAGTAGCAGTACTACCAGTAGAGCTGGTAAGTGTCTATGGACGCGGGCCTTACTTTTTTTTAACCATTTATCAATTTTCAAGTAAACGGAATGAGCAGCATCTTTGTTTGGCTACATACGGACTGTTAGTGGAATTCCCGCGAGAGAGTAAAGGTTAATGTGATTGGATGTTAATTATTTGTCTAGGCTACCTGTATTTGACATTGTGTTGTTATTCCGCTGAACACTAGATGGTTTAATTTTATTTTTGGCAGTGAAACGAGGCTACTCAGGCAAGAAAAATATATATCACATTTTTATTTGGAGTATCCCCGACGGCATTGCGCGTACCCCTGGGGATAGATCGACTGGGATTGTGTACATCAACTGGTGCGGCACTATCAGAGGTCATCGTGAGGATGGTTCGTAGGTGAGTCAGTTTACAGACAGACGGAGGTTGAGATGGCAGAAGCAGAAGTGTTGTTTGAAGCTGAAAGCGCGTAAAGTACAGTTAGTGAGAAAGATGAGTGGACAACGGTGAAGACCAACAATGGAACAAAATGGGCTAACATTGTGGGATTTTTTTTATGTATATATATATATACATATATATATATATATATATAATTATGCGGGGTAATTATTATCCATTCGCACAGTAGCTGGCGGAATGCACATATAAATTGATGCGAACACCATAATACCAAAGAAGAAGGAGTTTCGTGGGAAGTCGATGTGGTAGAGATGAAAAATATTCCTGGAATGATTGATGCTCCTCGGATGAATCATGTGGTGAATGAAGAAAAAGTGAAGAGTCTTATCTGTTCTTTTTTTATTTGGAGTCTCTCCTTACTAAAGTGCAGATGGGATATATAAACTCAGAGCATTTGTTCCAAGACCAATGCAGTGTGATCATTGTAAAGCTTTTGGACATGTTTCAAGTGTTTGCAGAAGGGAGAAGCCAAGATGTTCAAGTTGTGGAAAAGATCATATCATGTGTTTTAAAAGTTATGAAAATGTGACATGTTGCAATTGTGGTGGGAACCATGAAGCCACATCTTTGGAATGCCCAACAAGGGTGAAAGAGAAAGAGAATGAGGTGGCTAAAGTCATATGCCGTTAAAAGGGTTCGAATGGTGCTCCTGAAGAGTCCATGGGGGGCAGGCCTCACTGGGCTGCGGGGTGCCGCAACAGCGGCCCGTTGAAGGTGGGGACTTTGTGGCCTTTATTGCTATGGTGTTTAATGGCACTGCCAAGGTGGAGAGGAAGTCCAGGAAAATAGATATCATTGTGGATGCGGTGGAACAGCTCCTGGGACTGAAAGACTTCTCAGCAGAGGAGTTGCATGGAGTATTGTCACAAGCCATACCACCCTCTCAGGTCATAGAGCCTGAGAAGGGAGATACTGTATGGAGATTTGAAAGAAGGAAGAAGTGGGAGTTTGGGGGTTTTGGTTTTGTCAATGTGTTTTTTTTATTTTGGGTAGATTAAGTTAGAGAAAACTATCTTGTATGGGTGTTATTTTTACCTTTTTTCAACCCTGTCCATTTGGTGGCGGTAATACACCTTTTTGGGTTGTAGTCTGCCATAAAACCCACAGAAGAAGAAGTAGGAGAAAGAAGCTAAATGCTTAGAGAGGAGTATGGAAGGAAATATGGAAGAAAGTGGAGCATATTAGGAATAAACATGGAGTGGGGGATTACACAGGCCTTCTGGAAGATCTGGTGAAGGAGAAGATGATGGACAAGAAAAAAAGGAGCGATATAGAATATGTTTTGAGTGAATATGGAATGGAGGATCGCCCAGAACTTTTGGAAGAGCTTGAGGAGGAAATGGAACATGACGAGAGTGAGGATTAATTAAATGTGGTAGCAGGTGCAGTTATGACTGCTGAGAAGAAGTTGAGTGTAGAGGGAAATAGTGAGGTGAAGACGGTGGGCATCAAGTGCAAAAACAGGAATACGTGCTCCAGTAGATCAGAGATGGAACTTGTTGAGAGTGAAGTACCTGCGGTGAGGACTGCTGAGTTCAGGCCTCGTCCCAAGGATGATAAGGATGATTTTGGCACAGTGGGAGTGAGATTTGTCGAGAGAATGGATTCGGGCTTATTGGTTGATACATATGTGGTGTAAGGTTGGGTGGAGGAGAGGTTGGGGACTGTTGAGTTGGGTTAGGTAACTCGAGTGGACTCTATTTTTTGTGTTTCCTCAGCCCAGAGGGAGCGGGCACTCCGGATTACGAGATTAGCGCTTTGCTCTCCGGAGCAGGGCGCCGTTGAAAGGAGTATTAACAGGGGTGGCATTAAGTGTTGAGGAGCAGTTGAAAGTGAAGATTCCCAATGTCTGTGACACCGCTGTTTGGTGAGATGTAGATACGGTGGGGAAACAGAGAAGAAATGATATGTCATGCTGAGTTTTGATGCAGAGTCTTTAGCAGATAAGGTCAAGGTAGGAAGTGTCAGGTAACCCGTGAAAGTATATGTTCTGAAAATATTACAGTGTTTTAGGTGTCAAGGTTATGGGCATAGTGCAGCAGTGTGTAAGGTGTGCAGGAGGGCATGTTTTTAATTTAACTAGGCAAGTAAGTCAGTTAAGAACAAATTCTCATTTACAATGACGGCCTACCAGAAGGCAAAAGGCCTCCTGCGGGAATGGGGCCTGGGATTAAAAATACGAAATAAAATAAAGGACAAAACACACATCACGACAAGAGAGACACCACAACGCTACATAAAGAGAGACCTAAGACAACATAGCATGGCAGCAACATGTGAAAACACAGCATGGTAGCAACACAACATGACCACAACATGGCAGCAGCACAACATGTTAGCAGCACAAAACATGGTACAAACATTATTGGGCACAAACAACAGCACAAAGGGCAAGAAGGTAGAAACAACAATACATCACGCGAAGCAGCCACAATGGTCATGAGACGAAGGAATGTGTGGTACACACATTGGTGGAGACAATTGTGTGTTAGTTGTGGGGGTGATCATGGGGCTGGAGATCAGAGATGTCCGGTGAGAGAAAGGCAGATTGAGGTTGCCAGGGTTAGAGTAGTACAGAAAGTGCCGTATGCTGACGCATGGGTACAGGGTGAGGGATCCTGAGAGGATTCCTGTGAGTAGGCAGAGATCAAGAGAGTGATGGGAATAATATGAGCTTCAGTAAAGTGGGATTTTTAGCATTCATAGCCATTGTTGTTAATTGTACTGCAGAAATGGATCGAAAGTCACAGAAAATAAAGGTTGTGGTGGTAGCGGTAGAGAAGTACTTTAGATTGCAAGGATTTACTGCAGAACAGCTGCAGGGGGTGTTTTACCTTATCTAGTCGTTTGGAGTAGGACTAGATAAGGTAAAATACTGGAATGTGTGGTTTTTGTTTTTTTAGAGAGGGCTAATAGGTGGTAGGGCAATTTTCCTTTTCCCCAATTTGTTATTTAAGCAATAAGACTCGAGGAGGTGTGGTATATGGCCAATATACAATGGCTAAGGGCTGTTCTTAAGCACAACAACGCGGAGTGCCTGGATACAGCCCTTAGCCGTGGTATTCTTGGCCATATACCACAAACCTCAGTGCCTTATTGCTATTATAAACTGGTTACCAACGTGATTTGAGCAGTGAAAATAAATGTTTTGTCATACCCGTGGTATACGGTCTGATATACCACAGCTGTCAGTCAATCTTCATTCAGTGCTCGAACCACCCAGTTTATAATATTGTATCAAATAATATAATTAGGTACAGTGAGGGAAAAAAGTATTTGATCCCCTGCTGATTTTGTACGTTTGCCCACTGACAAAGAAATGATCAGTCTATAATTTTAATTGTAGGTTTAACAGTGAGAGACAGAATAACAATGAAAAAATCCAGAAAAACGCATGTCAAAAATGTTATAAAATGATTTGCATTTTAATGAGGGAAATAAGTATTTGACCCCCCTCTCAATCAGAAAGATTTCTGGCTCCCAGGTGTCTTTTATACAGGTAACGAGCTGAGATTAGGAGCACACTCTTAAAGGGAGTGCTCCTAATCTCAGTTTGTTACCTGTATAAAAGACACCTGTCCACATAATCAATCAATCAATCAATCAGATTCCAAACTCTCCACCATGGCCAAGACCAAAGAGCTCTCCAAGGATGTCAGGGACAAGATTGTAGACCTACACAAGGCTGGAATAGGCTACAAGACCATCGCCAAGCAGCTTGGTGAGAAGGTGACAACAGTTGGTGCGATTATTCGCAAATGGAAGAAACACAAAAGAACTGTCAATCTCCCTCGGCCTGGGGCTCCATGCAAGATCTCCCCTCGTGGAGTTGCAATTATCATGAGAACGGTGAGGAATCAGCCCAGAACTACACGGGAGGATCTTGTCAATGATCTCAAGGCAGCTGGGACCATAGTCACCAAGAAAACAATTGGTAACACACTACGTTGTGAAGGACTGAAATCCTGCAGCACCCGCAAGGTCCCCCTGCTCAAGAAAGCACATATACATGCCCGTCTGAAGTTTGCCCATGAACATCTGAATGATTCAGAGGACAACTGGCTGAAAGTGTTGCGGTCAGATGAGACCAAAATGGAGCTCTTTGGCATCAACTCAACTCGCCGTGTTTGGAGGAGGAGGAATGCTGCCTATGACCCCAAGAACACCATCCCCACCGTCAAACATGGAGGTGGAAACATTATGCTTTGGGGGTGTTTTTCTGCTAAGGGGACAGGACAACTTCACCGCATCAAAGGGACGATGGACGGGGCCATGTACCATCAAATCTTGGGTGAGAACCTCCTTCCCTCAGCCAGGGCATTGAAAATGGGTCGTGGATGGGTATTCCAGCATGACAATGACCCAAAACACACGGCCAAGGCAACAAAGGAGTGGCTCAAGAAGAAGCACATTAAGGTCCTGGAGTGGCCTAGCCAGTCTCCAGACCTTAATCCCATAGAAAATCTGTGGAGGGAGCTGAAGGTTCGAGTTGCCAAACGTCAGCCTCGAAACCTTAATGACTTGGAGAAGATCTGCAAAGAGGAGTGGGACAAAATCCCTCCTGAGATGTGTGCAAACCTGGTGGCCAACTACAAGAAACGTCTGACCTCTGTGATTGCCAACAAGGGCTTTGCCGCCAAGTACTAAGTCATGTTTTGCAGAGGGGTCAAATACTTATTTCCCTCATTAAAATGCAAATCATTTTATAACATTTTTGACCTGCGTTTTTCTGGATTTTTTGGTTGTTATTCTGTCTCTCACTGTTCAAATAACCCTACCATTAAAATTATAGACTGTTCGTTTATTTGTCATTGGGCAAACGTACAAAATCAGCAGGGGATCAAATACTTTTTCCCCCTCACTGTTGGCCGTGAATGGCCTCACACACCCGTACAGTAGGTGGCGGTGTATGCACCTAAAAGTTGGATGGGATCCGCCAACGAAATCCCAAAGAATAAGTCATTGTTTTTCAGGTCTCTGCAAGGTGTGTAGAGTGAGCACAGCTTGACATTGAAACTAGGTATGTTTTGGTGATTTTATTGGCAGTATTTTACATGTTGTAAATGTGTAGCTAGCTCGAGCTAACGGAAGATGCTAACGTTCGGTCGTTTTCTCTTTTTTATACGTGCGCTAGCTAGAAGTTAGCCATCTAGTTAGTTAGTGGTTGTGTTTTTTAATTGCACATAGTAAGAAGTCACCATGTTCGTTCACAAAATAGTAATTTATATCAAGACAGTGTATGTCAGCCTCACATGCTACAATATTGGACAAGCAAACTGAAATGGTCAAACGTTAGCTACCTAAACTTAAGCATGCTATCGTTAGCTTCCTATTTTGATAACGTCAACTGCACTCACATCACTGCGAGATGCAGGTTGATTTGTATCCATCTACTATATACTGAAAATTGTAGGTAACGTTACACTTCTAGCTTGGTCTTCCTTTATCCTTTACTTGTCGTGAGTGTCAGGCACCAATCACATGCGTTATTGCATTAAAGCTTGCCTTGGGTTCACTTTGTAATTTTAGGGTACAGTTATTTTTACAGTAGCATATCGATGCGCCACATCGGACGCTATTATAATGTGTTTTATGGAAAAAAACGTAAATAGCGTCCAATAGGGGGCATCGATACGCCCATGTAAAATAATGTCTCCATTTAATTTTGTTTTAATGTAAACGCATATTGATATGCGTTTCCATTAAAACGAAATTAAATGAATTCACATGTCCATGTACTTTACCCAATTTCTTTTGTTAGTCTTAACGAGTGCGTCGTCTCGTAAAAATAAATTATCGGTCACGTTATCAACGCATTGGCGAACCGTCTCTGATTTTACTTCGTCTAATTCTATTGATCAACAATGAACGTATCGACGCCCGCCACTTCATGGGACTCAATTCTCATTTACAGAATGTGGATATTTATTTGTGCACTATTCTCAGGAAGACAAAAGCATAATAACAAGCAAATGTCTTGGTGTTTGTTTCCTACAAGCCTTGATTATATTTAAACCATATTTTATTATTAACTAATTACAATACTATCAACAATCAAAATTATAGTAATTAGGAAAATAATAATTCTAACCTGTCTTGCATTTTTCAGTCAAACAAATATTCTATGTGCATTTTACAGTTTAGCATTTTCACTTGGACAATTTACTTTTTATTCTATTGCAAAATTGAGAGCCATACGAACAAAAAAACGCTGTGGTTAAATAACTTTTATTAGAATAACATAACTAAACCCTCCACATCCCACCCACCCCCAAAATTATTTTAACTGATTTGTTTTTCAAGAGCTACACCTTGTGCATATACAGTGCATTCGGAAAGAATTCAGACCCCTTGACTTTTTCCATTTTGTTACATTACAGCCTTATTCTAACATGGATTAAATAGTCCCCCCCCCCCCCCCCGGAGCATTGAGTCAGCGTTGATGTTATGTTTCTCCTGTCCAGGCGCTGTTCTTGTTTTGTCTACTTATTGTTAAATCTACACCCTGTACTTGCTTCTCGTCTCCCAGCATCTGTCGTTGCAGAACTGTTACACTTTTGAGTCTTTTTGGGTATGATGCTACAAGCTTGGCACACCTGTATTTGTGGAGTTTCTCCCATTCTTCTCTGCAGATCCTCAAGTTCTGTCTTGTTGGATGGGAAGTGTCGCCGCACAGCTATTTTCAGGTCTCTCCAGAGATGTTCGATTGGGTTCAAGACAAGTCCGGGCTCATCAGTCCAGAGTATCTTGTTTCTCATTGTCTTGAGAGTCCTTTAGGTGCCTTTTGGCATACTCCAAGTAGGCTGTCATCTGCCTTTTACTCAGGAGTGGCTTCCATCTGCCCACTCTACCATGAAGGCCTGATTGGTGGAGTGCTGCAGAGATGGTTGTCCTTCTGGAGGGTTCTTCCATCTCCGAAGAGGAACTCTAGAGCTCTGTCAGTCACCATCAGGTTCTTGGTCACCTCCCTGACCAAGGCCCATCTCTCCTGACTGCTCAGTTTGGCCGGGTGGCCAGCTCGAGTGTTGGTGGTTCCAAACTTCTTCCATTTAAGAATGATGGAGGCCACTGTGTTCTTGGGGACCTTCAATGCTGCAAACAGTTTTAGTACCCTTCCCCAGATCTGTGCCTCGACACAATCCTGTCTCGGAGCGTCATGGCTTATGGCTTGGTTTTTGCTCTGACATGCACTGTCAACAGTGGGACTTTATAAAGACAGGTGTGTGCCTTTCCAAATCATGTCCAATCAATTGAATTTACCACAGGTGGACTCCAACTGAGTTGTAGAAACATCTCAAGGATGATCAATGGAAACAGGATGCACATGTCTCATAGCAAAGGTTCTGAATACTTATGTAAATAAGGTATTTCTGTTTAATTGTAATACATTTTTTAAAAAAAAACACTTTATGCTTTGTCATTTTGGGTATTGTGTGTAGATGGGGGGGGGGGGGGGGATAATTTAATCAATTTTAGAATAAGGCTGTAACGTAACAATGTGGATAAAGGGAAGGGGTCTGAATACTTTCCGAATGCACTGTATAGATATGGCCTTGTGGGAACATCAACCCTAACCCAATCAATGTGTGTATCAATTTAACTTTTTTAGTTTTTAAAATCATTTCTCACTGATATGAAAAATAAGGTCCTAATGCTTCCA
This sequence comes from Salmo salar, assembly GCF_965601325.2. Classification (NCBI taxonomy): domain Eukaryota; kingdom Metazoa; phylum Chordata; class Actinopteri; order Salmoniformes; family Salmonidae; genus Salmo; species Salmo salar. The sequence goes on along the minus strand of NC_138291.1, from coordinate 77,481,384 downwards.
AAACCATACCGCAAGCCACGTATGTTAATGTCCAGATTGGAGCAAGCTAATTCGTCAGAGAATTTGTATAAGGCCTGACTTTTTGTATTCAACACTCCTGTATTATGATTTTGGTGGAGACTAGGATTGTTTTGGCCACAGAGGAAGTGAGAGCTATAAATGAATCAGAGAGATAGGGAGCTTACCGTGCTATCAAGGCTTAGGCCTAGCTGGGGAGGAGGACTTATCTTTTGAATTATGTTGAATTTCTCCACAAGGTCTATTTTGTCTTTCTTTTTGTCCATTCCCCCCCCCCCCCCCCCCCCCCCCCCTCCAAAATGTCACTGAAGAATGTCTGTCAAATGTGCAGAGAATTAAACTCATGCCTAACTAACATATGTTTCTGTTAATCGGTCCCAAAGTAAAACAAGGATGTCTGGAGATCTGTCCCTGGACATTAACATCAAGGAGCCACGATGGGACCAGAGCACGTTCATGGGCCGCGCCCAGCACTTCTTCGTCACTGACCCCAGGAACATTCTAAAGTCCTCTGAGACCCTGGAGGATGCACGGGTTACTGTGGAGAAATACAGGTACGGTGGGAGGAGAGGGAAGGATGGGTGAGGATAAAGTGGCGGAACGGGTGGGTGGAACTGCTGTCAAGGGAGATGCTGAGAACACATGGGTCACTGTGGAGAATTACAGGTATAGATGGAGGGGTGAGGTCTTGGGAAGGAAAATGATGATACCTTGGAAAGCCACTGCATCACTCCTCTTCTCTCTGTACAATGGGGTGTGTGGTGCCTGGGAAGGAATTCCTTTACATTATTGGAAGCATCAAACCAAAAATCTATTGATTCTGTGGCTCGACATGTACGAGCATGGAAACAATCTATAGCAGTGTCTCTGAACTGAAGAGTTCAAGAAGTTAGCTAGCTGTTGTCATAACCTGATTCCCCCCACGGCATAATAAGAGAAAGAAACAAACAACATTTGACAGACAGACAACTAATTAGGCTTGGCCTGTAGGCTGGAACATCTGGACTACTGGTTTCTCCCTTACACCAGAGATGAACTGAAAACACAAAAATAAATATGTAAGACTAAGCTGTGTCTTTGTTATAAACAAATGCAGAAATGGGCACATTCCTTTAAAACAACGGATGTACTTATATTAGGCTTTATGCTGAATTTGTGTCAATCATTCATTCATTCATTGTTTAAAGAGTTTGATGTACTTGTGTCCAGGTTAGGAGTGGTAAAGCCAGGTCTGACAGAAGATGAGCTGTGGAGAGCCAAGTACATCTATGACTCTGCCTTCCACCCTGACACCGGCGAAAATATGGTGGTGATGGGACGCATGTCTGCCCAGGTCCCCATGAACATGACCATCACCGGCTGCATGCTCACATTCTACAGGTACTACTAGGGTGTATTCCGTTTTCAATTTAATACATGTTAAATACAATTTGTGTGTAACATAAGATACAGAACAGGTAAAAAACAATCCCAAAAAATCAGGGGCAGAACGACAGATTTTTACCTTGTCAGCTCGGGCATTCAATCCTGCAACCTTACGGTTAACTAGTCCAACGCGCAAGTGTCCCACCCCTGGTACACCCTATCAACAGCAGGTGAAATATCAAGGGCGCCAAATTTGAAAACAATTAAATGTCATAATTCAAATTTCTCAAACATACAACTATCTTACACCCTTTGAAAGATAAACATCTCCTTAATCTAACCACGTTGTCCGATTTCAAAAAGGCTTTACGACGAAAGCATAAAGTTAGATTATGTTAGGACAGTACATTGAAAATAGCTATGTGTAATGTTTTGTCAATGCAAAGACAGGCGTCACCAAAAGCAGAAAACCAGCTAGAATTATGCACTAACCTTTGACAATCTTCATCAGATGACACTCCTAGGACATTATGTTAGACAATACATGCATTTTTTGTTCTATCAAATTCATATTTATATACAAAAACAGCGTTTTACTATGGCGTTGATGTTGAGGAAATATTTTCCCTCCAATACCGCCAGTCAATCAGCACAACAAATTAAATAATTACTATTCGAAAACATTGGTAAAATATTATATTGTCATTCAAAGAATTATAGATTAACCTGTTAGGGCTAGGGGGCAGTATTGACACGGCTGGATAAAAAACGTACCCGATTTAATCTGGTTACCACTCCTACCCAGTAACTAGAATATGCATATACTTATTACATATGGATAGAAAACACCCTAAAGTTTCTAAAACTGTTTGAATGGTGTCTGTGAGTATAACAGAACTCAAATGGCAGGTCAAAACCTGAGAGATTCCTTTACAGGAAGTGGCCTGTCTGACCATTTCTGGAACTTCTTTGCCATCTCTATCTTTTACTAAGGATCTCTGCTCTAACGTGACACTTCCTACGTCGTCCATAGGCGCTCAGAGCCTGGGAAAAACCTGAATGTCGTCATCCCAGCCCCAGGCTGAAACACATTATCGCCTTTCTCAAGTGGCCGATCAAGGGACTCTGGGCTTAGGCGCGTGACCTGACCGCCCCAGTCTTTGTGATTTTTTTTCCTCTGGTTGCCGAAAAGGAGATTCCCGGTCGGAATATTATCGCTTTTCTACGAGAAAAATGGCATAAAAATTGATTTTAAACAGCGGTTGACATGCTTCGAAGTACGGTAATGGAATATTTAGAATTTTTTGTCACGAATTGCGCCATGCGCGCGACCCTTCTTTACCATTTCGGATAGTGTCTGGAACGCACAAACAAAACGCCGCTATTCGGATATAACGATGGATTATTTTGGACCAAACCAACATTTGTTATTGAAGTAGCAGTCCTGGGAGTGCATTCTGACGAAGACAACAAAAGGTAATCAAACTTTTATAATAGTAAATATGATTATGGTGAGTGCTAAACTTGCCGGGTGTCTAAATAGCTAGCCCGTGATGCCTGGGCTATGTACTTAGAATATTGCAAAATGTGCTTTCACCAAAAAGCTATTTTAAAATCGGACATATCGAGTGCATAGAGGAGGTCTGTATCTATAATTCTTAAAATAATTGTTATGCTTTTTGTGAACGTTTATCGTGAGTAATTTAGTAAAATGTTAGCGAATTCCCCGGAAGTATGCTAGTTCTGAACGTCACATGCTAATGTAAAAAGCTGTTTTTTTATATAAATGTGAACTTGATTGAACAAAACATGCATGTATTGTATAACATAATGTCCTAGGGTTTGAACCCCTGTTTACGACATGGGGTCGCCTCGTGCACGCGCCTCAGTCTCATTGTCCTCTGATAGACCACTTACCAAAGGCGCTAATGTTTTTCAGCCAGGGGCTGCAAAGACATCATTCAGCTTTTTCCCGCCTTCTGAGAGCCTATGGGAGCCGTAGGAAGTGTCACGTTACAGCAGAGATCCTAAGTTTTCAATAAAGAGAGTGAAGAAGCCCAAGAAATTGTCAGATAGGCCACTTCCTGTAAGGAATCTTCTCAGGTTTTTGCCTGCCATATGAGTTCTGTTATACTCACAGACACCATTCAAACAGTTTTAGAAACTTTAGGGTGTTTTCTATCCAAAGCCAATAATTATATGCATATTCTAGTTTCTGGGCAGTAGTAATAACCAGATTAAATCGGGTACGTTTTTTATCCGGCCGTGTAAATACTGCCCCCTATCCCTAACAGGATATACCAAATTGAACATGTTTCATTATTTATTTGAGGCTAAATTGATTTTATTGATGTATTATATTAAGTTAAAATAAGTTCATTCAGTATTGTTGTAATTGTCATTATTACAAATACATTTTTTTTAAATCGGCCGATTAACCGGTATCGGCTTTTTGGGTCATCCAATAATCGGTATCGGCGCTGAAAAATCATAATCGGTCGACCTCTAATTTGTGTACATGCAGGGCTCCCTTGAAAAAGAGGCCTTGGTCTCAATGGGATTTCCCTGCTAAAATATAGGTTACATTTTTTTTAAGTCACACTGTAACACCATTATGTAAACACTGCACGGACGTGGAAAGTTACATTTTTAGCTGTTTTACAAGTCGTGATTTAGCTTTGTTTTCTCTGAGAAATTCAAACAATCTGCCTGAATGAAATATCAGAAATTATTCATGCTTATTCTCACTTTCCTTGTCCCTCTTCTAATCTCGTCTTTGCCTTTTCCCTACCCTCTCTCCCATGTTTACATAATTTCGCCTTTCCATATCCCCTCCCTTTTATCTCCCCTTTTTGTTATCCCTTTAACATCGCTCACCTTCTCTCCTCCCCTCTCTCACCCCTTTTGACCCTCTTTCCTCCCCTCCACTCTCCTCACCTCTCTTGAACCTCTACTCCTCCAGGACGACTCCAGCTGTTGTATTCTGGCAGTGGGTGAACCAGTCCTTCAACGCTGTGGTCAACTACAGCAACCGCAGTGGAGACGCTGCCCTCACCACCAAGTAGGGACTGGGACCACTTACACCACAACCACATTACTAAACCAGCCCTACAGTACCTGTAACTGGCTAGTACTATGGTGCATCTCATAGCCTTAGCTACTGTATCTTCCTCTCCTCATCTGCTTTCCTTCATCAGTACTGATCTGAATGGACATGGATAGATAGGGAGCAAATCCCATAACATTTCCCTGCTGTTGCTTTCACCTGTCTTCTCTTTTTCCATCGGTGCAGATGAAGGAAAAGAGACAGGGAGAGAAGACCATAGTAGACTATTGAGGTGCACCCCTAGCCTAGCTCTGTATGGAGGCCTACTGTCCTGCAGGGCAAAGCAGAGGCTAGCCAGTGGAACCCCAGTCCACTACACTCCCCTTACAGCGGTATAATAACCCATTCTTTAGTTCAGCATGCTCCTCCATTCCACCTGAAAGGCTGTAGCTGTAACCCTGCTTCACTGTCTGCAGCAGATAGAGGAAGCAAGGCATTAGCATACATGTGTCTGGTCTGGGGCCATATGCATCAAGCGCTTCAGGGTAAGAGTGCTGATCTAGGATCATGTCTCCCCTGTCCATGTAATCTCATGCATTGTGATCTAAAAGGCAGAACTGAAAGCTCTGATATGTTTAATACTGTACATCCAGCCCCTGGTATAGAGTCTACAAATCCGGGCTGCATCTCAATAGTCTAGTGTCTTTCTCTCTTTCATGTGCTCCGATCTGAAAACACATGATCGGTGAAAGCAACATGGGTTTCCACTATCAGAAGATTTCACCTGTCTAGTTATTTCAGATCAGCGCAGATAAAGGGAAGGAGACATGGAAAGGGTGGCACTTTAGACTATTGAGATGCACCTACTTTAACCAGGACACATGCGGAATGAGAATGAGCGATGCTGGTGCTTCTCAGTTTATATGGAAAGAGCATGTAGAGACTGTGGACCATTTTAAGTCATTATTACTGTGGAGAGATTCCTGAATTGTACATTGTCATGTCTGCCTGACTTGTCAAGTTTTGCAATAAATATTGCTTATGATTTGAATGCATGTATTCCGTATGCATTGTGACCATGTGCAATGTGACTTGAGACCTCTATCTGTGTATTAGATAAGACTAGATTCTGGTAAATGCTTGGAACAGGAACATTATTGAGGCTCAGTAAATTGTTTTAGTAAGATGCTAAGATGTAAATGTGTGCCCCTATGTTCTCTCAGTCAGCTGGCTGCGGCGTACATCAGTGCCACCACAGGAGCTGTAGTCACAGCCCTGGGACTCAAGTCTCTAGCCAAGGTACTGGACTGTCTCTGGATCATCTTAGTTCAAGATGATTTACACTTCGCTTTGCATTTTAGCTCCATGAAAAATCAACATTGAAACAAACTCCGTCTCTCCCCAGCGCCTTCCAGCCGTCATGAGCCGGTTCGTCCCTTTCTTTGCTGTAGCGGCTGCCAACTGTATCAACATCCCCTTCATGAGGCAGAGGTGAGCTAGAGTTTAAAGACACCACAACCAGGACTGCCGTGCAGAAGAAATGTGAGCCCACGCAGAGAAGCACGAGATTAGAAAGTTGAGTGAAGTTCAGAATTTTCCCCCTTAGTTAACACTATCAGCATTTCCCTTTACTGTGGGAATTGTGATCGAATTAACACATTATCCACTTTCAATGCAACGTACCTAGGGATGTCCCAATCTTGGTTGACCGAGAGTCATCTGTTTCGAACAATTGATTGGTCAAATTTTAACACTTCCTATGTGTTTTAATCAAATCAGCTATATGCACTGAGCTAGTCTGATGCTTTAAGCTCTCTGTTTGATGAAATAATGAAGACACACATGACTAGAGGGAGTGCGACGGCAATTGATTTGATCGGGCCGGGCTTGTGTTTAAGCCCGGTTAAAAAAATTATAATAATATATATTACATTGAGTGACTGACTAGTTACGTTGTGTCTCTCTCCTCCCTGCTGCGGCGACTACTACAGAACATCAACAGTGTTAATCGCGCTGTCCATGTTGCTGAAACAAAATTACAGCCATTTTTGACAAGTTTTGTTACCGAAATCCCTCTTTTGTGTAGGAAAAACATTCCCTCAACCCTTGCTCTCTTTAGGTGACACATGTCTGCATCGCATGCACGTGACCAATAGGGCCTGATTTATAGCAATCAATAAATTTGATTTAACAAACTCTGAACACTGTAACACGTGACAGCAAAATGGATGCAGAGGATGTGACAAATAAACTCGAAACGGGAATGTTTACTGGTTGCTCAGGAGGTAAAGGGGAAGTCAGACGTGGAATAAATTTGACTAGTTGTGGAAAATACTGGAGATCAAGAAAAAGAAGGTAAGGAGCAAGCGCTGTGTGCTTATTGTGTGTACCAAACAGGTGCTGTTTTTCTGATCGTTTGGAACAATGTAAACTGTGTAAATTACATTAAAACAACACTAAAAAAAGTCATGTGTTCATGAATACATTTGCCGAAATAGAAAGATTTATTGTTTACACAAATTATTCATGGATTGCTTTATTTTATTTTCAAACTAAAATGCTTGATTGCATTTCAAATCATGAATGACTAGTATGCAACAATATCCTGGTTAACTTTGGACATAGCAACATGATTTGGCTGAATTTCATTCTCTCGTTATGTCCCTTTTCTTAGGGAGCTGAAGTACGGCATTCCAGTGACAGATGAAGAAGGGAACCGGTTAGGAGAGTCAGTCACCGCTGCCAAGTCAGGCATCATCCAGGTGGTGGTGTCCAGGATTGGCATGGCTGTGCCAGCTATGGGTAAGCACTGTTTCGGACACAATGTGACTGACCGCCTGGATTTGGATTGGTGTTTTTTTACATTGGATGAAAGTAGAGACTCAGAGCTACAAAGTGTGTATCAAACACTGCACTAGAGGAACAATGGGAAAGTAATTCTGCTTTGAAAGTTGATGAATTTATAACCCTGCTTTTGAGAAAATGGCCCTTCAATGTTTTAGTACACCTACTGGAGAGCTCTTTGTCTACACCTATTTAGCATCGTTCACACCCTCTTTAGCCTTAGCCCCACCCATCTCTTTAAGAATTAATGTGTGAGGTCATGTCCTAAACAGAGTTAGTAAGGTAGTGTAGTAAACTACCAAAGATTTCAAGACTCAAAGTGGTGAAAGCAGTAGCCTACAATAAGGAAAAACTCCAGTTAATAATACACTTATCTAGTCCTTGGCCTATATCCTAATATGACTTTGGTGCAGGTCATGTTCTTGACATTACCGTCTCTGGTAAACACACACTATATCATATCAAATTAAATGTATCTGTCAAATGCACAGGATACAGCAGGTGTAAATGGTACAGTGAAATGGTTACTTGCATAGGAAGTGTCCACATAAAAAATAATGTTAAATATTAGATGATGCTTACCTAAATTGATGGTTCATGTGAAAGAAATGCTATAACCAACCCAAGCCACATCTAGCTAAGTGGATGGGTCATTATTGTCTAGCTAGCTAAACGATTAACCATAATCCCAACCCATATTATTAGCAATACAAACAGATTGTCATAGCTAGCCACTATGCATGAAATGCTGTAGTATGAATCTGCAAGTAGCTAAAGCTAACAAACTAAGTTCATTGTTAGCTAACTAACATTAGGCTATAGCTAGCAATTCAAATGGCTTCCTTAGATACAATAATATTACTACACAGATCATACACGTAGCGTTAGCTAGCGAGCCAGCACGCTAACATTCGCTAGCTAGCCAACAGTATGCTTTAACTTGCAATGAAAATGACTTTCTGACTAAATTAGAAACGTATAATATCTGAAAATGTACTTACCCATATACGTGGATGAACGCTTCATGGCATACTGGAAACCCTTTAGCTAACTAAGACGTCCTGTGTTTCCATTTCGTTTGTACAGCTTGTTTGGTCCGCGTTGTCAAGTCACACAGGTTCACACTGACCGTGTGCAGAAAGTAGTCCATCACAACTTTTTCCCCACTGATCTTTGTAGATAGCGCCGGCTAAATTCATGGCAACAGTGTTGTTGTGGGCAGTAGCAACACTTTTGCAGTTATCCATGGCTAAGGTAATATCTTTCAAAAAAGCTGCGGTAGCAAGGATTATCTACACATACTGAGCAGCTCATGTTTGACTGAAGCGTGTTACATGGCAGACCTATGCGAACTCCTCTCTCTCGCCATGTCCAGCCGATCCATTATCTCAGCCAATCATGACTAGCGGGAAGTTTCCTGTCTTTCTGTGGCTAAACCAACTAGGCTTGCGATTTAACAATTGTATTCGTATTTACAGATGGCAAACAAGTTTAAGGCACATGAAAGTTCACCTGTTCCAGAATGCATTTCAGCCAAAAAAAACGCATTTTATAAAATAACATACGTGTTGCCTCTTGAAAGTCCTCATTGTTTTCTCTCGCTCTCTCGGTTTGTCCACAGCTATCCCACCTGTGATAATGAACGCCCTGGAGAAGAAAGCCTTTATGAAGGTAATGTTACAAGAGACGAATGGATGCCTGTCATGCTCTCAACAGTCAGTGGGTTTACTGGAGCCGGTACTACATACAGTCAGTGTGGAGGATAATCTGTGGCATGTAGCCACTGTTGTACTAAGCCTACCCTCTATTTGGAGTTCAAACCACATCATTAAATAGTGTCATTCTATGTGTGGGGTTCAGCCATGTAAAATATGGTACTTGTTTGTTTGGTGTCATGAGAAGCCAGTGGAAATCCAGGCTTCTGTGTTTTGTCGTGTCTGATATCCTGTGTTGATCCACAATCTCTAGCCTGGTCCCAGATCTGTTTGTGCTGTTTTGTCAATGACCATATGAGTAAGCACAAACAGATCTTGGACCAAGCTTGTTAAGCTCTTCAATACTGTCAGTGTAATGTCTATATACTGTCAGTTGGTTTCATAAAAAATTGCTTCAGCTTGGAGTTGCTTTCACAATTTCTCTCTGTTCTCTCCTCAGCGGTTCCCAGTCCTAAACGCCCCGGTACAGGTGGGACTGGTGGGTCTGTGGTAAGTATCTATAGTTAATGATACTGTAGTCTGCGTTGGTCTAAGGGAGTCATTTTCCTCTGTCAATGACATGCGCTGTAAGCAAACTAACCATAACATGAATACTGCACGTCACGATTGTATTCCGCGTACTGCTTGTATTGCGCTGTTTACAAAACTTCCTTTTCTCTCTTTCAGCCTGGTGTTTGCAACTCCTCTGTGCTGTGCCCTCTTCCCACAGAAGAGGTAAAGTATGGCCATATGTTACATACCTTAGCTATAGACAGTGGATCTGCTTTTCTTTAACATAAAGAGATTGTACGCTCTAATAATCAATGTATTTTTCTCTCTCTGTTTCTGGACCCTTTTCTCTCCCTCCCCCTCTCTCTCTGTAGTTCTATGGCTGTGAGCAGCCTGGAGACAGATCTTCAGGAGAGGATACTACATAGCAGTCCCCACACTACTACTGTCTTCTTCAACAAAGGCCTTTAGGACCACACAATAACACCCACCACAGATAATCCTCATCTGCTGGTTGGACCCCGCTACTACAGCTCAGTGGGAACAACTAAGGTCAAAGAGAATATTATATTTATGCATATTTTTTAATTTACCTGTTTGTTTATGATGTTCTAGGCTTTTTTATTTTTTTATTTGTGAGAGGTGACAGTTAGGGGTGCGTCTCAGTCCTACAAAGTTGCTTCCTTGTCTGAAATGATGGAATAAGTGGTGAAAGCCTACCAGTCAGATTTTTCTGATTGTACACTGAACTAAAATATAAAAGCAACAATTTCAAAAATTTTACTGAGTTAAAGTTCATATAGGGAAATCAGTCAATTGAAATAAATAAATTAGGCCCTAATCTATGGATTTCACATGACTGGGAGCAAGGCCCACCCACTGGAGAGCCAGGCCCAGCCAATTAGAATCAGTTTTTCCCCACAAAAGGGCTTTATTACAGATAGAAATACTCCTCAGATGTCCAGGTGGCTGGTCTCAGAGGATCCCACAGTTGAAGAAGCATGATGTGGAGGTCCTGGGCTGGCGTGGTTACACGTGGTCTGTGGTTGTGAGGCTGGTTGGACGTACTGCCAAATTCGCTATAACTATGTTGGCGGTGTCTTATTGTAGAGAAATGACCTTTTCAATTCTGTCAACAGCTCTGGTGGACATTCCTGCAGATCTTTTATTTCAACTCATGAAACATGGGACCAACATGTTGTGTTTTATATTTTTGTTCAGAATAGATGCAGGAAAGGAGACAAGGGGAGAAAGCCTCTTCGAAGTAATGAAACACAGGCGAGCGTAGTGTGACAGACGGTTATCTTATACTGCTACATTGACAAACAGACTATGGTTTGATTTAAAAAATAATAATTGTGCGTTTATCCTCCCTGGGGTTGTGGGTGTTTAATTATTGAATGTTACTGAATGACAAATTCTTACTGAATGACAAATTCTATCAATTCACCCCAAACTAGATCGCCCCTCGTTTTCAATCCTAGAGAGATTTTTTTCTCCCCAAGGTGTATTTGTTTTTTCCATTGTATTTGAGATCGTACCCTTTAAGCTGTGTGCACTGAAACCATTCATGACTTGGAATTAGAAAATATTGAATCTGCTAGATATCCACTCCCTCAAGTTGGCTCAACTGTAGTCTGTAGTAAAATACAACAGTTGGTTTATGAGCACAATATAGACTGACCTGCTATTAAATTCCTTTTTGGGTCTACCAGGGTTTTGTTTATCATTGCAAAATGTATTGCTTCAGTGTGCCCTAATGAACATTAACCAGTTGACTAGCAAAGCTTCCCTCTCTCACCACTGCCCTTGGAAGTGTACTTACACACACACTGTCCCACCAGATAACCTTGTCCAACCCCTCTCACCCTAGTAACCCTGTCTGTTTTGTACTGTATTGTGTCTAAATGTTAAAGTAATAAGGATATTATTAATGTTTTGTCCCCCGCTCTCAGTTTGTGACTCTCCTGGTCCCTCTTTAGACTGCTCATTCTTCTGTTACAATAGAGAAGGGTAAGAAGAGTTGGCTTGCAGTGCTGCCGTACAGACCTAGACGCATGGTGGTTCCAATGTATGCAATAAGAGGCAAGGGTACATGAATCCCAATCTGTATGATGTCAGGGTTAGATTAGTTGTGATGATGTGTATACCAAATAATATTGTTTAAATGTCATGAAACAAAAGCAAAGTTGTGAGAACCAGGGGTCTGAAACTACTGGCCGGCTGACAAAATGTGCCTCCTAAGCTGATTTAATGTGGCCCGTGGTTGTATTAGGAAATGCAGCCCGAGGTCATAACATTTGAGACACCTGTCTTAAACCCCTGAGCTAAAATGAATCATCAATCAATTATAGGACAGCTGGAAGTAATGCTGGGACCTTTAGTTCCCGTGTGGAAAAACTGGGCTTAGTTGGAGCATCCCTGATCAAACCTATACGGGTACATTTTTGTGGGATATAGAGGATAGATTTAACGAATAAATAGCAGAGATGTATTAGATTTTAAACTTCAGGGTGCGGTGCTACATTTCTTCACTAGGTGGCAGTTAGACCAACTAACTATTACACATTTCCATTGTGTTTTTGTGTGTCTGAGAGTTGACTTTGAATGTATTAGTCAAAACCACCCATCAGGATGGGCCCGGTTGATTTTAGTAAGGCTCGGTCACCAAGCCTGGTACCAGATTTGTTTTGCTGTCTTGTCAGGTTATAGATCACATTTTCCTCTGTCAAAGTCAGTATAGAGCTCCACAGTTGAGGTGTCATAAAACCTAGCGGTCAAACAGGGATATGGTTCCAATTGTTTTTTTCACCATTCATTTTTCTCATAGGGGATTTTAGAAACATTTAATATAAGGGCTGTGTTTTGTGCAGGCTTACCCTAGCGTGACGTTTTAATAACCATGTACATCTCTCAGACAAGGTGACTTTGATCAATCTATTTGTCTCTATTTACTCTGATTCAAAAATGCTAATTAGCGTCAAAGTAGACATGCAAAACGACAAATACCTGCAAGCTCCTTCACATCATCTCTAGCTGACGCTAACATTAGATAGTTAATCCAGAGATTCTTACATTTGCCTCGATTTGGCTGGCTCATCCAGATCATCATGGCATTTGTAGTTCTTTATGATAGCCACATTAGCATTTCAGTTTTCGGGGGTAAATACAGGCGACTATTGTCTGAGAGAGATTTACATAGTTATCAAAACATCATGCCAGTGTAAGCCTACACGGATCACAGCCCTTATTTTAACGATTGGAACCAGTTCCGTTTAACCGCTAGGTTTTATGGGTATTATGACTCATACTGGGGTACTCTATGGCATGCATACCATCCCACTGTGCTTGGTAGTTGTAGATCACGTCTCTCAATTAAATCAGATATTTAATTGAGAGACGTGCAATGAAGACATTTGTGATTCTTAAGGGTCTGTAACAAGACATTTCACTGTAATGGACGTCAGTGGTCATGAATGAATCTCCTCCTCTCACAGACTTTTTATTCTATTGCTCTATTTTTAGGAATGACTCCACATAGCCTGGTCCCGGTTCTGTTTGTGCCGTCTTGTTTAGTGTGACAGTGAACATAGAATTTGGCAAGATAACACAAACAGATCTGGAACCAGGCTAGATTCCTCATACTTTTTAGTGCAAATGTTTATCATTATCCATAGACAATCAGATGCACCGCAGCACAGTGTTATTACGGCCATACAGTAAACATTGCTACATTTATGCCATGGCTTTCAACTGTAAATACCAGGGTTGGAGCCAGTTCCATTTCAATTGATTGAATTGAAATCCTGGTAGATACTGGTTCGTCTGTACTGTACATAAGCACACATGCAGAGTAAATGGATATTCCACAAGTCACATTAATTCAATTTTTATGTCCATAATTGAATATAAAATGTATTTCATGAGCAAGTTGACACCATTGTAAAACTCACTCATTCACTCGCCTATTACTTTATAAGGACACCCCATCGTTATTGTATCTTGGGGCTTTGGGGGGTTCTGTTGTATCTTGGGTAAAATTGGCCTGCAATTGGGTGCTATGTAGTAACCAATGTAAAGGGTGGGGGTGTAGGGTACCACTTTCTTTTAAATGTATTGAAAATATATGTATTGTTTGTATAATGTGCTTGACAATGCCTATGATATAAACAAAGTCACAGCTTACTATTATGAGTTTATAGTAAGTTAGTTATCCAGCAGCTGCTAGCTTTATTTAATCACTGCCATTTAGTTGTTTTCTGGTCCTTTTGGTGGAGAGGGCAAGGAAATGTGATTAGAACAAAAATGAACCTAGAGCTAGATCGTGCTGATAGAAACATGCAAGGCTTGCGATTGATTGTACTATTCATTTAGTCAAGGCAAAGATGTGCTGTGTATCACACACAGCTACAAACCTAACCATGGAAAAGACGGGGTTGATAAAGTTGGAAAAGCAGAGCTTCTTAAGTTTGCTTAAGCTTTATTTGACTAGCATCTACCAGGTTATCCTCATGCAATAACTTTCATGTTAAATATATCTCTAGGTTAGCTTCGGCATGTCATAGAATATGGTCTCAGCCGCATATTGAAGGCACAACACTGAAGACAATCTATGACGTTGCTACACTCCATGAATGTTATGGATGTTTCATGTCAATGTGTGTCCACATACAGTAACTCACTGTTGTTCAATACCAATGTAGTTGTCAGTATTGGAAGTCACTACCTCATTGTTTTTCCCCCCTCTCCATGTTTTATTTTATTGGAAGTGTTATGTCACACCTGAACTATGTATTTACTCAGAGCTATAGAATAAAGTGATTGAAATGAAGAATGATTTATTTTCATCTGAATGTTCCACAACATTGCGCCCTGCTTAATGTGTTAACGGCACTGACGTTAGGGTGAGACGCACTCCCCATTGCTCAATGTTTATAGACCGCAGTCTTCCAACAAAGGAGTGGTCCTACAAGGTCATCTACAGCACCTCCTATAGTACACAAACACTGACCATGGTCTGAGGTAAACTCCCTGTTTCGTAGAATGCATTTGTCCAAAAGCCAGTAAAAACAGGAGGGATTGAAAAAGAAAATGAGAGCTACATAAGTAGATGAACGGTGTGACTGTGTGTTATGGAAACACCTTATGAAAGGGATGTTCTGAATGTATAACTTTCTAAAAATATATTTTTTTCACCCAGTAACCTGTGTGAAAAGACTGGTGGCAGCAACACTGGCATCATTACCCAATACAATAAGCCAAGTCATCCTGTCGGTCCGATGAAAAGAGACAAGAGGATGGTGTGACGAGGTCTAGGGTTTATTGTGCTTTGCATTTTCACACATACAGACCTGTTACAGGCACATTGGCCGCCTGGTGAGTATATTGAGGCAGTGTGTGTTTGGATATCGAACCTGCTCCCCTCGTTGCCGAGTTTACAGTCAGGTCTTCATTAATAACACAGACCACACACAAGTCACGCTTGACTACCTGAACAGGTAACACATTCATTCACAGGTAAACATGAAACGCATAGAATCCAGATGCATAGAGCAGTGCCTCCCAACTCTGGTCCTTGTGTACACATTCTCGTTATAGCCCTGGACAAAGACACCTCCTTCAGCTCATTGAGGGCTTGATGATTAGTTGACAAGTTGAATCAGGTGTGCTTGTCCAGGGTTACAATACAAATTATTACTGTTGGGGGTTCTCGAGGACCAGGGTTGGGAAACACTGGCATAGAGAACCATGAATTCCTCAAGTTGAGTTCGACTCCGACATCAATAAAAAGCATGAAACACATCGTTGTAGATCTACTTCTCTTTCCCAAAGGATGAGTAATGTACAAGTCTTCTCACAGTTTAGTGCATGCTGTAAGGTCCCTGACTGAGAATGTCTTTATTTAACCAGGTAAGACATGAGAACACATTCTCTTTTACAATAATGACCTGACCAAGGCCTTTAGGCTATAGAACACATCTAGTTTGTACAATTTGGGAGTTTTCACATCTAGAGAAAAGAGAAGCCTCACATTCATTTTCCAATGGGCTAATGAGTGCAGGAAGTTAAGGGCGTAGGAGCTAATGAGCAGTGAAGATTATTCACCTGAGCATACTAGAACATTCACATTTTTATTGAGGAAGTGACACCTTTCATATGATGTCCTATGATAGGTGGAGCTAGCAATCTGAGAACTCAAATGTTAGTGCATGAGGATGACAGATACAGAAAATGCCCTTTTCTAGATCAAATGTTTTGTAATCATACAAAACTCAAGAACACTTGTATTGTTGTTTGCATAAGGTTCAGTTTTGAAGGGAATTGAGAAGTCAAATACAAGAAATAAAGTTGTTGTGTCTGAGGCCTCTATCAGTGTTGATCTAATGCTACTAACAAAAACTCAATCTATTGCACTGGCACAATTCTCTTCACAGCCTCTAAAACATCTTCATTCTCCACTTTGTTGCCAAACTCCTTCTCCCTGTGCTCCAAAAGAATACCCTGAGGAAAAAAGACAACATTAATTTAAAAAGGGACATACATAATACCAAACAAGCTCACAACAATGCTGCTTTCTGTCCATTCGTTTTCATTAAATCATGTTTGTATCCATATTGTCCTGATTACTAAGGAGTTGATAACAGATAAAGTGGTTGTGCCCGGTATGTGTTGGCAGTTTGAGTCTAACAGCTCCAATCAATGATTCCCAGCTGTGGCTGAGCCCAGATGCACAGCCCTGTGTGTGGTGTGGTACCTGATTCCCCGCTCCGATGACAAACACGCCTCCCAGGACAAAGCCCTCCCCCAGCATGTTGCCCTGGTAACCGGCCTTCCAGGCCCGCATCAAGTTCTGCCACACCCCCTGACGGATGAAGCCCAGCCCCCCCATCTTCCTCTGTAGTGGGCCGTAGAAGCGATGCTGCAACGGACACGAGCAAATCAATCAATCCTTGGAGAAAATAAAACTCAAAACAAAGTCAGGCACAGACCATGGGCATATTATATCTACACCAGAGCATGTGAGCGAAGTTGAGCGGTTGCAAATTCCGCTCCTTGTCCTTTCCAACTGCCGCTCCGCACTCACAAATATTTATTTTTTTAAAGCCGCTCCAATCATTAAAAATCACAATTTAACCAACACCCATATATTTTTGTGACTACCTGGACCTAATATTTGGTTTTGAAGTATTGAAACCAAACCATATGGATCTGAAAGAAATGTATTTGAATAAACATGAAAAGGTGAATGTATGAAGCGCACATTTCAAATAGGCTACATGTCATATTAAACATCATATAAACACTAAATAGGTGAGGAGCCAGACAGGCAGCCTAAGATGGAACGAAAATAAATTATTTAAGCTTTATTATTTCAAGGCTATAACCTTCTGACACAAAAGTCTGATAGGGACATAAAGCGCTCAGCATATAAACATATACTATTGTATTCAATCATTATAGTCTAAATTGCGCATATAGGCTGTGACTTACTTGGAATTAAATATAAATTTAACATAAAAAATGACTTAGCGCCTTTGAATTCATTTTTAGAAACATGAGTTTGGCCCGTCTGTGGCAGAGGCTCATGCGATGGTGCCTGGAGAGCCGGCCGGCAGCGGAGAATATCCTCTCTACACTTGACGAGCCACTGGGGATGCTAGACACTCTTTTGGCCACCCTTGCCAGGCTGGACAAAGATGCAGACTTGTTTTTCCATTTTTCTATAGGTAGGCCTAAAAAAGGTTTTTAGGCAAAATAACCCATTCAAAACAGAAAGCTCCTTGAATGGGAGAATATTCCAAAAATCAATTATAGCCAATTGTATAGATAATAGAACAAACATTGAATAAAATGTTTGAGATATGATTTTTAGTTTATAAATACTATGCTACAATGACACACTTCGTTATCTACCCAACTCGTTCCTTTCTTTTAGCATGTGCACATAGTAAGTATACCATCATGCTTTCGGGACACGTGTCTTTTCAGATTCCACAATGATTTTTAGGACACTAAATCACTGCACTTGCCCTTGATCCTCATTTTTGTAAATCAGTTTCTTTCTGAAAATATTTAGCAAATGCCATGACAGTAGCTAAACCAAGGGGCTGCACACAAGTAGACTACAAATGCATGCTGGGCAGGGCATGCCCTGAGCTCGTGAAGTGAGTGCTACTGGAACGAAATTGGAGCAGGCAAGAAGGCTTGAAGCTCCAGCCTTTAGGAACCTCGCTTCCTCGCTCCGCTCACATACCCTGATCTACAAATGGTTCAGTACCTCTCCTTCATGGCAGGCCTATGTAGTGATCTATTCAAACATGTTCACAGTTCTTTCAGGCCAGTGCAGATGAAGGAAAGGAGGAGAGGAAGCGTTTGTTAAACTATTGAGATGCACCCATAGAGCGTCAGGTCAGTCTCACCTTCACGTCTACATAGATGTCCCCAGCAAAGTACGGTCGGAAGTCCTGGATCTCTGTGCCGATGTTCTCCTTCACCACGGCAACCAGAGGGACACCAAGCTCCTCAAGCTGGGTTTTCAGAGAGGACAGCTCAGAGGCCTCCTACACACACAATTAGTACAATTCGAAATAAGAGGATGGGGCCTTGTTTACTTGGAATTTAGGCCTGCAGATGTATCCTAATGCATACAGTGGAATCTACATAACATATGGTGTGGAATACAGATTTGAATTAAGACCATCTCCGAAATAATTAAAAAAGCTGACTACACTGTAAAGTATCAGTATCATCACTACTTCACCTCTCTGCACAAAAATCATCCGGGCCGTCGTACAGCCATGACTACTGCTCCTGTCTTCTCCCACAGAGTTTTGGCCTTCATGGTCTTCTCATCTACAGCACACACACAGTACATACATTAGACAGAGCACATACAGTTGAAGTCGGAAGTTTACATACACTTAGGTTGGAGTCATTAAAACTCGTTTTTCAACCACTCCACAAATTTCTTCTTAACAAACTATAGTTTTGCCAAGTCGGTTAGGACATCTACTTTGTGCATGACACAAGTCATTTTTCCAACAATTGTTTACAGACAAATTATTTCACTGTATCACATTCCAGTGGGTCAGAAGTTTACATACACTAAGTTGACTGTGCCTTTAAACAGCTTAGAAAATTCCAGAAAATGATGTCATGGCTTTAGAAGCTTCTGAAAAGCTAAATGACATAATTTGAGTCAATTGGAGATGTACCTGTGGATGTATTTCAAGGCCTACCTTCAAACTCAGTGCCTCTTTGCTTGACATCATGGGAAAATCTAAAGAAATCAGCCAAGACCTCAGAAAAAAATGTTTGACCTCCACAAGTCTGGTTCATCCTTGGGAGCTATTTCCAAACGCCTGAAGGTACCACGTTCATCTGTACAAACAATAGTACGCAAGTATAAACACCATGGGACCACGCAGCCGTCATACCTCTCAGGAAGGAGACGCGTTCTGTCTCCTAGGGATTAACGTACTTTGGTGCGAATAGTGCAAATCAATCCCAGAACAACAGCAAAGGACCTTGTGAAGATGCTGGAGGAAACAGGTACAAAAGTATCTATATCCACAGTAAAACGAGTCCTATATCGTCATAACCTGAAAGGCCGCTCAGCAAGGAAGAAGCCACTGCTCCAAAACCGCCATAAAAAAGCCAGACTACGGTTTGCAACTGCACATGGGGACAAAGATTGTATTTTTTGGAGAAATGTCCTCTGGTCTGATGAAACAAAAATAGAACTGTTTGGCCATAATGACCATCGTTATGTTTGGAGGAAAAAGGGGAAGGCTTGCAAGCTGAAGAACACCATCCCAAATGTGAAGCACGGGGGTGGCAGCATCATGTTGTGGGGGTGCCTTTCTGCAGGAGGGACTGGTGCACTTCACAAAATAGATGGCATCATGAGGAGGGAAATTCTGTGGATATTTTGAAGCCACATCTCAAGACATCAGTCAGGAAGTTAAAGCTTGGTCGCAAATGGGTCTTCCAAATGGACAATGACCCCAAGCATACTTCCAAAGTTGTGGCAAAATGGCTTATTAAGGACAACAAAGTCAAGGTATTGGAGTGGCCATCACAAAGCCCTGACCTCAATCCCAATGAACATTTGTGGGCAGAACTGAAAAAGCATGTGCGAGCAAGAGGCTACAAACCTGACTCAGTTACACTAGCTCTGTCAGGAGGAATGGGCCAAAATTCACCCAACTTATTGTGGGAAGCTTGTGGAAGGCTACCCGAAACGTTTGACCCAAGTTAAACAATTTAAAGGCAATGCTACCAAATACTAATTGAGTGTATGTAAACTTCTGACCCACTGTGAATGTGATGAAAGAAATAAAACCTGAAATAAATAATTCTCTCTACTATTATTCTGACATTTCACATTCTTAAAATAAAGTGGTGATCCTAACTGACCTAAGACAGGGAATTGTTACTAGGATTAAATGTCAGGAATTGTGAAAAACTGAGTTTAAACGTATTGGCTAAAGTGTATGTAAACTTCCGATTTCAACTGTACATTAAATACCTCTGGGCCCTAACGTATGGCCCAGAGTTTTCCCTGACTACATAACCAAGAAGAACTCCAAGCCTGCAGTGTTACATGTACAGTGTCATCAGAAATTATTCACAACCCTCTGACTTTTTCAACATTTGTTGTGTTAAAGTATTGATTAAAATTGATTTGTCATTTTTTGTTAACGATCTACACAAAATATTCTGTAATGTCAAAGTGGAAGAAAAATTATAACATTTAAAAAAAAAACTTTGAAAAATACATCACTAATATCTGGATTAGATAAGAGTTCAACCCCCTGCGTCAATACATGTTAGAGTCACCTTTGGCAGCGATTACAGAGTATTTCTGGGTACATTTTCCACCCCTGAATTGTGCAACATTTGCCCATTATTATTTTCTAAATTCATCAAGTTCTGTCAAGTTGGTTGTTTATCATTGCTAGACAAACATTTTCAGGTCTTGCCATAGATTTTCAACTAGATTTGTCAAAACTGTAACTCAGCCATTCAGGAACATTCACTCTCTTCTTGGTAAGCAACACCAGTGTAGATTTGGCCTTGTGTTTTAGGTTATTGTCCTGCTGAAAAGTGAATTCATCTCCCAGTGTCTAGTGGAAAGCAGACTGAATCAGGTTTTCCTCTAGGATTTTTCCTGTGCTTAGCTCCATTCTGTTAGCTCCATTCTGCTGATTACAAGCATATCCGTAACATGATGCAGCCACCACTATGCTTGAAAATATGGAGAGTGGTACTCAGTAATGTGTTGATTTGGACTTGCCCCAAATATAACACTTTTCATTCAGGACAAAAAGTGTATTGCTTTGCCACATGTTTTGTAGTTTACTTTAGTGCCTTGCTGCAAAACGACACATGTTTTGGACTATTTTAATTCTGTAATTCTGTTAATATTATGGAATAACTACAAAGTTGAATACTTATTGACTCAAGAAATTTCAGCTTTTCATTTTTCAATCATTTGTAAACATTTAAAAAAACATTATTCCACTCATATTATGGGGTATTGTGTGTAGGCCAGTGACAAGGAAATATCTTAAACTCTAGCTGTAACACAACAAAATGTGGAAAAAGTTATGGGGTGTGAATGCTTTCTTAAGGTACTGTATAAAGACTGGGTTAAACTATGGATAAATGTACTTAGTAAGGAGAGCGTAACAGTTTTACATCATGTTCCCTCTTTACATTAAGCCCTTATTACATGCGGAGGGAAAATTGCATAGGATAGGCTAGCTCATAATGGTCTGCATTTAAAGACTGCTTTTCACTGGGGGTTCTCAAAGCGTTTTGCGGGAGTTATATAGCCTACCATGTATGGGCGAGGATTTAGCTTGTGGACAGTACAGCACGTCTTACCCACATTACAATAACCTATATAGGATAATACAAAGATTGAGGCTTTCACTTGGGATGCAAGTTTAAATTGTTTGTGAACATATGGACTGAAATATATATATATTTTTATGAATTCATCAATGTAAATGACTAGCTCTGCCGATGTCGAGGAAGGAAGCTGGTTTTAGCCTTGCACCGTGACGTCACCTTTCCTGAGACAAAGTAACTTTGACTGACCATCAAGGGTTAAGGTTTGGAAAACGGTTTAAATTGTTTGTCATGTCGTTGGTCTAAATTCATGGCCTGTGCAATGCTTCTATGTGGTGGTAGAATAGGAGAACCTGGGCCCTCGTACCGTCTCCAGTGGAGTGGAGGTCTGCGTCCTCCAGGTATTCCAACGAGGCCTGGGTAGCCTTGGTCAGACACAGGTCAGTATTAGCCAGGAAGATCCCTGCGATGGCTGCTCCTAAGGCCCCCAGACCCAGAGACCAAATCCCCATCTCAAACAGTTCCACCTCGAAGACAGAGGACAACACTGCAGACAAAGACAGGAGAAGACATAGACAAACATGATTATCAGAGTCGATTTACAAAATATATTGTTCTTAGGAAAGAAGCAACTGAGAGGAATCAGACCTAGAGAAGTGAGGGGGCCACACTCTGGTTGGCCACACTTACGATTTCTCGTTTAGTCAGTTCATGGGACTTTACCGTTAGTAACTAGGTTTCCATCCAGTAAGCGACAGATTTTCATGCAAATACTCGAAAATCTGCATAAAAACTAAATGTGCATTTTCTCACCAGAAATCTGTTTCCATCAAATTGACTTGTTGCGGATAAAAAGCTGTGTGTGATGACATAGTGCACATAAAAATAACTTTTGCTGTTAAATTCCCATATACTGAATAAAAAATACAAGT
This sequence comes from Salmo salar, assembly GCF_965601325.2. Taxonomy (NCBI): domain Eukaryota; kingdom Metazoa; phylum Chordata; class Actinopteri; order Salmoniformes; family Salmonidae; genus Salmo; species Salmo salar. Next base: position 77,459,116 of record NC_138291.1, on the reverse strand, counting down.
AAAAAAAATTGTGTTGTATAGTGAATGTGCCCACTCTGGTCTTTCCACATGCGCTTTAGCCAACAACTAGGCTACTTAAACGATGAAATTATTAGGGACAAAAGAGCGAGATTGCTTGGCTTCCATTTTGACAAACAAAAACATTGATCATCATGTCACCAGAATAAGACTCAATATTTGTTGGAAAGAAGCATCAAGCTAATCACCTTTCACTACCCTGTGAAGATCCTCCTAATTTACAGTACCAGTCAAAACCCTCATTCAAGGATTTTTTGTTCTTTTTAGTATTTTCTACATTGTAGAATAATAGTGACGACATCGAAACTATGAAATAACACATATGGAATCATGTTGTAACCAAAAAAGGTGTTAAAAAAATTAAAATGGCCACCCTTGCCTTCAAGACTGTTCATAGTTTATGTTTTCACTATTATTCTACAATGTAGAAAAAGGGTCACTGATCTAGGCCGTAATAATAACTGGGAGACAAGTCAAGGGATGTTTACATTATGTGTCTCTAGAGAGATATAATGTAATGCTCCTTGCCTGATTTGGGCTTGTTAGTGTCAGGGCTGGATGAGTCTGTGCTGAGGTAAAAGGCAGCAGTGTGGATTCTCAGAGAGAGGAGTCTGGCTGTAGGGGTGGTAGAGGGCTGGCTGTTGTGAGTGATGATGACGACCCCCCCCCCCCCCCCCCAGAGGCAGTGCAGAGTCTGAGATAGCCCTTGGCACTTGGGGCTGTAGCTTAGGGCCTAAACATTTGGCCATTGTGACTATGTAAAAACACAGCCTACCAGAGCTCACACACACTCTCTGACTAATACAACTCACCCTCAGCCATTCTCTGTAAAGACAACTAAAAAACAGAAGCCTTTACCGTGAGCGTCAAATTATTTGCGTTTGAAAGATGGCATGGGGTGCACATACCAATGACTGTTAGGAAGCAGTGACTGAGGTTCCAACAGTAGGCTAAAGACGTCTTTATTCTCTTTTCAGAGACAGTCTGGGGACATGTAGTTTAAATGTGTATTGTTGACAAAAAAAGGAAAAAGTTGTTTCATTGTGTGTGTAAAACTCTCACTCTCGTCAGTGTTGTCTGGGTGAGGCAAGCGATATCAATTACTGTGAAGTTGAAGGTGTGTCCTAACTAGAGGTCGGCTGATTAATTATGGCCGATTTCAAGTTTTCATAACAATCTGTAATCGGCCTTTTTGAACGCCGATTAAATTGCAATACATGTGGAGACTGCGTGACAGGCTGACCGCCTGTTACGTGAGTGCAGCATCAAAAGGACCTTGTGGCTGCAAGGAGCCAAGGTAAGTTGCTAGCTAGCATTAAACTTATATTATAAAAAATATTTAATCTTCACATAATCACTAGTTAACTACACATGGTTGATATTACTAGGTTAACTAGCTTGTCCTGCGTTGCATATAATCAAAGCGGTGCCTGTTAAAATTTGCCATCGAATCACAGTCTTCTTCAACTTCACCAAACAGGTGATGATTTAACAAAAGCGCATTCGAGAAAAAAGCACAATCGTTGCACAAATGTACCTAACCATAAACATCAATGCCTTTCTTAAAATCAATACACAGAAGTGTATTTTTTTTAACCTGCATATTTAGTTAAAATAAATGCATGTTAGCAGGCAATATTAACTAGGGAAATTGTGTCACTTCTCTTGCATTCAGTGCAAGCAGAGTCAGGGTATATGCAGCAGTTTGGGCCGCCTGGCTCGTTGTGAACTGTGTGTTGACCATTTCTTCCTAACAAAGACCATAATTAATTTGCCAGAATTTTACATAATTATGACATAACATTGAAGGTTGTACAATGTAACAGGAATATTTAGACTTAGGGATGCCACCCGTTAGATAAAATACGTAACGGTTCCGTACTTCACTGAAAGAATAAACGTGTTTTCAAAATGATAGTTTCTTGATTTTACCATATTAAAAGACCAAAAGCTTGTATTTCTGTGTGTTTATTATAATTAAGTCTATGATTTGATATTTGATAGAGCAGTCTGACTGAGCGGTGGTAGGCAGCAGGCTCGTAAGCATTCATTCAAACAGCACTTTACAGCGTTTGCCAGCGACTCTTAGCAATGCTTGAGGCACAGTGCTGTTTATGACTTCAAGCCTATCAACTCCTGAGATTAGGCTGGCAATACTAAAGTGCCTATAAAAACATCCAATAGGCAAAGGTATATGAAATACAAATGGTATAGAGAGAAATAGTCGACGCGTCATAATTCCTATAACTACAACCTAAAACTTCTTAACTGGGAATATTGAAGACTCATGTTAAAAGGAACCACCAGCTTTCATATGTTCTCATGTTCTGAGCAAGGAAGTTAAACGTTAGCTTTTTTACATGGCACATATTGCACTTTTACTTTCTTCTCCAACACTGGTGTTTTTGCATTATAAAAACAAAATTGAACATATTTCATTATTTATTTGAGACGAAATTGATTTTATTTATGTATTATATTAAGTTAAAATAAAAAAGTGTTCATTGTTCATTCAGTATTGTTGTAATTGTCATTATTACAAATATATACACTGCTCAAAAAAATAAAGGGAACACTAAAATAACATCCTAGATCTGAATGAAGGAAATAATCTTATTAAATACTTTTTTCTTTACATAGTTGAATGTGCTGACAACAAAATCACACAAAAATAATCAATGGAAATCCAATTTATCAACCCATGGAGGTCTGGATTTGGAGTCACACTCAAAATTAAAGTGGAAAACCACACTACAGGCTGATCCAACTTTGATGCAATGTCCTTAACCTGTTGGGGCTAGGGGGCAGTATTGACACGGCCGGATAAAAAACGTACCCGATTTAATCTGGTTATTACTACTGCCCAGAAACTAGAATATGCATATAATTATTGGCTTTGGATAGAAAACACCCTAAAGTTTCTAAAACTGTTTGAATGGTGTCTGTGAGTATAACAGAACTCATATGGCAGGCAAAAACCTGAGAAGATTCCTTACAGGAAGTGCCCTCTCTGACCATTCCTTGAGCTTCTTCTCTCTGTTTATTGAAGACTGAGGATCTTTGCTGTAACGTGACACTTCCTACGGCTCCCATAGGCTCTCAGAGCCCGGGAAAAAGCTGAATGATATCGAGGCAGCCCCAGGCTGAAACACATTTGCGCTTTTGGCAAGTGGCCGATCAGAGGACAATGAGCTTAGGCGCGTGCACGAGAATATTGCAAAATGTGCTTTCACCGAAAAGCTATTTTAAAATCGGCCATATCGAGTGCATAGAGGAGGTCTGTATCTATAATTCTTAAAATAATTGTTATGCTTTTTGTGAACGTTTATCGTGAGTAATTTAGTAAATTTTTTGTAAATTCACCGGATATGCTAGTTCTGAACGTCACATGCTAATGTAAAAAGCTGGTTTTTGATATAAATATGAACTTGATTGAAGAAAACATGCATGTATTGTATAACATAATGTCCTAGGGTTGTCATCTGATGAAGATCATCAAAGGTTAGTGCTGCATTTAGCTGTCTTCTGGGTTTATGTGACATTATATGCTAGCTTGAAAAATGGGTAGTCTGATTATTTCTGGCTGGGTACTCTGCTGACATAATCTAATGTTTTGCTTTCGTTGTAAAGCCTTTTTGAAATCGGACAGTTTGGTTAGATTAACGAGAGTCTTGTCTTTAAAATGGTGTAAAATAGTCATATGTTTGAGAAATTGAAGTAATAGCATTTCTAAGGTATTTGAATAACGCGCCACAGGATTCCACTGGCTGTTACGTAGGTAGGACGATTTCATCCCGCCGACCCTAGAGAGGTTAAAACAAGTCAAAATTAGGCTCAGTAGTGTGTGTGGCCTCCACGTGCCTGTATGACCTCCCTACAACACCTGGGCATGCTCCTGGACAGTCTGTGGTGCAACGTGGCGTTGGTGGATGGAGTGAGACATGATGTCCCAGATGTGCTCAATTGGATTCAGGTCTGGGGAACGGGCGGGCCAGTCCATAGCATCAATGCCTTCCTCTTGCAGGAACTGCTGACACACTCCAGCCACATGAGGTCTAGCATTGTCTTGCATTAGGAGAAACCCAGGGCCAACCGCACCAGCATATGGTCTCACAAGGGGTCTGAGGATCTCATCTCGGTACCTAATGGCAGTCAGGCTACCTCTGGCGAGCACATGGAGGGCTGTGCGGCCCCCCAAAGAAATGCCACCCCACACCATGACTGACCCACCGCCAAACCGGTCATGCTGGAGGATGTTGCAGGCAGCAGAACGTTCTCCACGGCGTCTCCAGACTCTGTCACATGTGCTCAGTGTGAACCTGCTTTCATCTGTGAAGAGCACAGGGCGCCAGTGGCGAATTTGCCAATCTTGGTGTTCTCTGGCAAATGCCAAACGTCCTGCACGGTGTTGGGCTGTAAGCACAACCCCCACCTGTGGACGTCGGGCCCTCATACCACCTTCATGGAGTCTGTTTCTGACCGTTTGAGTAGACACGCACATTTGTGGCCTGCTGGAGGTCATTTTGCAGGGCTCTGGCAGTGCTCCTCCTTGCACAAAGGCGGAGGTAGCGGTCCTGCTGCTGGGTTGTTGCCCTCCTACGGCCTCCTCCACGTCTCTTGATGTACTGGCCTGTCTCCTGGTAGCGCCTCCATGCTCTGGACATTACGCTGACAGACACAGCAAACCTTCTTGCCACAGCTCGCATTGATGTGCCATCCTGGATGAGCTGCACTACCTGAGCCACTTGTGCGGGTTGTAGACTCCGTCTCATGCTACCACTAGAGTGAAAGCACCGCCAGCAATCAAAACATCAGCCAGGAAGCATAGGAACTGAGAAGTGGTCTGTGGTCACCACCTGCAGAACCACTCCTTTATTGGGGGTGTCTTGCTAATTGCCTATAATTTCCACCTGTTGTCCATTCCATTTGCACAACAGCATGTGAAATGTATTGTCAATCAGTGTTGCTTCCTAAGTGGACAGTTTGATTTCACAGAAGTGTGATTGACTTGGAGTTACATTGTGTTGTTTAAGTGTTCCCTTTATTTTTTTGAGCAGTGTATATATATAAAAAAAAATAATAATAAAAAAAATAAAACAGACATTTTTTTTTTTTAAATAAACAAATATATATATATATATATATATATATATATATATATATATATATATATATATATATATATATATATATATATATATATATATATATATATATATATATATATATATATATATATATATATATATATAATTATTATTATTATTTTTTTTTTTTTTAAATCATCCGATTAATAGGTATCAGCTTTTTTTGGTCCTCCAATAATCGGTATTGGTGTTGAAAAATCATAATCGGTCGACCTCTAGTCCTAACTGAGCATATTTCAGTTGCTCCTAGATGCTGATCTAAGCTCAGTGTTGCAATGATTAATGGAGGGTAAACTGATCCTAGAACTGTGGCTATAGGCCACATCAAACCACAGTGTTATGGCAGCTCAAATTTCATTAGGCGTTGTCAAATGAATGACAGCAAACCTGCTCGTCTACTTTCCATTTCCTCAAAATTAAACTGATACATGACTTATGCAGGATAAGTAAACAAACCATGTGAGCTGCTCAGTTTGTTACTTTTTATCTTAAGTAGACTATCAAACTGTACTGTACTAGTCACAGTATGTGGTTATACAGTTATGCGTGACGCACACACTTCAACACACACACACACACACACACACACACACACACACTAATGCCTCAGACCACAGCTAACATGGCTAATCCCCTTTCCCCTTGTATAAGCAAGATGGGCCATAACATACAATGTTACAAGCAGTAGGCTACACAACAATAAATCATCAGTATAGTCAATTGAGCATAGTTATTAGTATATGAAACCAGACTACACAAAACCTTCAAGTACGGTCATTATTTTTAAACTCATTTCATTTTCAAACATCGATTCATATATCAATCACCCACTTAAGGTTTGCACTCACTCGAGAAATGCCCCTCAACTTCAGCTCATTCAATCCCAGATAGGTACTCTGTTCTGCACTTCATTGCGACTTGACAGTCTTAACTACTGCAATGTGACTTTAACTTCTCAGAGAGGACAAAGGACTAAACCCTAATGATAACAGCAGCCAATAAAGATTACCTGACAGCTGTCATGAACTGGACTTGAGTGGATTCCTTGTATACCATGTAGATAGACAGTGAAAAGGAATGTTTACATTGTATAAATCAGTAGTTAAGCTTACAGTGACTGAGTGGAGAAACGGATTGTTATTGACAATGAAAATGAGGACATAGGGCCTATTGCTAGCATGACAAAGATGAAATGTCAAGTTTGCTAGTTACAGATCTAAATATTGACTGAATTCTGTACCTTCTTGTCTTACAGCTTATTTCAAACGGAGTGGCATTTTTTTATTAGGCTTTTCATGCAAACCCTATCAAGACAATTTTGCAGAGCTCAACTCATACCATGCAATTTGGCATAGTTAGCTAACGTTAGCTAGCCTATTTATAATGATAAAGCAACCTTGAGGATGCACTACAGACAATCATGTTGAGTGGAAAGTAGTATTATAAAGTGAGCTTTACTAGCTAACTAAATTACAGTATGCTATTCTTTGATTTATGCATTAAATAGGCCAAGTAACGTTAGAAGTCAGTAATAGCAATGACACTGTTGTTTGTTGACTTCACATGTGGCCATCTTACTACTAGCTGGCTATCTGAGTTAGCTAAACTAGCAAGCTAGATTTTGGCTGCATGATGACATTTGCAAGTTAGCTTGCTAATTTAAATACTATGGGGCTGAATGCTCGCAACAACATGTTTAACAATATTTTTTATAATGTATGTAAAAAGGTATGATACTCACAAATATTGCGTTGACGGAGAAGAGTGCAGTAGAAACGTCTCAGTTCAAATTATCACAATTTGCGGTAGGCGCATCAGTCGAAACAGATACATGGATTAGTCATTGCAGGGAAAACTAATCGCACAAGATAACATGGACTATTGGTATAAATCAACTAATCAACCTTATTTTTTAACAGTAAAAACAGATTGACCTAGGTAAAACCGAATAAAAAATTAAGATATATAATATATAAAGATATGTGTAGGTCAAAAAATATAAAATAAAGACAACCATTTTATTAGGTGGAACATTTTGTTTATTTGTATGTCTTAAAACCATGACACAACCATTTAGTAAACAACTTGCAGTGCCGGTAGGCATAAAACCCACAAACAACAGTAAAAGGTTTAATAAATATATACTTTATTATTCTCAAATGCTTTGTAACAGTTCATGCATTTTCCTGGTAGCGAGCCTTATCTTTGTCCATTGAGCAGTGTGACTGCGTGTGTAAGCATCAGCCCTGAGCTCTCATCATTCAGAGTTTAGACACAGACCTTCATTAACACCCACACAGTCCCATGACAACAACCGGACAGTAGTGAGACCAGTACACAGGACAACACAGCACTGTTGACAGGACATTTCCAGGGATGAGATCAGGACAGGTTCAGCACAATGAAAACGGGAAAGGTTCTGCTGGTTTTGGGGGTGGGTCTGCTGGGTCAATTTCAATTATGTATAAATCACCTACAGGATTATGGATGCCAGAAAAAAGTACAATTTAAAGTAAAAATTCTATGCACAGAGACTGACAGACATACTGTGAAGTAGCACAAATACATTCACTATAGATTATACATTTTACACAAAAGTGCATACTCATAGACAATGAGAGGCTAACACATGTGAGTGGAAAGTCATTCCTGCATAAAAGAACCAAAACTACCATGTTAAATGGATAAAGAACCATTCATGCATGTGCTTTTAAACCAGGGGGTGAACATGTCACTAAATAGGGGGGGAAATGTGTCACTAAATACAAATTAAGTGGAAAATTGGAATCACTCCACGTTAAAAGTTAGGTAGGCTCTATAGTCCAGACGATCCTATCTGGCAAATTAGGGCAGTGTATGTAAATATATTTAAATTTGTATCGACATGCCCACATGATCAGACTGAGTATTTCAATGGCAAAAGGACAATAAATGAGTTATTTTCATGAAATAAACACACAGTGATGTATTATACATACAGTGATGATTTAAAAATACAATTAAAAAGACTGTATGGGGACTGTTTGTGTAAACTATTTCGCAGTAGCCAAGCAATCTTGAATTTTCCTGGCTGATCTGAGTACAGCCAGCAGGTTGACTTTATCCCCAAACTCCTTCTCACGGTGCTCAAGCAGAATTCCCTGCATGGGGAAGAGAAGGACAACAGACATGGGTCTCAAAACTGGTATCTGTGGAAGTACAGCAAGTGGTCATTGTTTAAGCAGGAATAAGTTATGAAGAGCACACCATGCGTAAATGATAGCAGAATAAAAGCACACCCACTGATACATACTTGCGCTAGACCTGAATCCTAATTTGAGATAAATGAAGGATACAAAGTATATTGAAAGCAGGTGCTTCCACACAGGTGTGATTCCTGAGTTAATTAAGCATTCATCATCCCATCATGCTTAGGGTCATGTATAAAAATGCCCAGTTGCCTGTTATTTTGTCTACCATGGCTAGAAGAAGAATCTCAGTGACTTTGAAAGAGGGAGGAGAGCATAGGAGGTTTAAAGTGTGTGTGTGTGTGTGTGTGTGTGTGTGTGTGTGTGTGTGTGTGTGTGTGTGTGTGTGTGTGTGTGTGTGTGTGTGTGTGTGTGTGTGTGTGTGTGTGTGTGTGTGTGTGTGTGTGTGTGTGTGTGTGTCAGTCACCAGATCTCAACTCAATTAAACACTTATGGGAATTTCTGGAGCGGTGCCTGCGACAGCGTTTTCCACCACCAACAAAACACCAAATTATTGCATTTCTCGTGTGAAGAATGGTGTGAAGAATGGTGCCGCATCCCTCCAATAGAGCTACAGACCACTTGTAGAATCTATGCCAAGGTGCATTGAAGATGTTCTGGCGGCTCATGGTGGCCCAAAGCCCTATTAAGACACTTCAAATCAAATCAAATTTTATCAGTCACATACACGTACTTAGCAGATGTTATTGCGGGTGTAGCGAAATGCTTGTGCTTCTAGTTCCGACTGAAAGGATTGACGCAGGAGATGAGAAGCAGGTACAGGGAGTGAAGGTTTAATAACTGACGGACATTAACAGAACAGGAACAGCGTCTGGACAGGAACACATAACAACAATTAATGAGGACACAGGGAACACCACTGAGGAACAGACAGATATACAGGGGCAATCAACCACATGAAGGAGTCCAGGTGAGTCCAATGAGTGATGGTGCCAGATGCATGTAAAGACGGGTTGCCTGGCACCCTAGAGTGCCAGGGAGGGGGAGCGAGGGCAGGCGTGACACCGACAGTGCAATAATATCTAACGAGTAATATCTTACAAATTACACAACATATACCCAATACACACAAATCTAAGTAGGAATGAATTAAGACTAAATACATATGGACAAACGATGTCAGAGCGGAATGGCTCTAGAGAGCCTTGCAGTTGCGGGCGGTGCAGTTGCCGTACCAGGTGGTGATACAGCCCGAAAGGATGCTTTCAATTGTGCATCTGTAAAAGTTAGTGAGGGTTTTTGGTGACAAGCCAAATTTCTTCTTCCTCCTGAGGCCTTCTTCACCACACTGTCTGTGTGGGTGGTCCATTTCAGTTTGTCAGTTATGTGTACGCCAAGGACCTTGAAGCTTTCCACCTTGTCCACTGCGGTCCCGTCGATGTAGATAGGGGGGTGCGCCCTCTGCTGTTTCCTGAAGTCCACGATCATCTCCTTTGTTTTGTTGACGTTGAGTGAGAGGTTGTTTTCCAGGCACCACAGTGCCAGAGCCCTCACCTCTCTGTAGGCTGTCCCTTCATCGTTGGTAATCAAGCCTACTACTGTTGTGTTGTCTGCAAACTTTTGATTGAGTTGAAAGTGTGCTTGGCCACGCAGTCATGGGTGAAGAGGGAGGACAGGCGGGGGCTGAGCACGCACCCTTGTGGGGCCCAGTGTTGAGGATCAGTGGAGTGGAGGTGATGGTAATCAAGCCCGTCAGAAAGTCCAAGACCCAGTTGCATAAGGCAGGGTTCAGACCCAGGGCCTCGAGCTTAATGATGAGCCTGGAGGGTACTATGTTGTTGAATGCTGAGCTATAGTCAATAAACAGCATTTTTACATAGGTATTCAGTATGCAGAGTGATGGCGATTGCATCGTCTGTGGATCTATTGGGGCGGTAAGAAAATTGAAGTGGATCTAGGGTGGCAGGTAAGCTAGAGGTGATATGATCCTTGATTAGTCTCTCAAAGCACTTCATGATGACAGAGGTGAGTGCTACGGGGTGATTGTCAATTAAGTTCAGTTACCTTTTCCTTCTTGGGTACAGGAACATGTCCCCACATCTTGAAGCATGTGGGGACAGCAGACTGGGACAGGGAGAGATTGAATATGCCCGTAAACACACCAGCCAGCTGGTCTGCGCATGCTCTGAGGACACAGCTATGGATGTTGTCTGGGCCAGCAGCCTTGCGAGGGTTAACACGTTTAAATGTTTTACTCAGGTCGGCCACAGAGAAGGACAGCCTCCATGGTAGCGGGCTGCGTCAGTGGCACTGTGCTATCCTCAAAGTGTGTGAAGAATATGCTTAGCCTGTCCGGAAGCAAGAAGTCGGCCTCGGCGATGTGGCTGGTTTTCCTTTTGTAGTCCGTGATTGTCTGTAGTCCCTGCCACATACCTGGGGTGGCAGGTAGCCTAGTGGTTAGAGCTTTGGGCCAGTAACTGACAGGTTGGTGGATCAAATCCCTGAGCTGACAAGGTAAAATTTGTCATTCTGCCCCTGAACAAGGCAGTTAACCAGCTGTTCCTAGGCTGTCATTGTAAACAAGAATTTGTTCTTAGCTGACTTGCCTAGTTAAAAAAAACATCCATCTTATGTCTGAGCCGTTGAATTGCAACTACACTTTATCTCTATACTGACGTTTAGCTTGTTTGATTGCCTTGCGGAGTGAATAACTAACCTGTTTATATTCTGCCATATTACCAGTCACCTTGCCATGGTTAAATGTGGTGGTTTGTGCTTTCAGTTTCACGCAAATGCTACCATCTATCCACGGTTTCTGGTTAGGCTAGGTTTTAATAGTTACAGTGGGTACTACATCTCCTATACACTTCCTTATGAACTCAGTCACCATATCCGTGTATACATCTAGATTATTTTCACAAGCTACCCGGAACATTTCCCAGTCCACGTGATCAAAACAATCCTGAAGCGTGGATTCCGACTGGTCAGACCAGCGTTGAATAGTTCGAAGAACGGGTCCTTGCTGTTTGAGTTTCTGCCTATAGGACGGGAGGAGCAAGATGGAGTCGTGGTCAGATTTGCCGAAAGTAGGGCGGGGGAGGGCCTTGTAAGCATTGCAGAAGTTTGAATAGCAATGGTCGAGAGTCTTAGCAGCACAAATAGTACAGTCAATATGTTGATAGAACTTTGGCAGCCTAATCCTCAGATTTGCTTTGTTCAAATCCCAGATACAATAAATGCAGCATATGTGGTTTCCAGTTTGCATAAAGTCCAGTGAAGTTCTTTGAGGGCCGTCAAGGTTAATGGCTTTAGGTAGGATGTAAATGGCTGTGGCGATGACGGAGGAGAATTCTCTTGGAAGATAATATGGTCTGCATTTAATTGTGAGGTATTCTAGGTCGGGTGAACAAAAGGACTTAAGTTTGTGTATGTTTCTAGAATTACACCATGAGTCGTTAATCATGAAACACACCCCTCCACCCTTCTGCTTCCCGAGAGATATTTATTCCTGTCTGCGCGATGTATTGAGAATCCTGATGGCTTTTCAGATACCGACAGAGTCTCCCGAGAGAGACATGTTTCCGTGGAACAACGTATGTTACAGGCACCGATGTCTTTCTGGAAAGAAATCCTTGCTCTAAGCTCATCAACTTTGTTATCCAAAGACTGAACATTTGTGAGTAATATACTCGGAAGTGGTGGGTGGTGTGCACGCCTCCAAAGTCGAACCAGCAGGCCGCCTCGAGTGCCTCTCCTACGCCGGCAATGTTTTGGGTCGGCCTCTGGAGTAAGTTTAATTGCTCTGGGGAGAGTGAACAAAGGATCTGCTCCAGGGAAGTATTATTCCTGGTCGTAATGCTGGTAGTTCTGGGGAGTTACCGCCACTCTAATATCCAATAGTTCCAGTATATGTAATGACACAAAACATTTCCTGAGCTAATAATGTAAAAAAAATAGTACATAGAAAAAATGAAATACTGCAAAGTTTCCTAAGAGCTAGTCGCGATGCTGCCATCTCCGTCAGCGCAAAATGTTGACGTTTCCTTTATTTTAGCAGTTACCTGTATATGCTCACGTGACTATACAGACCTGCTGCAAATTATTTTAGTACCGCACTTTTTAACATCCAATGCATATGAAATAGGTCACATATTTGCAGATCGATTCTTGCTATTTCTAATCAGTTCTAACTATATCTCCACTTTTGTTTGTTATAGCTTGGATAGAGTGCCCAGTATAAGCAGTATAGCCCTACCTGATCTTCGGGCCCAATGACGAACACTCCCCCCAGTACAAGACCTTCTCCTTTGATTATATTTCCTGTGCAGCCCTTCCTATAGGCCCTCCACAGGCTTCTCCACACCCCGATACGCAGCAACGCAGACAGGAACATATAACGCTCCACAGGACCGTATAACGCTCTCTGAGGAAAAACAGGTTTGGTTATTAGATGGAGGAATACAGTGACATTGGTAGGATACTGTACTTTGCTGACATCTACAGTTGGATGTATATTTGAAAAGATGTGATGAAATAAATGTTATATCATATATTGCACAAAGGTGTGCAGTGTGACTGAACAAACGCTGGAAACATGTATTTTACAAGGAACTGTGTACTTTATCGTCTCATGTTAATGTTAACTACTTTTAACTTAGTAAATTCATGAGTTATTCACTGACCTTCTGGTCTACATAGACTTCCCCAGTAAAACATGTCTTGAAGGCGTCCAGCTCATGGCCAATGTTCTCTTTGACCACAGCTAAGAGAGGGATCCCCAACTCCTCTAGATGGGGCTTCAGAGAGGACAGCTCAATGGCCTCCTAGAGAGAAAGAGAGAGAGACAAAGAGACAAAGCGACAGAGAGACAGACAGAGAAAGAGAGAGAGAGAGAGAGGCATGGACAAACATCAGCACTCGAGTCTGGCTGCTGTCAGGAGTGTGAAAGTATAAAATAGACAAGCTAGTCTAGAGGAGACACCACAACCACAGCGCTCACCTCTCTGCACAACAAGCATCCAGGGCGTCGTACCACCATGATCACTGCCCCAGTCTTCTCCCACAGAGCTTTGGCCTTATATGTCTCATGAACTGAAAGAGACAGAGAAGGGTTAAATATAGCCTACTTCGCCAAATCTATGACGAGACCCCATACAAGGTCAAACGCTGCCAGGAGATCTGTAATCTAAAACAAACATATCTGGTTTACTAACTATTTTACCTATTAATTTGGATATAAAACATTCAGTGTTCTGGACTCTATTCTTACTTCCTCCGGTGGCCCTTAGGTCAGTGTCCTCCAGAACCTTCAGGCTGGCCCACAAAGGCTTGGTGAGGAACAGGTCTGTGATGGACTTCAGTAGATAAGCTATGAACAGGCCTACTGCCTTCAGAGCCTGGTTAGCAGTCACCATGGCCCACTCAGACACTTCACACCACTCTGGGGGCAAAAATATGGCTCAAGACAGGATGTGAATGGGATAGGAATACGTGGAGTAAAATAGAATAAAGTAGCCTATTCATCCCTGAAATATATTGTCCACTCAAGCACAATAAATACAGTGTGTGTGTGCAGGTTTGCATGCATGCGTGTGTGTATCTGTTACAAACATCCTATGGACCCTGCTTTGTTATGGTGTTTTGTTATGTAATTGCTGGACCCAATCATTAACATTCTTGGCCCTAATTAGTTAGTTGTTTCTGAGCAGTGAGCAATGCCAGCTACAGCCCAGACCTTCAGAGCTGATAATCAAAGCTTACTGCAGTAGCGCTCTGAAAGCAGGGGTATATTATTATATCGCTGACTTTGATCGACATTAATTGTAACGCTAAATCCTGTTACTATGAAGCACAGTCATTCAGTGTGACACTGAAAAGAGATTATCAAAGACGGGAATGGAAAACAACATACAAGAGTGTTATCTTGTTTAATAAAAAACAGAATATGCTACTAAACAAAGAAATTCCTTAAATCACACTTCTTGAGCAATCTACAGATCAGTCATTGTCTTAAGTCAGATCGCATCACTCCTACGCGACGCTCGTCCCTCAACCGATCAGTGCAGGTGGAATTGACGCCCTATCTGACATAAGACAATGCAGGTCAGTAGATGCTGAGAATCAGTCAAGTTCAACAATCAACCTATTGTAAAAACAAAAAAAATCCCCTTTAATTAACCAATATGTATGTGACTTGTAGCCTAGATAAAGGAAATTCAACATCAACTAAAATGTATCCAGCAAAAGCTAGCCTTCCTCCTTCATCAATGAAAACCCAATAAATATTTATATTCCATTGATCAAATATCCATTAAATACATTATCAAATTTAGTTGAAGCTATAGCATAGAGTAAGTTGTGAAAAAACAATACTCACCAATATCTGTCTCCCTGCTACTAACGAGAGGAGGATTCAATCCCCTGGTCTGGTGTGTTTTCAACCCCTAAGCCCTTTAACCAGCCCCAGTCCAATCACATCACTGTACCAGCCCTGTTCAGTATGACCTAACACACACACACACTGTGGTGGAACACAACTCATGGTGAGCCCCTGTTACGGGGTACTACAGGGTCGTATTCATAAGGGCACGCAAAGCAAAACGTTTTAAAATGTTGAGCAACGTAAAACAAAAATGAGTGTTTGACTGTTCCCAGTGTTTCCAGATGGTACCTCCACATTTCAGCACGTTTACATACGCTGCGTGCCTAGTGAATAGGACCCAGAGTCTAAAGTAATGGACATTTACTGGAACATTTCCATAAATGAATGGAGCTTTCTGCTTCACTGCCAACATTAGCCTAAATGCCCATCAGGATGCTATCATTTTGTTCACTCATCCCATTCCTCACTAACCTGGTCCCAAATCTCTTTGTGCTGTTTTGCCAATTCCTATGGTTATTGTCACGCCAAATGACAAGACAGCACAAACAGCTCTAGGACCAGGTTAATTCTTCACTGCTTTTATTTAGGGATCTGAAATTACACTGTTAACTATATTCTATTCTATGGAATTAGGCTATACTCTGTTATGCTTTTGGCATGATAGTGGTGTTGAATTGCTGTATGGCTGGTTGTCAAGAAGGTCAATATTTAAGAAATAGGACTGCCTTTATTCGGAATATTAAATCATCTTCTTCCTGAAAAGGGTGTGACGATATTGAGGCATCAAATGTACTGTATACTGTATGTATCCTACGCACAGCACAGGTGGCCCACTATAACTACTATTGTACTAATATGATATAAGACAATACTACTGTATTGACCCCACTATTACAGTAATATATATTAGATTATACTGCTACTCTACTGTACTGTGGCTGTACTGACCCCCTCTGACCGCTGGAACAGGAGGAGCTTAATAAGGGTCTTAACCTCCGCGACTGGCTCTACAGCACGTCTCAAACTCATTCCACAGAGGGCCGAGTGTCTGCGGGTTTTCGCTCCTCCCTTGTACTTGATTATTAATTAGTGACTTTCATTTATCAAAGAACTCCCCTCACTTGGTTGTCTACGGCTTAATTGAAAGGACAAACCAAAAACCTGCAGGCACTAGGCCCTCCATGGAATGAGTTTAACACCCCTGCTCTACAGGCTTTTTAAAAAGGTCTGAGGTCAGGGGTCAAGTCACAGGAGTTCCCAGAGGTTGCTGGGCATTCCCATAAATATTTGGTTCACCCTTATATGTGCTGTGTGTTGTGTATGACATAGGCACCCCCCTAAAAAACTTTAGGTCATAACTGTAATTTTTATTTTATTTAACTAGGCAAGTCAGTTAAGAACAAATTCTTATTTACAATGACGGCCTACCAAAAGGCCTCCTGCGGGGACAGGGGCTGGGAGAAGAAAAAAAAGATACAGGACAAAACACATCACGACAAGAGAGACACCACAACACTACATAAAGAGAGATCTAAGACAACAACATAGCATGGCAGCTACACATGACAACACAGCATGGTAGCAACCCAACATGGCAGCAGCCCAACATGGTAGCAGCACAAAGCATGGTACAAACACTATTGGGCACAGACAACGGGCAAGAAGGTAGATACAACAATACATCACACGAAGCATCCACAACTGTCAGTAAGAGTGTCCATGATTGAGTCTTTGAATGAAGAGATGGAGATAAAACTGTCCAGTTTGAGTGATTGTTGCAGCTCGTTCCAGTCACTAGCTGCAGCGAACTGAAAAGAGGAGTGACCCAGGGATGTGTGTGCTTTGAGGACCTTTAACAGAATGTGACTGTCAGAACGGGTGTTGTATGTGGAGGATGAGGGCTGCAGTAGGTATCTCAGATCGGGGGGGAAGTGAAGCCGAGGCCGCTGTGGACGACTCGGAGGGCGAGGCGCAGGGCGATATGGTGGCGAAGGAACTCCCGCAGCAGTTCAGGGTCCAACACATCTGCCACCAGAACCCAGCACCACTCCTCCGGACCGTACCCCTCCACGAGGTACTGAAGGCCCCCCGCCTGACGCCTCGAATCCAGGATGGACCGGACGGAGTACGCCGGGGCCCCCTCGATGTCCAGAGGGGGCGGAGGAACCTCCCGCACCTCAGACTCCTGGAGCGGACCAACCACCACCGGCCTGAGGAGAGACACATGGAACGAGGGGTTAATATGGTAATCGGGGGGCAGCTGTAACCTGTAACATACCTCGTTCACTCTCCTCAGGACTTTAAATGGCCCCAAAAACCGCGGACCCAGCTTCCGGCAAGGCAGGTTTCGGGTCGAGAGCCAGACCCAGTTCCCTGGTGCGAACACCGGAGCCTCACTGCGGTGACGGTCCGCGCTGGTCCATTGGCGCAGCGCGGCCTGCTGGAGGTGACCATGGGCGTCTTCCCAAGTCTCCTCCGCGCGCCTGAACCAATCGTCCACCGCAGGAGCCTCGGTCTGACTCTGATGCCACGGTGCCAGAACCGGCTGGTACCCCAATACACACTGAAAAGGGGAGAGGTTAGAGGAGGAATGTCGGAGCGAGTTCTGCGCCATCTCTGCCCAGGGCACAAACGCCGCCCACTCCCCCGGCCCGTCCTGGCAATAGGACTGCAGAAACCTGCCCACATCCTGGTTCACACTTTCGACCTGCCCATTACTCTCGGGGTGAAAACCTGAGGTAAGGCTGATCGAGACCCCCAGACGTTCTATGAATGCCCTCCAGACCCGTGAAGTGAACTGGGGACCCCAATCAGACACTATATCCTCAGGCACCCCGTAGTGCTGGAAGACGTGCGCTAACAAGGCCTCCGCCATCTGTAGAGCCGTAGGGAGACCGGGCAGAGGAAGGAGACGGCAGGACTTAGAGAAACGATCCATAACAACCAGGATCGTAGTGTTTCCCTGTGATGGGGGAAGATCAGTGGCTGTTGTGGAACGGGTAAGACCATGGCCGTTGTGGAATGGGTAAGGGGTGTAGCTTACCTACGGGCAGGTGCCTAGGAGCCTTACACTGGGCGCACACCGAGCAGGAGGAAACAAACCCTCACGTCCTTAGCCAAAGTGGGCCACCAGTACTTCCAAGTCAGACATCGCACCGTCCGACCACTGCCTGGATGACCAGAGGAGGGTGACGTGTGGGCCCAATAGATCAACCGGTCACGGACAGCAGACGGAACATACAGACGCCCAGCGGGACACGAGTGGAGCGGGCTCTGTACGCAACGCCTGCTCAATGTCCGCGTCCAGCTCCCACACTACCGGCGCCACCAGGCAGGAGGCCGGGAGTATGGGGGTGGGATCCATGGGCCGCTCCTCTGTGTCATACAGCCGGGACAGTGCATCTACCTTCACGTTCTGGGAACCTGGTCTGTAAGAAAGGGTGAACACAAAACGGGTGAAAAACATGGCCCACCTTGCCTGGCGAGGGTTCAGTCTCCTCGCCGCCCGGATGTACTCCAGATTGTGGTGGTCAGTCCAGATGAGAAAAGGGTGTTTAGCCCCCTCAAGCCAATGTATCCATGCCTTCAGAGCCATGACGACAGCCAACAGCTCCGGTCCCCGACGTCATAGTTTCGCTCCGCCGGGCCGAGCTTCCTCGAGAAGAAGGCACAGGGGTGGAGCTTCGGTGGCGTACCCGAGCGCTGAGAGAGCACGGCACCTATCCCAGCCTCGGACGCGGCCACCTCCACTATGAATGCCAAAGAGGGATCCGGATGGGCCAGCACGGGAGCCGAGGTAAACAGAGCCCTCAGGTGACCAAAAGCCCTGTCCGCCTCAGCCGACATATCTTTCTATAGCCACCGTCTCCACCTATGACAGGGGATACATGTGACTCCTGAGAAGTGCGGCGTCTACCAGGAGATCTATCGCACAATCCTCCCGTCGATGGGGTGGTAATTGAGTCGCCTTCTTTTTGGAGAAGGCGAGAGCCAAATCGGCATACTCGGGGGGAATGCACACAGTGGAGACTTGGTCTGGACTTTCCACCGTAGTAGCACCTATGGAAACCCCTAAGCACCTCCCCGAGCACTCTCGCGACCACCTCGTGAGAGCCCTCCGTTGCCATGAGTGGGGTTATGACAAGCTAACCAGGGTAGACCTAGCACCACAGGAAACGCAGGAGAGTCAATGAGAAAGAGACTGATTTTCTCCGTGTGACCCCCCTGCGTCACAAGTCCCAGAGGAGCGGTGGCCTCCCTAATCAACCCTGACCCTAATGGTTGACTATCTAAGGCGTGAACTGGGAAGGGCATTGCCACAGGAACGATGGGGATCCCTAAACTATAGGCTAATGATCTGTCTATAAAATTCCCAGCCGCGCCTGAATCGACGAGCGCCTTATGCTGGGAATGCGGGGAAAATTCAGGAAACGTAACGAACAAAAACATTTGTGCAACAAATGGCTCTGGGTGAGAATGGTGCCTTCTCACCTGGGGTGACGCCAGAGTGCCCTGCCTGCTGCCTCGACTCCCAGAGGAACCAACCCGGCACCGACCGGCAGTGTGACCTCTGCGGCCACAGATGGTGCACGAGATGGAACCTCCTCCGGTTTCCCTGAGCGCAGCACCTCCCAGCTCCATGGGCATCGGAGCGGTGGTGCTGGGGGATGGAACCGACAGACCCCGATCTGGACGTCCGCAGGTAGCCAGCAGGTTATCTAGCCGAATGGACAGGTCCACCAGCTGGTCGAAAGTAAGGGTGGTGTCCCTGCAGGCCAACTCTCGACGGACGTCCTCGCGCAAACTGTAGCGATAATGGTCGATCAGGGCTCCGGCGGCCAGGGTCCGAAAGTCCAAAGCGAACTCCTGTGCGCTCCTCGTCCCCTGCCGCAGGTGGAAGAGACATTCACCCGCCACTCTACCCTCGGGCGGATGGTCGAAGACTGCCCGGAAGCGGCGGGTGAACTCCTCGAAGTTATCCAACGCCGTATCTCCTTCTCCCCATACGGCGTTAGCCCACTCCAGAGCTCTCCCCGAGAGGCACGAAACGAGGACGGATACCCTCTCCCTTCCCGAGGGAGCCGGGTAAACGGTGCTCAGGTATAAGTCCAGCTGTAACAGGAAACCCTGGCACCGTGCCGCCGTCCCATCATACTCCCTGGGAAGGTCGAGACGCATCCCACTGGGACCGGATACAGCAGGGACGAGTAGTGGTAACACCGGTTGTGCTGGTGGAGGCGCTGGATGAACTCTGTCTCTCCCAGCGGTCCATGGTCTGAACGACGTGGTCCATCGCGACGCCAAGACGGTGGATCATCGTCGCTTGCTCCTGGACGCGCTCCTCTCTCCCCATACCAGGGGCACCTGCTCCTGCTGACTCCATATGGTTGGTGTGGTATTCTGTAAGCAGTGCGTAACTGGTGGCAGGGAAGTCAGACACAGGAGAGCAGAACTTGGTAATAGCCGGAGCAGTTTAATAGTAAAACCAACGGCATAAGAAATACAAAATATGGGCACAATAACCCGACGCGCACCAGTCAAACAAATGTGCACAAGCACTTACAATAAACAATACCACGGGGCGAACAGAGGGTTAAATACACAACACATGAGGGAAATGAGAACCAGGTGTGTGGGAAAACAAGACAAATGGAAAATGAAAATTGGATCGGCGATGGCTAGAAGACCGGCGACGTCGACCGGCGAACACCGCCCGAACAAGGAGAGGCATCGTGACAACATTGCAGATTGTAAAATAAATGTTTGAAACAGACTTATCAGAAACCAAAAGATTTTTAGAATACAAAACTTTCCTGTATAACCTACCTGAACCTGCATGGCATGAGCAGTCCTTGCTCTCGCCCAGCTTGGATATAAAGTTGTTGTTCTTAAAACCAGTCTGTTAATGCCAAATAATACAGTCAGTCCACCCTCAAAACACTAGTTTACTGTAACGCCCTGGCCATAGAGAGGGGTTTTTGTTCGTTATTTTGGTTAGGCCAGGGTGTTACATTGGGTGGGCGTTCTATGTGCATTTTTCTATGTTGGTTTGTTTAGTTGATTTTGGCCATGTGGCTTCCAATCAGGCACAGCTGTAGAGTGTTGTTGCTGATTGGGAGTCTGTTTTTCCGTTGGGGTTTTGTGGGTAATTGTTTCTGTTTAGTGTTTGCACCTGACAGTACTGTTTGGCTGTCGGTTTTCTTGTTTTGTTTTGTGTAGTGTTCTTTAGTAAATTAAACTTCAATGATGAACACATCCTCCGCTGCGTATTGGTCCACTTTCTCAGACGATGACTTCTCTGTTTCGTCTGACGATGAAGACAGCCGTTACATTTACTATGAATTGTTTCATTATATAGTATAGCCTACTATCGATAGCTATAGGCCTACAGTATTTAGCTTCTATTTAAATCAAATCAAATTTATTTGTCACATACACATGGTTAGCAGGTGTTAATGCAAGTGTAGCGAAATGCTTGTGCATCTAGTTCTGACCATGCAGTAATATCTAACAAGTAATCTACAAATTCCACAACAACTACCTTGTACACACAAGTGTAAAGGAATGAATACAAATATGTACATAAAAATATATAAATGAGTGATGGCCGAACGGTGTAGGCAAGATGTAATAGATGGTATGGAGTACAGTATATACATATGAGATGAGTATTGTAGGGTATGAAAACATATAAAGCGGCATTGTTTAAGGTGGCTAGTGATACATTACATCAGGATGGCATAGAGTACAGTATATATACATATGAGATGAGTAATGTAGGTTATGAAAACATTATATAAAGTGGCATTGTTTAAAGTGGCTAGTGATACATCTAATATGTCAAGATGGCAAGATGCAGTAGATGGTATAGCGTACAGTATATACATATGAGATGAATAATGTAGGTTATGTAAACATTATCTAATATAAATAATATAAAGTGGCAAGTGATAAATTGATTACATCAATTTTCCCATTATTAAAGTGGCTTGAGTTGAGTCAGTATGTTGGCAGCAGCCACTCAATGTTAGTGATGGCTGTTTAACAGTCTGATGGCCTTGAGATAGAAGCTGTTTTTCAGTCTCTCGGTTCCAGCTTTGATGCACCTGTACTGACCTCGCCTTCTGGATGATAGCGGGGTGAACAGGCAGTGGCTCAGGTGGTTGTTGTCCTTGATGATCCTTTTGGCCTTCCTGTGACATCAGGTGGTGTAGGTGTCCTGGAGGGCAGGTAGTTTGCAACCGGGGATGCGTTGTGCAGACCTCAATACCCTCTGGAGAGCCTTCCGGATATGGGCGGAGCAGCTGCCGTACCAGGCGGTGATACAGCCCGACAGGATGCCCTTGATTGTGCATCTGTAAAAGTTTGTGAGTGTTTTTGGTGACAAGCCGAATTTCTTCAGCCTCCTGAGGTTGAAGAGGCCACGCTGTCTGTGTGGGTGGACCATTTCAGTTTGTCCGTGATGTGTACGCCGAGGAACTTTAAAAAAAAACTCTCCACCCTCTCCACTACTGACCTGTCAATGTAGATGGGGGGCTGCTCCCTCTGCTGTTTCCTGAAGTCCACGATCATCTCTTTGTTTTGTTGATATTGAGTGCGAGGTTATTTTCCAGACACCACACTCCGAGGGCCCTCACCTCCTCCCTGTAGGCCGTCTCGTTGTTGTTGGTAATCAAGCCTACCACTGTAGTGTTGTCTGCAAACTTGATGATTGAGTTGGATGCGTGCATGGCCACGCAGTCGTGGGTGAACAGGGAGTACAGGAGAGGGTCTCGAGCTTAATGACGAGTTTGGAGTGTACTATGGTGTTAAATGCTGGGCTGTAATCAATGAACAACATTCTTACATAGGTATTCCTCTTGTCCAGATGGGTTAGGGCAGTGTGCAGTGGGATGGCGATTGCGGCGTCTGTGGACCTATTGGGTCAGTAAGCAAATTGGAGTGGGTCTAGGGTGTCAGGTAGGGTGGAGGTGATATGGTCCTTGACTAGTCTCTCGAAGCACTTCATGATGACGGAAGTGAGTGCTACAGGGCGGTAGTCATTTAGCTCAGTTACCTTAGCTTTCTTGGGAACAGGAACAATGGTGGCCCTCTTGAAGCATGTAGGGACAGCAGACTGGGATAAGGGTTGATTGAATATGTCTGTAAACACACCAGCCAGCTGGTCTGCGCATGCTCTGAGGATGTTGCCGGGGATGCCGTCTGGGCCTGCAGCCTTGCGAGGGTTAACACGTTTAAATGTTTTACGTTGGCTGATTTATCTGCTATTTATAAAAAATGTATAAATAAATACACATCAAATAGCCTAAGCAGTTCAATTAGTTCAATTATTTATTTTTGTGAGGCCTGAGGCACTTTGATTAGTCACATTCTTGAAGCCCAATAAAGAAACATTTAGCTTCCTAGTACATATGGAAATTAAAAAAGGTTTATGAATGATTTTTTAGAAGATTACTGTCGAAGTTATTTATGTATACAAAAAAATAAATGTTGATGATGGGCGCATGGGGCTGTGGGGGTGTCCGGTATGCCAGTGGACAGGAGTAATTATATAATTTTGTCAAAACATCAATTTACTTTAGGGGAAGCCAGCATCTGAACAGTGCACTGTTCACCTGCCAACTTTCCTTTCCAATTTGCGAATGGCTGTAACAAGAGATCTGTATATAATGACAAGATGATCATGTCTCTGCCCCAACAATGGGAGTCGTTGTTCCAAAGGCAGGAAGGCAGGCAGGGGCATCATGCACCCCCAAAATCAGAGGGGTCACAAATTACTTGAGGATGGCTGGGGGGGTGGTCCAAAGGGTGGTGGGGGGGTTAGGTCCACCGTCCATAAATTAGAGAATTTTGCAATAAAAAAAATTAAACAGCTTATTCCTGCAATCTAGAGCCATAATCATGAAGTTTTATGTTAAAAAGAAAAGTGTATTTTCTGCCTATCTAAGCATACCTCTTGAGCTGACTGTCATTTTTTTTAAAGAAACTAAATATGCTTCTCTGCATCTCTGCTAAAATCTGGGTAAAAGATAGAAAGGAATGTGAGTCTTATACAGTACATTTAGTTATCGCTTGCTTTTCTAAAGTCTACCAACCTTGCCAGCAGGTAAGCCAGCTAAAATAGTTAGACAAACTAGCTACTGTAACTTGATATAAATGGCTTCTTGGTAGCTAGTTATTAGGTTGGAAGATTGGAAACCGATCTGGGCTTCATAAAATTGCTAGGTGGCGTTTTCTTCTTTATTTTTACTATTTTCTACATTGTAGAATAATAGTGAAGACATAAAACTATGAAAAAACACATGGAATCATCTAGTAACCAAAAAAGTGTTAAACAAATCAAAATGTATTTTATATTTGAGATTCTTCAAATAGCCACCCTTTGCATTGATGACAGCTTTGCACATTCTTGGCAATCTACATAATTCCATATGTGTTATTTCATAGTTTTGATGTCTTCACTATTATTCAAAATTGTAGAAAATTGTTTTAAAAAATTTAAAATATAAAAAAAACCTTGAATGAGTAGGTGTTGTAAAACTTTTGACCAGTAGTGTATATTTACAGGGAATTCAGAAAATATTCATAACCCTTAACTTTTTCCACATTTTGGTACGTTACAGCCTTATTCTAAAATTGATTAAATTGTTTTATTCTCTCATCAATCTGCACACAATACCTCATAATCGCAAAGCAAAAAGAGGTTTTTAGAAATGTTTGCGAATAAAAAATAAAATAAATAAATATCGCATTTACATAAATACTCAGACCCTTTACTCTGTACTTTGTTGAAGCACATTCAGAGATTACAGCCTTGAGTCTCCTTAGGTATAACGCTACAGGCTTGACGCACCTGTATTTGTGGAGTTTCTCCCATTCTTCTCTGCAGATCCTCTCAATCTCTGTCAGGTTGGACGGGGAGCGCCGCTGCACAGCTATTTTCAGGTCTCTCCAGAGCTGTTAGATCGGGTTCAAGTCCGGGCTCTGACTGGGCCACTCAAAGACATTCAGAGACTTGTCCCAAAGCTACTCCTGCATTGTCTTGGCTGTGTGCTTAGGGTTATTGTCCTGTTGGAAGGGGAACCTTCGCCCCAGTCTGAGGTCCTGTGCGCTTTGGAGCAGGTTTTCGTCAAGGATCTCTCTGTACTTTGCTCCGTTCATCTAGTCTCCCAGTCCCTGCCGCTGAAAAACATCCCCACAGCATGATGCTGCCACCACCATGCTTCACTGTAAGGATGGTGCCAGGTTTTCTCCAGACGTGACACTTGGCATTCAGGCCTAAGAGTTCAATCTTGGTTTCATCAGACAAGAGAATCGGGCTGTCATGTGCCTTTTACTGAGGAGTGGCTTCCGTCTGGCCACTCTACCATAAAGGCCTGATTGTTGGAGTGCTGCAGAGATGGTTGTCCTTCTCCCATCTCCACAGAGGAACTCTGGAGCTCTGTCAGAGTGACCATCTTGTTCTTGGTCACCTCCCTGACCAAGGCCCTTCTCCCCCGATTGCTGAGTTTGGCCGGGCGGCCAGCTCTAGGAAGAGTCGTGGTGGTTCCAAGCTTCTTCCATTTGAGAATGATGGAGGCCACTGTGTTCTTGGGGACCTTCAATGCTACAAACAACTCAGCCCTTATATAGACAGTTGTGTGCCTTTCCAAATCATGTCAAATCAATTTAATTTACCACAGGTGGACTCCAATCAAGTTGTAGAAACATCTCAAGGATGATCAATGGAAACAGGATGCATCTAAGCTCAATTTTGAGTCTCATATCAAAGGGTCTGAATACTTACAGTATGTAAATAAGGTATTTTTTATTTTTAATAAATTTGCACACAAAGAAAACTTTTTTTGCTTTGTCATTATGGGGGTATTGAATGTGTGTAGATGAATGAGAAAAACAATTCATTTAATCAATTTTAGAATAAGGCTGTAACGGAACAACATTTTGAAAAATGGAAGGTCTGAATACTTCCCGAATACATTGTATATTTATTTATTTATTTTGAACAGGATAAACGAAGGCAAGTGACAAGGGCTGAATCCCAAATCACCCCCTTCCCCTTGCCCCTCCATTTGCGTGTTCACCTGCACCCCCGCCATTTGCACAGTTACCAAGGGTGTATTCAACTCTTACCCTATTAGGTCCGGAGCCTGCTGGTTTTCTGTTCCACCTGATACTTGATTGCACCCACCTGGTGTCCCAGGTCTAAATCAGTCCCTGATTAGAGGGGAACATATAAAAAAATGCAGTGGGACTGGCTTCAAGGTCCAGAGTTGAGCTTGAGGGTTGTAGGGGATAATTAGACCCTCAGACAGACACTTCGACTGAGCCAGCAAGTGCTATCCCCACATGCACTGTGATATGTTTGGAGTTTGTGCAATTTCATACACATGAATGGTGTAATCATATTGCCATGTGCATTTGTTTATGTCTGATTTCAAGACTTGTAACAGATTAAATACCTCCCAAATGAAATGTTTAACTGTTACTGAGGTTTATATCTTGTAAAACGACAGGAGGGATTTGTTCATCTGAATGCTTGTTTTACTATTTAAAAGTTGAACATTAATTGCATCATTCAAGTCAGGAGTGTGTCCCGAAGTTGATGGGTTTCTAGATGGGTTCGCTTGAATGTCGCAATTGTGGTGGGAAGCATGCACATGAGCTTCTTGAATTTCTTGTAAAGGAGGCAGAGATTGCTAGGATATGAGCTGTTTAGTGTGTCTGCTGTGCAGAGGCAGCGAGAAAAGTGAAATAATGTTCTAGTGGCTTGGTTACCATGGAGGCACTGCAGTCCAGCGCTGTGGGTGCCATTCACAAGGGGCAGAATCCAGATACCCTTGTCATGAAGAAAGTAGATTTTTTGGCAGGTATGGGGACAAATTGCTGGATAATTCTCACTGTATAACCATCACCATGAAAAATCTGAATCCTTGCCTACCACAGTTACGGTTATTTGTGTCTTAACGTGAACAATGGGTCTGGTCACGTCTCCTGACAAGGGCATCAACGTCTGGTGTCATCTTTGATGGGTCTATAATATATTAGACACTACGTGTCTGTTAAGAAGGCGCCAAAGTGGATGGCTGACGTTTTACATGCCGTAACCAATTGTGCTATTTTGTTCGTTTTTTTTCAACTTATTTTTTTACTTATTTTGTACATAATGTTGCTGCTACCATCTCTTATGACCAAAAATAACTTCTGGACATCAGAACTGGGATTACCGACCACGAACTGGAAGAAGCTTTTTCCTTTACCGCCCCGTAGCTCTCATGTTGGTAGCCATGCAGTGTTTGAAAGGCTGGTCATGGCTCACATCAACAGCATCCGACCAGATACCCTGGACCCACTCCAATTCACATACCGCCCCAACAGATCCACAGTTGATGCAATCTCAATCGCACTCCACACTGCCCTTTCCCACCTGGACAAAAGGAACACCTATGTGAGAATGCTGTTCATTGACTACAGCTCAGCGTTCAACACCATAGTGCCCACGAAGCTCATCACTAAGCTAAGGACCCTGGGACTAAACACCTCCCTCTGCAACTGGATACTGAACTTCCTGATGGGCCGCACCCAGGTGGTAAGGGTAGGCAACAACACGTCTGCCACGCTGATCTTCAACACTGGGGCCCTTCAGGGGTGTGTACTTATTCCCCTCCTGTATTCCCTATTCACCCACGACTGCGTGGCCAAACACGACTCCAACATCATTAAGTTTACTGAGGACACAAGTGGTAGGCCTGATCACCGACAACAATGAGACAGCCGATAGGGAGGAGGTCAGAGAACTGGCAGTGTGGTGCCAGGACAACAACCTCTCCCTCAATGTGAGCAAGACAAAGGAGCTGATCGTGGACTACAGGAAAATATAGGAAAATGCGGGCCGAACAGGCCCCTATTAACATCGATGGGGCTATAGTGGAGCGGGTCAAGAGTTTCAAGTTCCATGGTGTCCACATCACCAACAATCTATCATGGTCCAAACACACCAAAACAGTCGTGAAGAGGGCACGACAAAACTTTTTCCCCCTCAGAAGACTGAAAAGATTTGGCAGCTGCACCACCGAGAGCATCCTGTCCGGTTGCATCACCGGTATGGCAACTGCTCGGCATCTGACCATAAGGCACTACAGAGGGTAGTGTATATGGCCCAGTACATCACTGGGGCCAAGCTTCCTGCAATCCAGGACCTATATAATATGCGGTGTCAGAGACTCCAGTTCTCTCTGCTACCACACGGCAAGCGGTACCGGAGCGCCAAGTCTAGGACCAAAAGGCTCCTTATCAGCTTCTACCCCAAGCCATAAGACTGCTGAACAATTAATCAAATGGCCACTGGACTATTACTTTCACTATAGCCTCGTTATTGTTATGTTATTGTGTTTCTTTTTATAATTTTTTACTTTAGTTTATTTGGTAAATATTTTCTTAACTCTTCTTGTCTTCTTGAACTTAAGGGCTTGTAAGTAAGCATTTCACAGAAAGGTCTACACTTGTTGTATTCGGCGCATGTGACAAATAAAGTTTGATTTTGATATAGAGATTCTCAGAACAGCTGACAAGTGGTCATTTGTTAAATTTGACCTGTGATGGGATTTGTTGTAATTCATGACTGAGAACGTTTGTTCACACACATATGTGGACCCGAATAAAACAAGCATACTTTTGGCGTGCTTTTTAATGTTTGGAAACGGTTTCATTCAGGAAGCCATAGAACTGGTCTATTGTTGCTGTTTTGTACATCTCCTTCAAAGCACTGTCACATTGGATGTCGATGAGTTCCAATTGTGTCTGTTGGTGCTTTCTCAGTGTCGAAAGACAGGGGGCATGATACAAGCTCCAGTTCAGTGTCAATCTTGGTGAAATCTGTGAAGCCGCGGGAAAACTCCAGCATGCAGGTCAATCATAGTGCTACTGTATGTCTTAGTGCGGCACTGCGATGTGGGCGTGTTCAGTGTTCAGACAATGTCGGAAAATGAGCGAGAGACCGGCTGCTCATTTGTCTGGAGAACATCATAAGTTTGGCCTTGAATGCTTCAACGTTGGAATACAGTTAATGTTTAACGTTTAGAGCGTTCAGATGCCCCAATATGTCCACACCGAAGCAAAGTCACCCAGCCAGTCTGTCTTTCAATTCGGAGAAGTCGTCAGCTTTACCAACCGTATCAAGGAACATACCCATCTCCCCTCTCAGTTCCCACACACAGCGAAATACCTTTCCCGGCTTAGCCAGCACACGTTTGAATTGTACAACAAGTCCTGGTGCTCTGCCTCTGTCATTGAGAAGCTGAAGGAACTGACAATGGTTAAGCACCCTTGCCCATATAAAGCTGACAAGTTTTACAACCACTTTGACAACTTTTTCCAAATTTAACACACACAGGGCTTCCTGATAAATAATACAGTGAAGAAATATCAATTCCTCCGAGTTATGACTTTCTTCTTTTACTTTGTCTTGTAATCTTTTTAACGCCCTGGCCATAGAGAGGGGTTTTTGTTCTTTATTTTGGTTAGGCCAGGGTGTTACATTGGGTGGGCGTTCTATGTTCTTTTTTCTAGGTTGGTTTGTTTCGTTAATTTTGGCCATGTGGCTTCCAATCAGGCACAGCTGTAGTTTGTTGTTGCTGATTGGGAGTCACACATAAGTAGCCTGTTTTTCCTTTGGGTTTTCTAGTGTTTCTGTGTAGAGTTCATCCTGACAGGACTGTTTTGCTGTCGTCTTTTGTTTATTTTTGTAGTGTTCTCTTTTTCAATTAAATTTCTAATGATGAACACATCCTCCGCTGCACCTTGGTCTAATTCTGACGACGGCCGTTACAAATCTTTATAGCAGGCCAATGTTTTTACCGGTTAGATTTGGTGATCCATCTGTTGTGACGTTTGTCAGTTTGCTCCACGATAGATACATTTTTTCCAAGCAGGCAGACACTGTCATAAAATCAGAGCCCCTGGTTGTTCCCATCATTGATTCCATCGCAAGAAGTTCCTCTGTTATTTCAAAGTTCTCCTTTATTTCTCTGACAAAAATTAAAAGTTGAGCAGTGTCTCTGATGTCAGAGTTTTGAGGCCTCCTGGCCTTTTCCTGAGAGGACAGATAGCTAGCGTAGTTAGCATGCTTGCTTAAAAAAAATGACGATTTAGATTATATTCCTTAAAAATGGCAACACTTTCTTGGCATATCAGACATACCGCTTTATGTCCAATATTAGTAAAGTATTTTGCTGTCCATTCTTCTTTAAACACACGACATTGAGTCCACTTCTCATTTTTCACATCAAAAGTTGTCAAGCAATGAAGTGGCTATGAAGACTGAGCGCAAATCAAATAATAATATTTAATACATTTAAAAAAATGTCTCGCTGGCCAGATATTTTACCCCCCCTTGATCTAAGCCAACCCTGTCTGTTTTGCCCCATAGTCGTGCACAAGTCGGTTTTGTCGCCACTCTTTGGAAGTCACCCTCTGAGTTTCATCAGCAACATGTGACAACTGTTGGTAGGGGGTGGTTTGGGATTCACCAATGCTTAGGTCTGCATATTAAGCCCGTAGAAACACATTCGGTTTATTCTGGACAGATGTTGTCGAGAGTGAGCACTCACGCTTCTCACTCGGAGAAAGCATCCGAGCGAACAAAACAACGCCCCTCTGAAATACTATATGTAGCCCATATATCTGATGCTGTCTGGACAGAAATAGTATTACAGGCCATGCTCTTTTTGACCAGACAGCATCAGATACATGGTCTACTACACATACTGAGACAGAGGGGTGCTGTTACGCTCGCTCTGATTCTTTATCTGAGATCGATGCGTCTTTGTCAATAAATATTTTTATATTTTATTTGTTAGGACGATGAGGTACTTTAGGGCGGGCTGTGCTATACTTTACATTACCTAAGCAACAACCACTATCAGCCAGCTGGAACAGTAATAGTGGTCTGACTAGCCAATGTTTAAAAAATGTAATTAATTAATAATTCAAGATCTGTCAAATTGGTTGTTGATCATTGCTAGACAACCATTTTCAGGTCTTGCCATAGATGTTCAAGTAGATTTAAGTCAAAACTGTAACTCGGACATTCAGGAACATTCAGTATGTTCTTGGTAAGCAACACCAGCGTAGATTTGGCTTTGTGTTTTAGATTATTGAGGTAACCAAGAACCCGATGGTCACTCTGACAGAGCTCCAGAGTTCCTCTGTGGAGATGGGAGAACCTTCCAGAAGGGCAACCATCTCTGCAGCACTCCACCAATCAGGTCTTTATGGTAGATTGGCCGTACAGAAGCCACTCCTCAGTAAAAGGCACATGACAGCCCACTTGGAGTTTGCTAAAAGGCACCTAAAGGGCTGTCAGACCATGAGAAACAAGATTCTCTGGTCTGATGAAACCAAGATTGAACTCTTTGTCCTGAATGCCAAGCGTCACATCTGGACAAAATATGGCACCATCCCTACTGTGAAGCATGGTGGTGGCAGCATCATGCTTTGGGGATGTTTTTCAGCAACAGTGACTGGGAGACTAGTCAGAATTGAGGAAAGATAAATGGAACCAAGTATAGAGAGATAATTTATGAAAACCTGCTCCAGAGTACTCAGGACCTCAGACTGGTGCGAAGGTTCACCTTCCAACAGGACAACGACCCTAAGCACACAGCCACAACGCAGGAGTGGCTTCGGGACAAGTCTCTGAATGTCCTTGAGTGGCCCAGTCAGAGCCAGGATATCGAACATCTTTGGAGAGACCTGAAAATAGCTGTGCATCGACGCTCCCCATCCAACCTGACAGAGTTTGAGAGGATCTGCAGAGAAGAATGGGAGAAACTCCCTAAATACAGGTGTGCCAAGCATGTAGCGTCATACCCAAGGAGACTCAAGGATGTAGTCAATGCCAAAGGTGCTTCAACAAAGTACTGAGTAAATGGTCTGAATACTTATGTAAATGTGATTTTTCAGTAGTTTTTTTGCTAAAATGTCTAAACAGTTTTTGCTTTGTCAATATGGGGTATTGTGTGTAGTTGATGAGGATTTAAAAAAAAATCTATTTTAGAATAAGGCTGTAACCTAACAAAATGTAGAAAAAGTAAAGGGGTCTGAATACTTTCCGAATGCACTGTATGTACATATACTGTAGGTAAGGATAAAGTGACTAGGCAACAGGATAGATAATAAACAGTAACAGCAGTGAGTGCGATTCTAACTTGTATTGACTATAAAAAAAAGTTAAATTAGATACTTCTGTTTTCCAATTTTCAATACATTTGCAGAAATTTAGAAAAACATGTTTTCACTGTCCATATGGGGTATTGTGTGTAGATGAGTGGGGTACAGGCATAGTAGTCGTTCAAAAATTGTTAAACATTATTATTGCACACAGAGTGCGTCCATGCAACTTACTTTGTTGCTTGTTAAGCACAGATTTACTCCTAAACTTATTTAGGCTTGCCATAACAAAGAAGTTGAATAATTATTGTCTGAAGACGTGCTTCCTGTCCCAGACCTGCTGTCCCAGACCTGCTGGAACCCTGACCTGTTCACCGGACGTGCTACCTGTCCCAGACCTGCTGTTTTCAACTCTCTAGAGACAGCAGGAGCGGTAGAAATACTCTCAAAGATCGGCTATGAAAAAGCCAACTGACACTTACTCTTGTGTTACTGACTTGTTGCACCCTCGACAACTACTATGATTATTATTATTTGACCATGCTGGTCATTTATGAACATTTGAACATCTTGGCCATGTGCTGTTATAATCTCCACCCGGCACAGCCAGAAGAGGACTGGCCACCCCTCATAGCCTGGTTCCTCTCGAGGTTTCTTCCTAGGTTTTGGCCTTTCTAGGGAGTTTTTCCTAGCCACTGTGCTTCTACACCTGCATTGCTTGCTGTTTGGGGTTTTAGGCTGGGTTTCTGTACAGCACTTTGAGATATCAGCTGATGTAAGAAGGGCTATATAAATACATTTGATTTGATTTGATTTGAAATTCACTGCTCGAATGAGGGACCTTAAAGATAATTGTATGTGTGCGGTATAGACATGAGGTAGTCATTCAAATATCATTATTAAAAATATATATTATTGCACACAGAGTCCATGCAACTTATTATGTGACTTGTTACTCTGGACGGTTCTGACTTAGAATATGTGGACAACTACAAATACCTAGGTGTCTGGTTAGACTGTAAACTCTCCTTCCAGACTCACATCAAACATCTCCAATCCAAAGTTAAATCAAGAATTGGCTTTCCTATTTCGCAACAAAGCATCCTTCACTCATGCTGCCAAACATACCCTCGTAAAACTGACCATCCTACCGATCCTCGACTTTGGCGATGTCATTTACAAAATAGCCTCCAATACCCTACTCAACAAACTGGATGCAGTCTATCACAGTGCCATCCGTTTTGTCACCAAAGCCCCATATACTACCCACCACTGCGACCTGTACGCTCTTGTTGGCTGGCCTTCGCTTCATAATCGTCGCCAAACCCACTGGCTCCAGGTCATCTACAAGACCCTGCTAGGTAAAGTCCCCCCTTATCTCTGCTCACTGGTCACCATAGCAGCACCCACCTGTAGCACGCGCTCCAGCAGGTATATCTCTCTGGTCACCCCCAAAGCCAATTCCTCCTTTGGCCGTCTCTCTTTCCAGTTCTCTGCTGCCAATGACTGGAACGAACTACAAAAATCTCTGAAACTGGAAACACTTATCTCCCTCACTAGCTTTAAGCACCAGCTGTCAGAGCAGCTCACAGATCACTGCACCTGTACATAGCCCATCTATAATTTAGCCCAAACAACTACCCCTTCCCCTACTGTATTTATTTATTTTATTTATTTTATTTTGCTCCTTTGCACCCCATTATCTCGATTTCTACTTTGCACTTTCTTCTACTACAAATCTACCATTCCAGTGTTTTACTTGCTATATTGTATTTACTTTGCCACCATGGACTTTTTTTGCCTTTACCTCCCTTATCTCACCTCATTTGCTCACATTGTACATAGACTTATTTTTCTACTGTATTATTGACTGTATATTTGTTTTACTCCATGTGTAACTCTGTGTTGTTGTATGTTGTCGAACTGCTTTGCTTTATCTTGGCCACGTCGCAATTGTAAATGAGAACTTGTTCTCAAGTTGCCTACCTGGTTAAATAAAGGTTAAATAAAAAAATAAAATAAATTTTTTTTAGGCTTGCCATAACAAAGGGGTTGAATAATTATTGACTCAAGACCTTTAAGCTTTTAATTTGTAATTCATTTGTAAAAATGTCTAAAAACATAATTCCACTTTGACATTATGGGGTGTTGTAGGCCAGTGACACAAAATCTCAATTTAATCAATTTTAAATTCAGGCTGTAACATTGTTCTTCCTCTGTCAACCATGCTTACCTGCAAAGAAACACGTGTCGTCATCATTGCTTTGCACAAAAAGGGCTTCACAGGCAAGGATATTGCTGCCAGTAAGATTGCACCTAAATCAACCATTTATCGGATCATCAAGAACTTCAAGGAGAGAGGTTCAATTGTTGTGAAGAAGGCTTCAGAAAGTCCAGCAAGCGCCAGGACCATCTCCTAAAGTTGATTCAGGGGCACCACCAGTACAGAGCTTGCTCAGGAATGGCAGCAGGCAGGTGTGAGTACATCTGCACGCACAGTGAGGCGAAGACTTTTGGAGGATGGCCTGGTGTCAAGAAGGGCAGCAAAGAAGCCACTTCTCTACAGGAAAAACATCAGGGACAGACTGATATTCTGCAAAAGGTACAGGGATTGGACTGCTGAGGACTGGGTTAAAGTCATTTTCTCTGATGAATCCCCTTTCAGATCGTTTGGGGCATCCAGAAAAAAGCAATTTTGCCTAAGAACACAGCCACGAATAAGGGATGGTACCAATACATCCTCTGAGAGCAACTTCTCCCAACCATCCAGGAACAATTTGGTGAGGAACATTGCCTTTTCCAGCATGATGGAGCACCTTGCCATAAGGCAAAACACCAAACGCTTCTTCCAGACCACTTCAATGAAAGGATTTCTGTGTTTGTTGGGGAACAAAACATCGATATTTTGGGTCCATGGCCAGGAAACTCCCCAGACCTTAATCCCATTAAGAACTTGTGGTCAATCCTCAAGAGGCGGATGGACAAACAAAAACCCACAAATTCTGACAAACTCTAGGCATTGATTATGCAAGAATGGGCTGCCATCAGTCAGGATATGGCCCAGAAGTTAATTGACAGCATGCCAGGGCGGATTGCAGAGGTCTTGAAAAAGAAGGGTCAACACTGCAAATATTGACTCTTTGCATCAACTTCATGTAATTGTCAATAAAAGCCTTTGACACTTATGAAATGCTTGTAATTATACTTCAGTATTCCATAGTAACATCTGTCAAAAATATCTAAAGACGCTGAAGCAGCAAACTTTGTGAAAATTAATATTTGTCATTCTCCAAACTTTTGGCCATGACTGTATTTGCACCTCAGAGAATATCTGCACCTTAGATATTATTTGTTTAGAAATTCTTTGCACTGACTACCCACACATCCAACCCTTACACACAAACTTACATATGAAACACAGGAGGCTACTGAGGGGAGGATGGCTTATACTAATGGCTGGAAATGAGCAAATGGGATGGCATCAAACACATGGAAATGTGTTTGATGCCATTCCATTTATTATGTTCCAGCCATTAGAACACACACTCAGAACTCACATACAGACACAAACACATACAGTCTATTATATACTATGCATTCCACTGCGTGACCAAGTCACAAAACACTGTATATTTGTTAATACAGTGTAATATTGTTACTATGCATACTACCCCTGTTATTACTTGTTATTTTTGACTTTACTCTTTTTATTGTTGTTATTGCTATTGACTGATGTACTGCATTATTGAGGGAGCTAGTGCATTAGCATTTCACTGCACCTTTTGTACCTGCTGTAAACTGTGTATGTGACGAATAAAATTTGATTTGATGGTATCTAACACATGGAAACCAGGTGTTTTATGTGTTTGAGACCATTCCGTTTATTCCGTTCCAGCCATTACTATGAGCCCGTCCTCTACTGTATTATTGACTGTATATTTGTTTTACTCCATGTGTAACTCTGTGTTGTTGTATGTTGTCGAACTGCTTTGCTTTATCTTGGCCAGGTCGCAATTGTAAATGAGAACTTGTTCTCAACTTGCCTACCTGGTTAAATAAAGGTTAAATTAAAAAAATAAAAAAATAAAATTTAGGCTTGCCATAACAAAGGGGTTGAATAATTATTGCAGGCAGAGGAGGGTCGTTAGTGATTGGAGCTGGCGTGATTGGAGCCACCTGGGCTCAGGGTATTTAAACCTGCTGCTTCACTAACCTCTGTCTCTCTCTCCCTGCTCCTCCAGGTATGATCCTGTTTTGTTTGTTCCTTTTGTAGGTTTATTTAGTTTCCACTCAGTCATGTTCCCACACACAGATTCATGCATCCATGCACCTTACATACACCCTACATTATGACATTTCCACACCTCATTCCTTTTTCTTTGTTTAAAGTTAATAGTTTTTGTTTACAATAAAGAACATTTTGATTGGCCTATACCTGTTGTTCATGTTGCCTCTTTTTTTGCCACAGGCTATGAGCCGGCCTGTGACACTACTCCATATGTTATGTGTCTTATTCACCAGAAGATAAATTCTGCTTTGGCAACTGTTCGGATTATAATTGATCTATTTTCAGTTGCAGTGTCATGACCTTCTTTAACATGTTATATGACACGTGGTCACCCCAGTGATCGATAGACGTTATCTTTCTACACAACCAGAAAGATATTGTCGGTGGTGAAAAACTTCCCCTGCTGTGTCAGTCAGTCATTAACCTTGATTTTGTGGAGACGGGTTGCTGCTAAACCACATCACTCAACTAACCACTGTCTGTCTTTAATGGTTTGTCCGTGAGGGCACACACTTACACACGCTCTGGCACACAGCACACAACGCATATGGTATGCAGACACACACACACACCCACACACACACACACACACACACACACACACACACACACACCACACACACACACACGAAAACCGCAACTCTCCCTGATTTCTGTGGGACAGAGTGCACAATGTACTATACTGTAAATCATTTCATAGGAAAGAAAACACAGACATGTATGTGTGGCCAAACCAAACTGTGGTGTCCTCCCCCAGAGGTCAGTTGAGGTGTTGGGCAGGCACTGTGTGTCACTGTGTGACATTGAACTGGACCGGTTCTGGTTCTGAAGCTATTTGGTTTGGGCCGAGGATGTGTGTGTGTGTGTGTGTTCAAGAGTAGCTAGTTGCCTAGAACCCTGATCCGGGGTAAGAAATATTTAATGGTTACATTTAGGACTGTGGGTGGAATAATCTGGTCCTAGATCTGTAGGGTTCTCACTTCAATCACGTGTCAGCCGTTGATCCCTTCCAAATATTGTGCTTGCAACATTTATCCTTTACTATCAAATGAAAGTAAATGTGTTTATTTGCTGCTATGACATGCTATAAACGGTGCCATAGTCGATCCAGAGACAGGTTGGACACAACAGGTTCGCAGCTACAGTCGAACACCTGTGGTGAAGTATTAACAGTATGATAAGAGGAGGAGGTGTTAGATAATCACAGCACTCATTACCCCCACAGCCTCTACTACACATTTAACCATTATCTCAATGTGAGTTTCAGATACTCTACCACTATGACTGTCTGTCAGTGACAAAGGGAATATGTGAATATTGCTTTTAAACAATCTGCTTCTGGTATCCTGACAGGAAAGAGACTATTAAGCTGTTTGCTGCTGAAGTCTTGTTAAAATTCTCCTCTCATTTCTTGGAGCTGAGTCAACATTAACTGTAACCACATCCAGATGTGTGTGTGACTGTGTGTATGCCTCTGCACCATACAGTTGTATTATATATGATTTGTATAATTGTATATATTCTTGTCTTGCAGTTGAAGCAGCTACTCTTCCTAGAGTCCACATAAAATTTACAAATACATGACAAAGTACAGAACAGTTATAGACAAGAACAATATAAGATATGACATTCAATTCAAAATTAAAATAAGAGTTATATATTGGAAAGACACCAAGCGACAACAAAATACTATTTACACACTTCATATATACGTATTCATATTCTTATATACAGTACAGTTAAATTTGATCTTTAGAAAGAGGAGAGGCGCTGTGATAAAATATATTTTTTGTCTGTTTTTTAATGCTAAACTTGCTTTTTGCCTGAGTAACCTCTGGTGACAGAGCATTCCAAGATGATATGGCTCTATACATAACTGAGTGATGCATATATATCAATGATGTCGCTCTTGCTGCGGGTGATTCTCTTATCCACCTCTACGCAGACGACAGCATTCGGTATACATCTGGCCCTTCTTTGGACACTGTGTTAACTAACCTCCAAACGAGCTTCGATGCCAGACAACACTCCTTCCGTAGCCTCCAACTGCTCTTAAATGCTAGTAAAACCAAATGCATGCTTTTCAACCGTTCACTGCCCGCACCTGCCCGCCCGACTAGCATCACTACTCTGGACGGTTCTGACCTAGAATATGTGGACAACTACAAATACCTAGGTGTCTGGCTAGACTGTAAACTCTCCTTCCAGACTCATATTAAACATCTCCAATCCAAAATCAAATCTAGAATCCGCTTTCTATTTCGCAACAAAGCCTCCTTCACTCACACTGCCAAACTTACGCTAGTAAAACTGACTATCCTACCGATCCTCGACTTCGGCGATGTCATCAACAAAATAGCTTCCAATACTCTATTCAGCAAACTGGATGCAGTCTATCAAAGTGCCATCCGTTTTGTTACCAAAGCTCCTTATACCACCCACCACTGAGACCTGTATGCTCTAGTCGGCTGGCCCTCGCTACATATTCGTCGCCAGACCCACTGGCTCCAGGTCATCTGTAAGTCTATGCTAGGTAAAGCTCTGCCTTATCTCAGCTCACTGGTCACAGTAACAACACCCACCCATAGCACACGCTCCAGCAGGTATATCTCACTGGTCATCCCCAAAGCCAACACCTCCTTTGGCCGCCTTTCCTTCCAGTTCTCTGTTGCCAGTGACTGGAACAAATTGCATAAAATGTTTCTCTGGAGAGACCTGAAAATAGCTGTGCGGCAGCGCTCCCCATCCAACCTGACAGACCTTGAGAGGATCTGCAGAGAAGAATGGGAGAAACTCCCCAAATACAGGTGTGCCAAGCTTGAAGCATCATACCCAACATTCAAGGCTGTAATTGCTGGCAATGGCAGAGAAAAGGGTCTGAATACTTACGTAAATGTGATATTTCATTTTTTTATACATCTGCAAACATTTCGAAAATCCTGTGTTTGCTTTGTCAGTATGGGGTATTGTGTGTAGATTGATGAGGGGAAAAATAGCAATTTAATCAATTTTAGAACAAGTCTGTAACCTAACAAATGTGTAAAAAGTCAAGGGGTCTGAACACTTTCCAAAGGAACTATGTTCTCCAGATACTGACGGTTTGCACTTGGTGGCCTATAGCAGAACCCTAAAAGAAGAGGCTTCAGATGAGGCAGGTGAACCTGCAAACACAGCACTTCTACTTCATTTGTCATGAGATCCTCTCTGAGGTTTACAGGAATTTGGCTCTGAATATACAGCAACACATCCCCCGTAGACATTCCTGTCTTTCTATAGATGTTATATCCTTGTATTCCTACTGCTGTATCAAAGGTGCTGTCTAACTGAGTTTCAGAAATGGCTAATACATTAAGATTATCTAAGATTAGCAAATTACTAATCTCATTTTCTGAGGCTACATACAGTTGAAGTCGGAAGTTTACATACACCTTAGCCAAATACATTTAAACTCAGTTTTTCACAATTCCTGACATTTAATCCTAGTAAAAATTCCCTGTCTTAAGTCAGTTAGGATCACCACTTTATTTTAAGTATGTGAAATGTCAAAATAATAGTAGAGAGAATGATTTATTTCAACTTTTATTTATTTTATCACATTCCCAGTGGGTCAGAAGTTCACATACACTCAATTAGTATTTGGTAGAATTGCCTTTAAATTGTTTAACTTGGGTCAAACGTTTCGGGTAGCCTCCCACAAGCTTCCCACAATAAGTTGGGCGAATTATGGCCCATTCCTCCTGACAGAGCTGGTGTAACTGAGTCAGGTTTGTAGGCCTCCTTCCTCACAAACGCTTTTTCAGTTCTGCTCCCTAATTTTCTATAGGATTGAGGTCAGGGCTTTGTGATGGCCACTCCAATACCTTGACTTTGTTGTCCTTAAGCCATTTTGCCACAACTTTGGAAGTATGCTTGGGGTCATTTTCCATTTGGAAGACCCATTTGCGACCAAGCTTTAACTTCCTGACTGATGTCTTGAGATGTTGCTTCGATATATATATTTTCCTCCCTCATGATGCCATCTATTTTGTGAAGTGCACCAGTCCCTCCTGCAGCAAAGCACCCCCACAACATGATGCTGCCACCCCTGTGCTTTACGGTTGGGATGGTATTCTTCGGCTTGCAAGCCTCCCCCTTTTCCCTTCAAACATAATGATGGTCATTATGGCCAGTTCTATTTATGTTTCATCAGACCAGAGGACATTTCTCCAAAAAGTATGATCTTTGTCCCCATGTGCAGTTGCAAAGCATAGTCTGGCTTTTTTATGGCGGTTTTGGAGCAGTGCCTTCTTCCTTGCTGAGCGGCCTTTCAGGTTATGTCGATATAGGACTCGTTTTACTGTGGATATAGATACTTCTGTACATGTTTCCTCCAGCATCTTCACAAGGTCCTTTGCTGTTGTTGTGGGATTGATTTGCACTTTTCGCACCAAAGTACATTCATCTCTAGGAGACAGAACGCGTCTCCTTCCTGAGTGGTATGACGGCTGCGTGGTCCCATGGTGTTTATACTTGCGTACTATTGTTTGTACAGATGAACATGGTACCTTCAGGCGTTTGGAAATTGCTCCCAAGGATGAACAAGACTTGTGGTGGTCTACAATTTTGTTTCTGAGGTCTTGGCTGATTTCTTTTGATTTTCCCATGATGTCCAGCAAAGAGGCAATGAGTTTGAAGGTAGGCCTTGAAATACATCCACAGGTACACCTCCAATTGACTCAAATGATGTCAATTAAACTATCAGAAGCTTCTAAAACCATGACATCATTTTCTGGAATTTTCCAAGCTGTTTACAGGCACAGTCAACTTAGTGTATGTAAACTTCTGACCCACTGGAATTGTGATACAGTGAATTATAAGTGAAATAATCTGTTTGTAAACAATTGTTTGAAAAATTACTTGTGTCATGCACAAAGTAGATGTCCTAACCGACTGACCAAAACTATAGTTTGTTAACAAGAAATTTGTGGAGTGGTTGAAACTAATTTTAATGACTCCAACCTAAGTGTATGTAAACTTCCTACTTCAACTGTATATTTATATGAGTAATAATGACAAATAAGGAGTGAATGGATTTTGGAGCAGATTATGTTTAGCAGATGCTAGTAGACTACAGTAGACAAGCTTTATTAATCCCAACGAGCAATTTCGCTTTGCAGCTGTCAAAATACAAGAGAGCAACAATTAGATATAAAGTACATTGAATACAAGACTAAAATTACTTGAAAAATACAAAGAATGTATGAT
Organism: Salmo salar; assembly: GCF_965601325.2. Classification (NCBI taxonomy): domain Eukaryota; kingdom Metazoa; phylum Chordata; class Actinopteri; order Salmoniformes; family Salmonidae; genus Salmo; species Salmo salar. The sequence goes on along the minus strand of NC_138291.1, from coordinate 77,417,683 downwards.
ACTGCTTTTACCATAATCTAAAATTATATTACATTACCAACACTGATTGCATCATCTGAAACACAGCATAAGTATGACTTACACCGAAGTGTGTGTGTACAGAATCAGCTGTACTTTCATATTCAATCACTGTCAGATCAGTGGGTCAGTGAGTGAATGTACTCATCATGCCACTTTGTTTCCTCCCACATCCCACCCCCTGCAATGGATGCCATGTATACATTGTATTTACAGCTTTTTTCAATCACTTTGGTGTCATTTTCACAACTCTCAGATCATCAAAAAGGCAGTTGTTTCAAAACTTTAAGGACATTTTCAATTGACTAAGTACAACACACACAATCATACAGTTACAGAAATGTTCAAATCGCCCTTAGAAATGCTGAAAGTAATATGCTAAAGTACTGTATATTATACCGTTTTCACATTGGGCAATACACTCCAATGTGTAATCAAAGGTGTGATCAATGAAGACATCCTCTACAATCCTTCATGCAATCCTTTCAGATATACAGTAATTGTAACATAGGTGTACTGTCTGTAATCAAATGTAAGAAATTAAATGAAAAAAATTAAATTCATGAAAATTAAACAATGTTTAGCAGGCATTCATTTGCATCAAGTGTGGCTTTTGCCATAAATTCTCATTCACATCACAGTGAATGTCCTCATTGTTCATGCAACGCGGGAAAAACCTATTGGCATGGCAAATCCAAACTTGACATGGGTCTGCAATTATGTTGTCGCATGCCTCATTCATGGGCAGGAGTGTGGCAAGCTCATGGGGATGGTGATTGTACACCTTCCACCATGCTGAAAAACATTCCTCAATAGGGTTGAGGAAAGGAGTGTATGGGGGCAGGTATAGTGTCACAGCAGCCCAAGCACCATCACCCTCCAAAAATATATTTTGGTTCGTTATGTTTACCGTATTGCTCCTATATGATATTGTGAAGTTGCATGTGCATCAAATAGTAACAGTAATACTGTAAGGGCTGACGCTGGAGTAGAGAAGCAAATCCGGGGAGTCAACATTTAATAAGGAACAGATATGGAACAAGACAGGAACAGCGTTAGCACACGGGTAACACAACGGCATACGACAATTAATCCTGAAGCTGGGAACAGAGCTTGGGAACAGACAGATATAGGGGAGGTAATGACACAGGTGATTAAGTCCAGGTGAGTCCAATAATTGCTGATGCACGTGACGGGGGAAGACAGGTGTGCGTAATGATGGTGGCAGGATTGCATAATGCTGGGGCGCCTGGCTCCCGGGAGCGGGAGCAGGCATGACAGTACCCCCCCCCCCAACCCCCTAGGGTGCGCCACCCAGCGTCCCACCTGGGCGAGCCTGACGGGCCGGCCGAGGCATGACCGCTGGACCAGCCGGTTGGGGCGTAAAAGCCAGATGAACCGACAGAGGTGTGGAAGCCTCGCGAACCGGCTGAGGAGTGGGAGCCTGATGACCCAGTTGAGGCGTGACAGCCTGATGATCCCGATGGAACATGGGAGCCTGATGAGCCAGCTGAAGCGTAGACGCCTGGCGAGCCGGCTGAGACGTAAAACCCTGGCGATCCGGCTGAGGCCTGACATGGGGTGGCTGCCTGCCAATCCAACCGGGACAAGAAAACCTCTCGAGCCAGCATGGGGGTGGAAGCCCAACGAGCTGGCTTAGGCACCCCCGGTTCCATCGGCGGTGGCCCTCGGACCCGACGTCACCACCAACCGGAAAGCCAGCACTCCCTGATGCTTTGTTTGATGGCTTCAGGATTCTGTAAGGACCGACGCTGGAGTAGAGAAGCAGGTCCGGGGAGTCAACATTTAATAAGGAACAGACATGGAACAAGACAGGAACAGCGTCAGCACACGGGCAAAACAACAACATACGACAATTAATCATGAAGCCAGGAACAGAGCTTGGGAATAAACAAATATAGTGGGGAAGTAATGACACAGGTGATTGAGTCCAGGTGAGTCCAATAATTGCTGATGCGCGTGACGGGGGAAGGCAGGTGTGCGTAATGATGGTGGCAGGAGTGCGTAATGCTGGGGCGCCTGGCGCGATGCTGGGAGCTGGCGTGACAAATACAGTATAATAGTAATGTACCTAAAAATACTTGACCCGCAATTGTTTGACCCGGTCATTGTTTCTCTCAAAAGGCACCAGGTAAATATGTTTCATAGATACCTGGTGTCTCTTCAAAAGGCGGGGCGATTATTGGTAGGCTGATGGATGGCACATTGGCAAAGGTGTCATCGTTCTCCTCAATGGCCTGCTTTATTTCGGACAGCCATATGTCATTCCTGGCCTTCACCATTTCCACCACTACCCTCTCCTCAGGCAGGTCAGCACATGGCAACTACCACCACCATGTGATCTTCTGTCAATTCTGAGGGTAGGACAGTATACTGTCAAAAGATCATGCTGTAAGAATTTACATGCATTACAATATGTAATTTACTGTAAATGTAATGATAAAGCATACTGTATATCCTGCAGACTTACTGGTTTTCTTGGCGAAATGTTCGCATGATCTAAATGACTATTCGTTTTTTCAGATTGGGGTGAACTAATCTGTTAGCCTCTGCCATGGTAAGGCCTCTGTTTACCACATGCTCAACGATGATGTCCCGGACTTCATTAGACACAACAGTTCTCTGCAGTCTGCCTACCTCTCTCTGATGTTCACCTCTTTGATGTGGCCCATGCCCACCTCTTTGACCTCTTTGATGGGGCCGATGCCCACCTCTTTGACAGCTTTGATAGGGCCAATGCCCACCTCCCTGACAGGCCCCTTGTCCACGAGCTCATTGATTTCTTCCTCACCCTTGCTGTCTATCCAACTCCATGTTGAAAGAAATTACAAGTGTTCACACAAACCCTTTTATATGGTGACCAATTGTGGTTACTGCTATGTGAAGTAAATTAGCAATAACGAGTAGTCATAATGTGTGGTTAACATGTATCATACATGTCATTTAGATGTTGATACTTTACAAACACACAGTTCTCAAAATCCATATACAGTAGACAAACCGTTTAAAATCTATAGGTTTACCAAACAGTTAAGTGATTAACCATTAAGCGCAGTTGGATTAAGTGATGATCAAATGTATTCAAACAAATTAGAAGATAATCATATGAAGAGTACTGTGAGCATTGCATTGTGAAAGGCAATTACTTTATATGAAAGGTATTTCTTGATCAGGTATTCCCAAACTGGGGTACGCAATGTAGTCGAGGTACGCCAAATAAAAATGTGTTTCACATTTAAAAAAACATTTAAAAAAACATATATATATATATATATATATATATATATATATATATATATATTATTATTTTTTATTTTTTTTCCTTTTCAAACTGTCCATTTACATTTTCCAACAGGGCTATATAAACTGCTCAAAAAAATAAAGGGAACACTAAAATAACACATCCTAGATCTGAATGAATGAAATCATCTTATTAAATACTTTTTTCTTTATAGTTGAATGTGCTGACAACAAAATCACACAAAAATAATCAATGGAAATCCAATTTATCAACCCATGGAGGTCTGGATTTGGAGTCACACTCCAAATTAAAGTGGAAAACCACACTACAGGCTGATCCAACTTTGATGTAATGTCCTTAAAACAAGTCAAAATTAGGCTCAGTAGTGGGTGTGGCCTCGACGTGCCTGTATGACCTCCCTACAACGCCTGGGCATGCTCCTGATGAGGTGGCGGATGGTTTCCTGAGGGATCTCCTCCCAGACCTGTACTAAAGCATCCGCCAACTCCTGGACAGTCTGTGGTGCAACGTGGAGTTGGTGGATGGAGCGAGACATGATGTCCCAGATGTGCTCAATTGGATTCAGGTCTGGGGAACGGGCGGGCCAGTCCATAGCATCAATGCCTTCCTCTTGCAGGAACTGCTGACACACTCCAGCCACATGAGGTATAGCATTGTCTTGCATTAGGAGGAACCCAGGGCCAACCGCACCAGCATATGGTCTCACAAGGGGTCTGAGGATCTCATCTCGGTACCTAATGGCAGTCAGGCTACCTCTGGCGAGCACATGGAGGGCTGTGCGGCCCGCAAAGAAATGCCACCCCACACCGTGACTGACCCACCGCCAAACCGGTCATGCTGGAGGATGTTGCAGGCAGCAGAACATTCTCCACGGCGTCTCCAGACTCTGTCACGTCTGTCACATGTGCTCAGTGTGAACCTGCTTTCATCTGTGAAGAGCACAGGGCGCCAGTGGCGAATTTGCCAATCTTGGTGTTCTCTGGCAAATGCCAAACGTCCTGCACGGTGTTGGGCTGTAAGCACAACCCCCACCTGTGGACGTATGGCCCTCATACCACCCTCATGGAGTCTGTTTCTGACTGTTTGAGCAGACACATGCACATTTGTGGCCTGCTGGAGGTCATTTTGCAGGGCTCTGGCAGTGCTCCTCCTGCTCCTTCTTGCACAAAGGCGGAGGTAGCGGTCCTGCTGCTGGGTTGTTGCCCTCCTACGGCCTCTTCCATGTCTCCGGATGTACTGGCCTGTCTCCTGGTAGCGTCTCCATGCTCTGGACACTACACTGACAGACACAGCAAACCTTCTTGCCACAGCTCGCATTGATGTGCCATCCTGGATGAGCTCCACTACCTGAGCCACTTGTGTGGGTTGTAGACTCCGTCTCATGCTACCACTAGAGTGAAAGCACCGCCAGCATTCGAAAGTGACCAAAAACATCAGCCAGGAAGCATAGGAACTGAGAAGTGGTCTGTGGTCACCACCTGCAGAACCACTCCTTTATTGGGGGTGTCTTGCTAGTTGCCTATAATTTCCACCTGTTGTCTATTCCATTTGCACAACAGCATGTGAAATGTATTGTCAATCAGTGTTGCTTCCTAAGTGGACAGTTTGATTTCACAGAAATGTGATTGACTTGGAGTTACATTGTGTTGTTTAAGTGTTCCCTTTATTTTTTTGAGCAGTATATTTGGATGAGGTTTTTTTCTCACCTGAGTAGCCTCGTTTCATTGCCAAAAATAAAATTAAACCACCTAGTGTTCAGCGAAATACATTGTCAAATACAGGTAGCCTAGTCAAATAATTAACATCCAATCATATTAACTGTTACTCTCTCACGGGAACAGTCCGTATGTAGCCAAACGTAGCTGCTGCTCATTCCATTTACTCGAAAATGGATAAATAAAGTAAGGCCCGCGTGTAGAGACAGTATGTGTAGAGACTGTGACAGTATGTGTAGAGACACATACTGTCACAGGCGTCGTATTGAAGAGACCAAGGCGCAGCGTGTTGAGTGCTCATCTTTTACTTTTAATGAAAGCACATCACAAAGATAAAACAAACGACAGCCAAACAGTTCTATCAGGTATACTAACACACTAAACAGAAAGCAACCACCCACAAAACCCAAAGGAAAACAGGCTGCCTAAGTATGGCTTCCAATCAGAGACAACGAAAGACACCTGCCTCTGATTGGAAACCATACTCACTCAAACATGGAAAACGAAACATAGAAATAGAAAACTAGAACAAATTCCCCTAGAACCAAAAAACCCCAAAACACACAAAACAACCCCCCTGCCACGCCCTGACCATTCTACTATGGCAAATGACCCTTTTCACTGGTCAGGACATGACACATACCAGCTCTACTGGTAGCACTGCTACTACCAGCAGTACTACACCTGCACCTGTTGACGACGCAAGTTGTTCTGCTTCCACAAGCACATCCAATGCTAGCATCAGTAATTCTACATTTGTTGTTAGGCCGGCTAGCATGGACACTGACAGTTGTGAATCTGATACAGCCGAAGAGCTACTGCCCCCTTACCCGGGAAAGTACCGAACAACAGACAGGGACGTTGGACTATCGAAGAGGTGCAAATATGATTTGGGGTTCACTTATATTGGAGTAGTGCCTTTCCTCAGCCACAGTGTGTTATATGTGCAACTCGATGAAACCTTCACTCTTGCGCAGACATTCAGAAACAAAACATACCAATTTGGAAAGTAAGCCATGGGAGTTTTTTGAGCGAGAATTAAGACAACTTTCGAGTAGTAAGACATGTATAAAAGCAACAGATACCATTAATAAGAAGGTGCTAGAAGTGTCTTATATGGTGAGCTACCGAGTGTCTAGGACAGGCAAGCCCCATACTATTGTGGAGGACTTAATTCTTCCTGCTGCCGCGAATATGGCTGGGACAATGCTGGGGGAAAGGCCAAAAAACTATACAGACAATGCCTTAATCAAACAACACTGTTTCATGATGCATCAGTGACATAGCAGGAGATGTTTTGAAACAATTACTGCTTCGCATACAAGCCAGTGAATTCTATGTGTTACTGCTGGATGAGTCAACAGACGTGGCAGGCCTGGCACAGCTCCTGGTATATGTCCGTTACATTTATGGGGAGTCAATTAAGGAAGATATCCTCTTCTGCAATCCACTTGAAACCAGGACAACAGGAGAGGATATTTCTAAAGTACTGGACAGCTTTGTGACATCAAATGGACTTTGGTGGTCAAGATGTGTTGGTATCTGTACTGATGGTGCAAAAGCCATGACAGGGAGACATAGTGGAGTGGTAACGTGCGCGCAAGCAGTTGCTCCCGACGCCACTTAGGTACACTGCAACATCTACTGAGAGGCTCTTGCTGCCAAGAGAATGCCTGACAGCTTGAAAGACGTTTTGGACCCTACAGTGAAAATAATTAACTTTGTTAAAGCAAGGCCCCTGAACTCTCGTGTATTTTCTACACTATGCAATGATATGGGCATCGACCATGTAATGCTTTTATAACATACAGATGTGCGCTGGTTATCAAGGGGCAAAGTATTGACACGTTTTTTTATTGAGAGACGAGCTTAAAGTTTCACTTGTCTGACCGTTTGCATGATGACGAGTTTCTCACACGACTGGCCTATCTGCGTGATGTTGTTTCTCGCCTGAATGATCTGAATCTAGGATTACAGGGACTCTCCGCAACGATATTCAATGTGTGGGACAAAATTGAGGCTATGATTAAGAAGTTGGAGCTCTTCTCTGTCTGCATTAACAAGAACAACACACAGGTCTTTCCATCATTGCATGATTTTTTGTGTGCAAATGAACTCAAGCTTTACGGACAATGTCAAATGTGATATAGCGAAGCACCTGAGTAAATTGGGTGCGCAATTACGCAGGTACTTTCCACAAACAACTGGATTTGTTATCCCTTTCATGCCCTGCCTCCAGTCCACTTATCGATATCTGAACAAGAGAGCCTCATCGAAATTGCAACAAGAGGTTCTGTGAAATTTGATTTTAATCAGAAGCCACTGCCAGATTTCTGGATTGGGCTGCACTCAGAGTATCCTGCCTTGGAAAGTCGCGCTGTTAAGATACTGATGCCCTTTGCAACCACGTACCTATGTGAGAGTGAATTCTCGGCCCTCACTAGCATGAAAACTAAATACAGGCACAGACTATGTGTGGGAAATTAAGACTGAAACTCTCTCCGAGACAACCCAACATTGCAGAGTTATGTGCATCCTTTCAAGCACACCCTTCTCATTAACCTGTGGTGAGTTATTCACAATTTTCGATGAACAAATAAGGTTTTATATGTAAGATGGCTAAATAAAGAGCAAAATTCTTGATTATTATTATTATATTATTATTTGTGCCCTGGGTCCTATAAGAACTCTTTGTCACTTCCCACGAGCCGGGACGTGACAAAAACTCACACTCATTCTTATGTTTAATATATTTATCGTATAGTGTGTGAGTGGCAGGCTTACAATGATGGTAAAAAAACTACATTTGAAAGTGCGTTGACTATAAAAAGTTTGGGAACCAAGATGAAACACTGATTAGGTTTGGTGAAAAAGTTACTGTGTGATTTTGTGTGTTGTACTTAGTTAATTGAAAATACACTTAAAGTTTTTTTTAAAACAGCCTTTTTGATTATCTGCTTTGAGTTTTGTACTAAGAGTTGTGAAATTTTACCATATACTTATGAAAATATTACCAACGCAATTAAAAAAACTGTAACGGGATGTTCAAATAACTAAATTGAGAAGATATCATTATGTTGTGTTTTGGTGATCAAATCAATGTTCTTATGATATTTCACATTAAACGTATATTTTGGATCAATGGTTGTGTGGTGAAAGATGTCTTCAAACTAATTAAATGCGCAACCAAAATGTTTTGAATATGACGATTCCTAGTCATAACTGTAACCAGTTTGGAGTTTTCTACTAAGTTTTTTGAAAATTCACCACATACTTGTGAAAATGGCACCAAAGCGATTGAAATAAACCTGTATGTGGTTGGTTGACCTGTGTGTGTGTATGTGTATGTGCGTGTGCGTGTGTGTGTGTTTGTACCTAGCCACTACTAGGAAATGCTTTGAAACAGTTCACATGTATTGCACAATGTAGCCCAAACACTTGAAGCCTTGCATGAATGGCGAGAACCCGTTACCGAAATTTACCGGGATTTACCTCCCAAAAGCATTCCCTTTTCCCGGGATAAATAACTGCGAGAAACCGGTCAATTATAAGGAATTATTTATATGAACAGCATCGCCATGAAATGGAACCGTTAAGTTATATGTGATGTCTAAATCTGGTTCCTCTACTACCTCTGCATGACGAATCAACACTCAGTGTAGGGACAGACAGCCCATCTCAGTATGGACCGCAATTCACAATGCATGTAGACCTATCATCTCATCATGGTAACTTTTTTCTTGTGACAGGTAGACCTATATTTGTTGCAGCATAGCCTATGCTACAGTAATATAAAGACCGAATGCTCCTCTAATTGACACATCTCCATCTGGCTTTTGGGGGTCACCTTGTTGTTAATTGTAAAGATTGTATTTTTTTAAATAGTTTTAAAACAGCCTATCACTTGAATATCATTGCTTTAAACCAGTGCACGTGTGAGCGCTCTCTCGCAGTCTTTCTCTCTCTCTCCATCAACTCCATTCAAATTGCATCCAAAATAGATTATACTGTTCTAGATTGATATATAGCCCTATATATAGATGTCCTAGCTTACCACTTACAGTACATTCAATACAGTATTAGCCTTATATTTAGCTAATTAATGATGGGTTATGCATAAAAAGCTTCTAACTTAAGGCCTCTGTCTCTTGCGCAATACGCAAGCACCTGTGCTCTGTTGGCCTCTCATTAAAAAAAAACACTCCTTAGCTCTTGGAGTCCCATGCAGGAAAAGCTAGACTAGAATAGCTTACTGGACATTATTATTTTTGGGGCATTTCTTATACTAATAGACTATTCAAACAGGGACGCAAGCTCTTTTTTGCTGGATGTTAAATACAGCAGCCATGGGTAGGTTAAAGAAGAGTGAACGTGTGATGGAAGTAGGCTATAGCAGTTATTTATTCAGACCCTTTACCATTCAATCTTCATGAAGAGAAGTGAAAGTCTTCTGCATCTAATTCTAGTCTTGTATTATTCAAGGACGTCATTAGAATGATGAACACAAGGACAACAAAATGTATTTCATGTAACTGTTAAAAGTGAGGAAGGAATGAAGCAACAATAGAGAGAAAAAGAAGAGGTAGGCTAATAACATTAGGGGAAATATTATGAATGCATCAGCCTATACTAATTATACAAATAGGCACTATTATATTTCAAAATTAAAATCAAATTCTGTAGCCTATACTGCACCAGAATTGTATGTTCTCTTTTGCTTTATCATGGTTAGAACGAGAGTATGCAAAGCTGTCATCAAGGCAAATGGTGGCTACTTTGAATAATCTAAAATGTAATATATATTTAGATTTGTTTAACACTTTTTTAGTTACTACATGATTCCTTATGTGTTATTTCATAGCTGTGATGTTGTCCCTATTATTCTACAATGTAGAAAATAGTCAAAATAAAGAAAAACCCTTGAATGCGAAGGTGTGTCCATGCTTTTGACTCGTACTGTACATTGGATAACAGCACAATCATTTGGGCTTGGGCTCATTAAATGTCATTAATGTAGGGCTCATAAAATGTAGGCTAGTTAATATATTGCTCAGGTAGTATCAGGTTTGCATTTTCATGCTAATCAAAGCGCTAATAAAATCCAGACATATTTATATGCTTTATAATGCTTTTCGATGACACATCCGGCATTGGTGGGAAATACCGGGTCAGAAGGGATTTATTCCCAGGATGGAACATTTGTAAAATACCGGGAAAATATTCAACCCTAACATCAACTATAGAAATGTTTATATTGTTCAATTCTCTCCATCTATTTTCCTATTAATATAATTTGTTTTTGTACACCCAGTTATATTGCCAAACCAAAGAAGTTGAGGAAAGGTAGTTAGCAAGGTACATTGCATCATATATAAAAGCCTCTCTCTCTCTCTTCATACCTTTACACAGCCCCAGCTCAATCCTAAGGGAGAGCTAACCAACCCGGAGAATAGAGGGGAGTGATACTTTGCTTTCTACAGCCCAACAAAGGTATCTGGACTGCAGCAGCACCCCGTGGACGACAGAAGTGGTAGATTCCTTCCACCATTCAGGATTGTGGAAAGAACAAGGGTTTAATTGGGACTTCCCAAAAGTTTAAATCCCCTCCATCAACAACTCCCCACTGGAATGGTCTGTCCCATTCACCACATGATGTGTGTGTGTGTGTGTGTGTGTGTGTGTGTGTGTGTGTGTGTGTGTGTGTGTGTGTGTGTGTGTGTGTGTGTGTGTGTGTGTGTGTGTGTGTGTGTGTGTGTGTGTTTTCTCTTAGCCATATATAGGACCAAGTGTAGATAGTCCAGGAGTTCTGTTGGATAGACAGTCAATTGGCTGCAGGGCTGCAACCCTCACTCTCTCTACCTTCTCGAGCAGGAATATAAAGCTCTCACCAGATCTATTTGGCTGCTGTTGAAGGAAACAGAGGAACTTCTCTGTGTTTTTGAGTGGTTCTGAGCACCTGCCTGTGTCAAAATGAGTGACACTCTGCTGGATGATGAGTCCTTCATGTTCACTTCGGAGTCCGTCGGAGAGGGACATCCAGGTGAGTCTTCTCCTGGCTCCATTTTACTTGCTCTTTACCAGTACTCAGAATTTTTTCTAGCCGTGCCCCCACAGCTATAGCAACATGCTCAATGAGAACCTACATCTGTGCCTGTCAGATGAAGTGTGAATAGTTACTCAATGTTGATAATGCACATTATATATCTGTTGCATGGCTACAGTTTGGCACAATCATAGTTCAAGTGTATATAGCCCTCAAATTCAAATCTGGATATCAAAGCCAGTTCCAGTACTTTTTTCATACTTCCCCTTTAATCAGGGACTGATTTAGGCGGGTGCAATTAAATATCAGGAAGGACAGAAAAACCAGCAGTAGTTTGGACCTCGTGTCAAACTCATTCCACGGAGGGCCGAGTGTCTGAGGGTTTTCGCTCCACCCTTGTACTTGATTAATGAATTAAAGTCACTAATTAGTAAGGGACTCCCTTCACCTGGTTGTCTAGGTCTTAATTTAAAGGAAAAAAATAAAACCTAAGACACTTGGCCCTCTGTGAAATGAGTTTGACACCCCTGTCGTAGCGTAGATCTGAATACCCATGGTATATATTATGAGATATTAAAGATGGAAAATAAAATAAAATTAGACAGAATTGAACTAAATGTCTATATTTGCTCAAAAACGGATTACCGTACTGATGTAGAAACACAGCATAATGGTGCTCTATGACACAAACATAGTACCTAGTCAGCCACTATAATACCCTGGAGGTAGTTAATCTGTCTGTGCTCCTAGCAGACACATTTACACATTTACTATGAGAGCATATGGATGGTATTCCATTGATAGACTACCCCCATGGCCCTGTCTTTTTCTCACTCTGTCTCTCTCTTTCCCTCTCTCTCTGATGGGGGATATTCAGTAGAGAGGTCTGGTGTAGAGTTGCATTGCTGAGAGAAAGGGAGAGAGAGAGTGACGTATGCTCCCACAGTGCAATATTGCCAGCACGCAAACACATTCACACAAACAGTCTGATGTTGCATCACCCACCAATACAAGCACAGCGGTGGGTCGATAGTGACACAAAGTACATTGCACACACTGTTCCACAGAAATCAGTGAGTCAATTAAGTTTGATAAGTTGTGGTGTGTGTGTTTTGGGGGGGGGGACAATGTTGCAGTTTGATTTGGCTCTTATTTTAACATGTTCATTCTGCTAAAGCAACCTGATGTCCCGTACACTCCGCCCCCTCCAACCATGTTAACTCCAACCACGTCCAATCAAAAATGCTAAAACCTACTCTGCCCTCTTTGGGCTAGATTAACCAAACAATGCTGACCCTGTGTGTGAGAATATCTACAGAAACATAAACAGTCATACAAAGATGCTGATTGTGAAAGGTATGAAAAGTTATCGTACTATTGCAATAAGCTAACTACGCAAGACTATTAGGGCCAAGTGAAGTGAAAAAAAAATGGGATGTGATACTTTTTTATGCATGATAGTACTTTAAAAAAGTGTCAATATTTTGAGAATAATGTGGCAATAATTCAAGAATAAACAATGAAGCAGGGGTTTTACGCAAAGGTGTTTGTGGGAGGGTTAATATAGGTAACCACACAGACTTCGATGAAATACCTCATCTGAGTCTGTGTGGTTCCTCCTTCTGAAAATAATCTGTGGCACAACTTCTTCCAGGTCCTAAGAGGCCTACTTATAATAATATGGTTATTATGTGCTAAAAGAGATAGGATTTCCTTGTTACTAAAGCCAATTCTAAAGTATAGTTTCACCAAGTATCACCACCAATCGCTGTTTTTTTCACTTGGCCCTAATACTCTTCTGTAGTTAACAGTATGTAACAGTACAGTGTATTGGTATTTCTATAAATAATGGTTCCAATGTGTGAAATTGTGATACACATTTCTAAATGATTTGAAACAAAACAAAAACGACTTTTGTGCAGTTCCACATGTGTACTTATAGGAATAATGCCAATTTGGCCCATAAGTCCACCTAACAACAACATAGGCCTAGGATTGCAGTTGAAGTCGGAAGTTTACAGACACCTTAGCCAAATACATTTAAACTCAATTTTTCACAAGTCAGAAGTTTACATACACTCAATTAGTATTTGGTGCATTGCCTTTAAATTGTTTAACTTGGGTCAAACGTTTCGGGTAGCCTCCCACAAGCTTCCCACAATAAGTTGGGTGAATTTTGGCCCATTCCTCCTGACAGAGCTTGTGTAAGTGAATCAGGTTTGTAGGCCTCCTTGCTCGCACACGCTTTTCAGTTCTGCCCACAAATGTTCTATGGGATTGAGGTCAGGGCTTTGTGATGGCCACTCCAATACCTTGACTTTGTTGTCCTAAGACATTTTGCCACAACGTTGGAAGTATGCTTGGGGTCATTGTCCATTTGGAAGACCCATTTGCAACCAAGCTTTAACTACCTGACTGATGTCTTGAGATGTTGCTTCAATATATCCACATCATTTTCCCTCCTCATGATGCCATCTATTTGTAAAGTGCACCAGTCCCTCCTGCAGCAAAGCACCCCCACAACATGATGCTGCCACCCCCGTGCTTCACAGTTGGGATGGTATTCTTCGGCTTACAAGCCTCCCCCTTTTTCCTCGAAACATAACGATGGTCATTATAGCCAAAAAGTTATATTTTTGTTTTATCAGACCAGAGGACATTTCTCCAAAATGTATGATCTTTGTCCCCATGTGCAGTTGCAAACCGTAGTCTGTCTTTTTTATGGCGGTTTTGGAGCAGTGGCTTCTTCCTTTCTGAGCGGCCTTTCAGGTTATGTCGATATAGGACTCGTTTTACTGTGGATAAAAATACTTTTGTACCTGTTTCCTCCAGCATCTTCACAAGGTCCTTTGCTGTTGTTCTGGGATTGATTTGCACTTTTTGCACCAAAGTACGTTAATCTCTAGGTGACAGAACGCGTCTCCTTCCTGAGCGTTTGGAAATTGCTCCCAAGGATGAACCAGACTTGTGGAGGTCTACAATTGTTTTTCTGAGGTCTTGGATGATTTCTTTTGATTTTCTCATGACGTCAAGCAAAGAGGCACTGAGTTTGAAGGTAGGCCTTGAAATACATCCACAGGTACACCTCCAATTGACTCAAATGATGTCAATTAGCCTATCAGAAGCTTCTAAAGCCATGACATCATTTTCTGGAATTTTCCAAGCTGTTTAAAGGCACACTCAACTTAGTGTATGTAAACTTCTGACCCACTGGAATTGGGATACAGTGAATTATAAGTGAAATAATCTGTCTGTAAACAATTGTTGGAAAAATTACCTGTGTCATGCACAAAATAGATGTCCAAACCAATTTGCCAAAACTATAGTTTTTAAAGAAGAAATTTGTGGAGTGGTTTAAAAACAAGTTTTAATTACTCCAACCTACGTAAGTGTATGTAAACTTCAGACTTCAACTGTAAGTATATCTTAAACCACATACTTTTATACTTTTACTGAAGTAGTATTTTACTGGGTGACTTTCAGTTTTACTTGATGCGTTTTCTATTAAGGTATCTTTACTTTTACTCAAGTATGACAATTGAGTACTTTTCCCACCACTGCTCTTTTGTTGCTGAAAAAAATGCAAACCTGTAGTGTAAAAAAATGTAATAATAATTGTGAGTTTAAAAAGGCTTCTAAAGTTCTAATCCACATAATAATTCACATTTCCTGTTGCTGCAGGATTATTTTGCTGCTGTAGCAAACTGGCTCAAATTAAGATCCTTCATCTGTATGTAACCTTTACACCAGGGTTTGATATACAGTGGTAAACTTCAGCTCCAGATTAAGATTATTAATGTGAGATAATGATGACTTTGGGCATTTGCATCTGTATTGCATAGTTTTGCATGCCAGGCCTAGGATACAGTGCCTTCAGAAAGTATTCCTACCCCTTGACTTATTCCACATTTTGTTGTTTTGCAGCCTGAACTTAAAACAAAATCTCACCCATCTACACACAATACCCCATAATGACAAAGTGACAAAGTTTTTAGAAATGTTTGCAAATGTATTGAAAATGGAATACAGAAATATCTCGTTTACATAAGTAATCACACCCCTGAGTCAAAACATGTTAGAATCACCTTTGGCAGCGGTTACTGCTGTGAGTCTTTCTGGGTGTCTCTAAGAGCTTTGCACACCTGGATTGTGCAATATTTGTCAATTATTATTTTCAAAATGTTTCAAACTCTGTCAAATTGGTTGTTGATAAATGCTAGACAACCATTTTCAAGTCTTGCCATAGATTTTCAAACAGATTTAAGTAAAAAATATAGCTCAGCCACTCAGGAGCATTCACTGTCTTCTTGGTAAGCAACTCCAGTGTAGATTTGGACTTGTGTTTTAGGTTATTGTCTTGCTGAAAGGTGAATTAATCTCCCAGTGTCTGGTGGAAAGCAGAGCTCAATTGTGCATAGCTCAATTCCATGTATTTTTTACCCTGAAAACCCCCCAGTCTTTAATGATTACAAGCCTACCCATAACATGATGCAGCCGCCAGTATGCTTGAAAATATGGAGAGTGGTACTAAGTAATGTGTTGCATTGGATTTGCCCAAAACATAACACTTTGTATTCAGGACAAAAGGTTAATTGCTTTGCCACATTTTTTATAGTAAAGCTTTAGTGCCTTGTTGCAAACCGGATGAATGTTTTAGATTTTTTTTTTCTTTACAGGCTTCCCTCTTTTCCCTCTGTCAATTAGATTAGTATTGTGGAGTAACTACAATTTTGTTGATCCATCCTCCATTTTCTCCTATCACAGCCATTAAATTCTGTAACTGTTTTAAAGTCACCATCCGGCAACTGAGTTAGGAAGGACGACTCTATCTTTGTAGTGACTGGGTGTATTGATACACCACCCAAATAAACCAATAAGAAAGAGAGTTCCAAACCTTTCTGCCAATAACAGCTAGTTCCCTCTCCCAGAAAGTCATTTTTACATTTTAGTCATCAAGCAGACACTCCGATCCAGAGCGACTTACAGGTGCAATTAGAGTTAAGTGCCTTGCTCAAGGGCATATTAAGCTATTTTTGTTTTTTCACCTTGTCACCTCTGGAATTCAAACCAGCGACCTTGCGGCTATTGGCCCAACGCTATAACCGCTAGGCTACCTGCCACCCTTAGTTCTAGAAAAATTCTTGCTTGAGAAATTGCTCTTTGCTAAGAAGCTATTTCTTTTTGACCGTTTTAATTGAAAACAATCACAGTAAGGCACTTCATTGTTACCCAGAAATGATTTGATATTGATTTCAATGCTGTATTCAACCCTTTAACATTATTCCACTTTTCATGAAACCTAATTTTGACCAGTTATTAACCTAACCACAGATCAAGCAAACTTAATCTAATAATTGTATCAAATGTTATTTGTCACATGGTTCGTAAACAGCAGGTGTTGACTAACAGTGAAATGCTTACTTACGGGCCCTTCCCAACAATGCAGAGGGAAAAATAATAGAAAAATAATAACACAAGGAATAAATACACAATGAGTAACTATAACTTGTACCAGTACCGAGTCAATGTGTAGGATTACGAATTAATTGAGGTAGATATAGGTAGGGGTAAAGTGACTTGGCAACAGAATAGACAATAGGCAGTAGCAGCAGCGTATGTGATGAGTCAAAAGTGCAAAAGGAGACTAAAAGTTATAAACTTAACGTTCAAATCCTGTTGCTGCAGCATTATTTTTTCTGTGACAATACAGGTCAAATTAAGATCCTACATTTGTACATTCCTACAGGTCTATTTGACTGTGTGGGGTGTGGTGTGGAAAACAGTTGTGAAAAATACTGCTCTTTTGTACTTTGGGATTATCCCCCAAAAAAGGAATGTGACACTTTTTAAAGATTTCACGAGTTCAATGGGTACAATCCTGTTCATGAGGATATTATTAATTCGCATCACGCTCAAATACACTTTGTTTCGGTGTTTCTTGATTCAAGCCATGTGCTGGGTGGCAGGCATCACTCCAACGACCCATGAATTTATTTGTGTCTGCTTTATATCCTTTGTTCTTTTCATTTATTATTGTCCTCTTTCTGTCCTTTTCCAGACAAGATATGTGACCAGATCAGTGATGCTGTCCTGGATGCTCACCTGAAACAGGACCCAGATGCCAAGGTTGCCTGTGGTGAGTTAGAGGGGGACACATTTAAAGGAAATACACAGAATAACAGGGTCATGGTGAGTGAAGGGACACATTTAAGTGAAACACACAGAACAACAAAGGCAAATGTCCCAAAAGCATTTGACCATGTATTCCTTCTGTTCTGTCTAAAGCTAGCACTTCTTTCTGTTTTGTTTGAACTCAAACCCTTTGATTTTGTCTTACATAACTTCTTAATTTCCAAGAAAAAAACTCAAGGAAATAAGCTTATTAGAATAATTGGGACACACAAAACATAAGAAACCCACTGACCCCATATTGGGATATTGACCTAATGTACATTCTACACTTATCTATGTCCACTATGAACTCAAAACTATTTGTTGTTGTTGTTGATTTTATCCCAAGATAGAGGTCTAAAGATAAGTGTCATTGGTTGTTATTACACAGTTCTAAAGTGTTAATGGTTGTCTTCACCCTGTGTAGAGACGGTGTGTAAGACTGGCATGGTGCTGCTGTGTGGAGAGATCACGTCCCGGGCCAATGTAGACTACCAGAAGGTGGTCAGAGACGCTATCAAACACATCGGCTACGACAACTCAGACAAAGGTGAGAAACAGGCTTCTGTTGTACTCAAACCAGTATGTTTCTACTGAACAAAAATATAAATGCAGCATGTAAAGTGGTGGTCCCATGTATCATGAACTGAAATAAAAGATCACCGAAATGTTCCATACACATAAAAAGCTTATTTCTCTCAAATGTTGTACACACATTTCTTTACATCCCTGTTAGTGAGCACTTCTTCTTTGCCAAAATAATCCATCCACCTGACAGGTGTGGCATATCAAGAAGCTCATTAAACAGCATGATCATTACTGTTCATTTCTCTACTCTTCTCCTGAAACGGGACCCAGATGCCAAGGTTGCCTGTGGTGAGTTAGAGGGGGACACATTTAAAGGAAACACACAGGGTCATGGTGAGTGAGGGGACACATTTAAGTGAAACACACAGACCAACAAAGGCAAATGTCCCAAAAGCATTTCACCATGTATTCCTTCTGTTCTGTCTAAAGCTAGCACTTCTTTCTATTTTGTTTGAACTCAAACCCTTTGATTTTGTCTTAAGTAACTTCTTAAAACTCAAGGAAATAAGCTTATTAGAACAGTTGGGACACACAACACATAAGAAACCCACTGACCCCATATTGGGATATTGACCTAATGACGCAAGTGTTCTCTTCTCTACCAACGTTGTTTTAGACAATTTGGCAGTACGTCCAATCGGCCTCACAACCACAGACCATGTGTAACCATGCCAGCCCAGGACCTCCACATCCCGCTTCTTCACCTGCAGGATCGTCTGAGACAAGCCACCCGGATATCTGATGAAACTGTGGGTTTGCATACACGAAGAATTCGGTTATGCAGAAACAGTCTCAGGGAAGCTCATGTGCGTGCTCATCGTCCTCACCAGTTTCTTGACCTGACTGCAGTTCAGCGTCGTAACCGACTTAAGTGGGCAAATGCTCACCTTCGATGACCACTGGCACACTGGAGAAGTGTGCTCTACGTGGATTTCAACTGTACCGGGCAGATGGCAGACGGCGTGTATGGCGTTGTGTGGACGAGCGGTTTGCTGATGTCAACGTTGTGAACAGAGTGCCCCATGGTGGCGATGGTGTTATGGTATGGGCAGGCATAAGCTATAGACAATTAACACAATTGCATTTTATCGATGGCAATTTGAATGCACAGACATACCGCGGCGAGATACTGAGGCCCATTATCGTGCCATTCATCTGCCGCCATCACCTCATGTTTCAGCATGACAATGCAAAGCCCCATGTCGCAATGATCTGTGCACAATTCCTGGAAGCCGAAAATGTCCTAGTTCTTCCATGGCCTGCATACTCACCAGACATGTCACCTATTGAGCATGTTTGGGATGCTCTGGATCAATGTGTACGACAGCGTGTTCCTGTTCCCACCATTATCCAGCAACTTCGCACAGCCATTGAAGAGGAGTGGGACAACATTCCACAGGCCACAATCAACAGCCTGATCAACTCTATGCGAAGGAGATGTCGCGCTACATGAGGCAAATGGTGGTCACACCAGATACTGACAGGTTTTCTAATCCACAACCTTACCTTTTTTAAGGTATCTGTGACCAACAGATGCATATCTGTCACAACATCCACAGAAGGGGGCGCCTCTCCTCGGTCGAGCGGCGCTCGGCGGTCGTCGTCGCCGGCCTACTAGCTGCCACCGATCTGTGTTTCAGTGTCTATTAGTTATGTCTGGTTTTTGTTTGCACCTGTTTTGTGTTTTTTCATTAGTGGGGGGGTTATTTAGTCTGTCTGTGTTTAGCTAGGATTTTGTGCGGGATTGTTCGTTGTTACGTGTGGTGTTACTTATATTATCTAGGCATTAGGGTTGCCGGGCTGCGCCCCGTCTGCCTTTTGAACGGAGCTTCTTTTTGTCAATTTTTTCTGACTGTTATGCTCCCAGCCGTATGTGAAACTTACCCGTGGATTTATTAAATTAAGATTGTTCCAACGGACCTCAGTCTCCTGCGTTTGACTCACTCCTTAAACGGTTCATTCCGCTCGTGACAATATCTGTATTCCCAGTCATATGAAATCCATAGATTAGGGCCTAATGAATTTCTTTCAATTTACTTATTTCCTTATATGAATATTAACTCAGTAAAATCTTTGAAACTGTTGCATGTTGCGTTTATATTTTTTGGTGAGTGTACATACTATAGTGTAGATTGCATAATGTAGAAAATCAAAAACATACTAGAGGATTAATCATGACCCTCTGTCTCTCTTTTCCTCCCTCTTTCTCTTCCTCTCCCCGTCTCTCTCTTTCTGTCCCTACCTTTCTCCCTCCTCTCTCTCTCCCCAGGTTTTGACTATAAGACATGCAATGTGTTGGTGGCTCTGGAGCAGCAGAGTCCAGACATCGCTCAGGGTGTCCACGTCGACAGGAAAGAGGAGGATATGGGAGCTGGAGACCAGGGTCTGATGTTTGGCTATGCTACAGACGAGACAGAGGAGTGCATGCCTCTCACCATCGTCCTAGCTCACAAACTGAATTCCAAGATGGCCGAACTCAGACGCAACGGAACCGTTCCCTGGCTCCGCCCCGACTCTAAAACACAGGTGAGACTGAGAGAATTACCAATGAACTCTCTCTCTCTCCCTCATTCTCTCTCTGGAGGGATATACAGTTGAAGTCGGAAGTTTACATACACCTTAGCCAAATACATTTAAACTCAGTTTTCACAATTCCTGGCATTTAATCCTAGTAAAAATTCCCTGCTGTACTCAGTTAGGATCACCACTTTATTTTAAGAATGTGAAATGTCAGAATAATAGTAGAGGGAATAATTTATTTCAGCTTTTATTTCTTTCATCACATTCCCAGTGGGTCAGAAGTTTACATACACTCAATTAGTATTTGGTGCATTGCCTTTAAATTGTTTAACTTGGGTCAAACGTTTTTGGTAGCCTTCCACAAGCTTCCCACAATAAGTTGGGTGAATTTTGGCCCGTTCCTCCTGACAGAGCTGGTGTAACTGAGTCTGGTTTGTAGGCCTCCTTGCTCGCACACGCTTTTTCTGTTCTGCCCACATATTTTGAGGTCAGGGCTTTAGGGTTGAAGTCAGGGCTTTGTGATGGCCACTCCAATACCTTGAATGTGTTGTTCCTAAGACATTTTGCCACAACTTTGGAAGTATGCTTGGGGTCATTGTCCATTTGGAAGACCCATTTGCGACCAAGCTTTAACTTCCTGACTGATGTCTTGAGATGTTGCTTCGATATATATATTTTCCTCCTTCATGATGCCATCTATTTTGTGAAGTGCACCAGTCCCTCCTGCAGCAAACCGTAGTCTGGCTTTTTTATGGCGGTTTTGGAGCAATGGCTTCTTCCTTGCTGAGCGGCCTTTCAGGTTATGTCGATATAGGACTCGTTTTACTGTGGATATAGATACTTTGTACCCGTTTCCTCCAGCATCTTCACAAGGTCCTTTGCTGTTGTTCTGTGATTGATTTGCACTTTTCGCACCAAAGTACATTCATCTCTAGGAGACAGAACGCGTCTCCTTCCTGAGTGGTATGACGGCTACGTAGTCCCATGGTGTTTATACTTGCATACTATTGTTTGTACAGATGAACATGGTACCTTCAGGCATTTGGAAATTGCTCCCAAGGATGAACCAGACTTGTGGAGGACTACAATTTCTTTCTGAGGTCTAGGCTGATTTCTTTTGATTTTCCCATGATGTCAAGCAAAGAGGCATTGAGTTTGATGGTAGGCCTTGAAATACATCCACAGGTACTCCTCCAATTGACTCCAATGATGTCATTTAGCCTATCAGAAGCTTCTAAAGCCATGACATAATTTTCTGGAATTTTCCAAGCTGTTTAAAGGCACAGTCAACTTAGTGTATGTAAACTTCTGACCCACTGGAATTGGGATACAGTGAATTATAAGTGAAATAATCTGTCTGTAAACAATTGTTGGAAAAATTACTTGTGTCATGCACAAAGTAGATGTCCTAACCGACTTACCAAAACTATAGTTTGTTAACAAGAAATTTGTGGAGTGGTTGAAAAACGAATTTGAATGACTCCAACCTAAGTGTATATAAACGTCCGACTTCAACTGTATTAGAAGAGAGGTGGTGTAGGGTTGCATATAGAGAGAAAGAGAAAGGGAGATAAATTAATGAAGAGAGAGAAAGGGAGAGAAAGTAAGGAAAAGAGAGGGAGAACATTGAGAGAGAGAATTGACTTGAAATATAATTGAGAGAGAGAGAGAAGCATGTGGTCCCCACTTGAAACCATGACTCCCCACTGAGAGTTTACCACTAGGAAGGTGTTGCCATGAGACCATGTGACTAGTCTGTTTTTACCCCTGAGTGGGAATGAGTTGACCCCTAACCCTGACCCCATGTAGTAACACGTCTGGAGCAAAGGAGACCGGCTGTGGTCTTGTCAATCATAGCAAACGGTCTGGTTCCATTTCAACCTCTAAACCCTTCTCTTAGCTCCTACCTCTTCTCCTAGCACCTACTCTCTTCAATGTTCACAGATCTAAAAGGATTGGAGAGGTGTCAGGAATGTGGTGGAAGCTCCACTGAGGTTGCCCTAAACTACACGTCTAGCATCCAAGTTGGGAGAAGGAGCAAGGAGCTGAAATGGAACAGACCAAAATCCAATAGATTCTTTCCTCAGGCAGCTGTAACCTTATGGGTAATTCTCAAGCAATTCTCAAATTCCTGAGTTATGAGCGGGAAGTGAAGAGGGAAGGGTCTTCAGTTTTAGGGGTATTTTTGAAGGGGGCTGGAAAAGGAATGGCCCAAAATAGGATCTTGTGAGAGGGATTACATTCAGACATAAGGGGGGAGGAGCTCAGACATTCACATCTCTGAAGGGAAGTTCAGTTAGTTAACCAAGGCCCTCAGAAAATGTTATTGATATCTGATAACATTGACAGGCACGTGTCTTGGCTTCAGGACTGAACATAATAAAGACAAACATGTAGCAGAACATGTGATGATATTAATTAACAGTGCAAATTGTCCAAACAGATTCTCAAGGTAGATGGATAATTTTAAATATGTTATTGGACCATAAACAGATATAGCTCATTAACCTATACGGTCCGAATAATAATGATCCACGCTCCTTATAAAATATATATAATCATGTATCAACCCTACAAGCAACACTAGACTCTATTATTATGGTGGGAGATTTTAATACGGTCTTAAATACCTCTATGGACCGGAAAGGAAATCACACTGCAAACTATCACCCTCAGGCACTTATGGAAATCATGAATGTCATGGATATATTGGAATTAGTGGATATATGGAGACTTAAATACCCTGACCTAGTGAGACATACATGGCGGAGGCTTAATCAAGCTAGTCGTCTTGATTACTTTCTTATGTCATTCTCTCTGGCACCAAAAGTTTAAAAAGTGTTGATAGGGGACAGAACTTATTCAAGATAGATCCAGTGTAATATATTATAAAAATAAAGCGAACTGGATGGAATATGGGGAAAAATGCACCAAATTATTTTTAAATCTTCAACATAGAAATGCTACCAAAAAAAAATCTTGAAACTTGTTACAAATGATGGAGTCGCTCATGATTCACCGAACAATATTTTGAAAGAGGAAGTAAAGTACTTTAAGAATATGTTTTTGTTTCAGTCTCCTCTATCTCCACTAACTGAAACTAATTGTATGGATTTTTTTCCTATTAATAATGTAAAATTAACATCTGTACAGAAAGACTCATGTGAAGACCAAATTACAGAGGAGGAACTTCTTGATGCAATTAAAGCCTTTAAGTCTGGGAAAACTCCAGGGCTGGATGGCATACCAGTGCCATATATATACTAAGAGGACCAACATTAGCATGTTTTAGCCACTCCTATATAAACGGTAGATTATCGGACACGCAACAAGAAGGTCTGATTTCATTATTACTGAAACAGGATCCAAGTGATATATATAAAGATCCAGTCCATTTAAAAATTGGAGGCCTCTTACACTGTGATGGAAAAATTCTAGCAGAATGCATAGCGCATTGAATTAAAAAGGTATTGTCGGATATTATTCATCCTAATCAGACAGGTTTTTACATGGACGATACATTGGAGATAATATATGACAAGTACTGGAAACAATAGAACACTATGAAAAATCTGGGAAACCAGGCCTGGTACTCATAGCTGACTTTGAAAAGGCTTTGATAAAGTACGACTGGAGTTTATATGTAAATGCCTGGAATATTTCAATTTTGGAGAATCTCTTATAAAATGGGTTAAAGTTATGTATAGTAACCCTAGGTGCAAAATAGTAAATAATGGCTACTTCTCAGAAAGTTTTAAACTGTCCAGAGGAGTAAAACGAGGTTGTCCACTATTGGTATATCTATTTATTATTGCCATCGAAATTTTAGCTGTTAAAATCAGATCCAACAATAATATCAAAGGGTTAGAAATTCAGCGCTTAAAAACAAAGGCGTCATTGTACGCTGATGATTCATGTTTTCTTTTAAATCCACAATTTGGATCCCTTCACCGCCTCATAAAGAATCTCGATACTTATTTAACCTCTCTGGATTACAACCAAATTATGATTACGTATTGGATCACAAAAAAATTGTCACGTCCTGACCAGTATAGAGGATATTTTGTTATTGTAGTTTGGCCAGGACGTGGCAGAGGGTAGTTGATTTATGTATTACGGGGTTTGTTGGTCACTGGTTTATGTTTGTATTTCTATGGGTATGTTCTAGGTTAGTTTTTCTATGTGTCGGTTGGGTGCTGGACTCTCAATTGGAGGCAGGTGTTTCTAGTTGCCTCTGATTGGGAGTCCTATAAGTAGGTGTGTGTTTTGTTTGTCACTTGTGGGTAGTTATTTGTTAGCACTGCTTTTGTTGAGCCTGCTAATCTGTTCCTGTCGTTAGTTTGTTTATTGTTTTTTCGTGATGTTCTCATTTTTATAATAAAGATGTTGAGCACGCAACCCGCTGCGCCTTGGTCCCATTCTATCTTCCACGACAGCTGTGACAAAAATACAACTTCTACATTACCGTGTAGTTTACCAATAAAATGTTCTGATGGTGATGTGGATATACTCGGTATACTTATCCCGAAATAAAGAAATGATCTCACTCCAATAAATGTTAATAGAAAGTTAGCAAAAATAGATAAGATCTTGCTACCATGGAAAGGAAAATAGCTGTCTATTTGTGGAAAAATCACCATGATTAACTCTTTAGTCATATCCCAGTTTACCTATTTGCATATGGTCTTGCCTACACCTAGCAACCAGTTTTTTTATTATATGAGCAAAAAATATTTCATTTTATTTGGAATGGAAGGCCAGCAAAAATTTAAAAGGGCCTATTTATATGATGAATATGAATTCGGAGTGCAAAAATTATTAAATATTAAAGCATTAGACCTCTCATTAAATGCGTCAGTTATACAAAAGTTATACTTAAATCCGAAATGGTTCTCTAGCAAATTAGTAAGAATGTCTCACCCCTTGTTGAAGAACTTTTTCCTTTATTCAGATTACAACCTCTCACTTTTGGTTATTTGAAAATCTCCAAAATATCTCTATTTTTAAAACAAGCCATAGAAAGCTGCTTGCAATTTGAGTTTTATCCACCAGAAAAGACAGAAAAAATAATACAACAAATATTGTGGTTAAATTAAATATACTAATTGATAAAAATAAAAAAATGTCATGCATGAAATGTATGCATTCACTACTGTAAGTTGCTCTGGATAAGAGCGTCTGCTAAATTACTAGAATGTAAATGTGAATTTCAATAAATAAATAAAATAAAAAAGGTATAATCTTTGTAAATTATATCATAAACAGGACGGGTAGAGTTATGTCACACATGCAGCTAACAAAAATATATGGAAATGTCAGCTCTACCCAAAATTAGAATCAACTAATTTCACCATTACTGTAAAAATGGAAGAGACAAGTGGAAGGGGGTAAAAGTAAGGAATTTGTCTGTCAGCCCTGCATTAAAGACCAAAATTGGTTAAAGAAAAATGTGATAAATAAAAAACGTATACCAGTTTAATTTAAGGACCAAAAGAAGACAGCTGTGCCACATAGATTGCAAACGTGTTGGGAAGAGATTTTCGATGTACCGATTCCATGGCACATGGTTAATGAACTGATACGCAAAACGGTCCCGGGTTCAAAACTTATAATTTTTTAATTTAAATTATTATACAAATGTATTGTACTAATAGAATGATGTATACTGTATGTGGGGGATTCAACCTTCCCAGCTCTGCAGATTTTGCTGCGAAGAAATACAGTGTAGACATTGTTAATGTCGTAAATGACTACTGTAGATGGAAAAGGCAGATTTTTTTATGGAATATCTACATAGGCTTAGAGGCTGAGTTCCAATGGCACGTTGTGTTAGCTAATCCAAGTTGATCATTTTTAAAGGCTAATTGATCATTAGAAAAACCTTTTGCAATTATGTTAGCACGGCTGAAAACTGTTGTGCTGATTTAAAGAAGCAATAAAACTGACCTTCTTTAGACTAGATGATTATCAGGAGCATCAGCATTTGTGGGTTTGATTACAGGCTCAAAATGGCCAGAAACAAAGCACTTTCTTCTGAAACTCGTCAGTCTATTCTTGTTCTGAGAAATGAAGGCTATTCCATGCGAGAAATTGCCAAGAAACTGAAGATCTCGTACCATGCTGTGTACAACTCCCTTCACAGAACAGCGCAAACTGTCTCTAACCAGAATAGAAAGAGGAGTGGGAGGCCCCAGTGCACAACTGAGCAAGAGGACAAGTACTGTACATTAGAGTGTCTAGTTTGAGAAACAGAGGCATCACAAGTCCTCAACTGGCAGCTTCATTAAATGGTACCCGCAGAACACCAGTCTCAACATCAACAGTGAAGAGGCGACTCAGGGATGCTGGCCTTCGGTCTAACTTATCCCAAACCATCTCAATTGGGTTGAGGTCGGGTGATTGTGGAGGCCAGGTCATCTGATGCAGCCCTCCATCACTCTCCTTCTTGGTCAAATAGCACTTACACTGCCTGGCAGTGTGTTGGGTCATTGTCCTGTTGAAAAACAATTGATAGTCCCACTAAGCGCAAACCAGATGGGATGGCGTATTGCTGCAGAACGCTGTGGTAGCCATGCTGGTTAAGTGTGCCTTGAATTCTAAATAAATCACAGATAGTGTCACCAGCAAAGCACCCCCACACCATCACACCACACATGTGGAGATCATCCGTTCACCTACTCTGCGTCTCACAAAGACACGGAGGTTGGAACCAAAAATCTCAAATTTGGACTCATCAGACCAAAGGACAGATTTCTACCGGACAGATTTCCACCGGTCTAATGTCCATTGCTCATGTTTCTTGGCCCAAGCAAGTCTCTTCTTCTTGTTGGTATCCTTTAGTAGTGGTTTCTCTGCAGCAATTCGACCATGAAGGCCTGATTCACGCAGTCTCCTCTGAACAGTTGATGTTGAGATGTGCTTGTTACTTGAACTCTGTGAAGCATTTATTTGGGCTGCAATTTCTGAGTCTGTAACTCTAATGAACTTTTAACCTCCCTGGGCAAGGTGGGACACTTGTCAACAGCCAGTGGAATCGCGTGGCGCGAAATACAAATACGTCATAAATGCTATAACTTCAATTTCTCAAACATATGACTATTTTACACCATTTTAAAGACAAGACTCTCGTTAATCTAACCACATTGTCCGATTTCAAAAAGGCTTTATAGCGAAAGCAAAACATTAGATTATGTCAGGAGAGTACCCTGCCAAAAATGATCGCACAGCCATTTTCAAAGCAAGCATAAATGTCACAAAAACCAAAACCACAGCTAAATGCTGTGGTTTTGGATTACCTTTGCTGGATTACCTTTGCTGGATTACCTTTGCTGTTCTTCGTCAGAATGCACTCCCAGGACTTCTACTTCAACAACAAATGTTGTTTTGGTTCCAAATAATCCATAGTTATATTCAAATACCTCCGTTTTGTTCGTGCGTTCAGGTCAGTATCCGAAGGGTGATGCGCATTTCGTGACAAAAAATTAAAATAGCGACAATATTCCAACCGGGTGACGTTGTATTCATTCAAAAACTGAAAGAAAAACATGGAGTCGTCTCGTGGACGCGCATCTCCAGTGTCATTGTTCCTTGCCTGACCACTCACAAAAACTCCTGCTGTTTTTCGCCCAGAGACTGCAGAGACGTCATTCCACTTTCTGGCGCCTTCTGGGAGCCAATGGAAGCCTTAGAAAATGTCACGTTACAGCAGAGATGCTGTATTTTTGATAGAGATGCCACAGAAGGAGAACAAATTGTCAGACAAGGCACTTCCTGTATGGAATCTTCTCAGGTTTTGGCCTGCCATATGTGTTCTGTTATACTCACAGACACCATTCAAACAGTTTTAGAACCTTTAGAGTGTTTTCTATCCAAATCTACTAATTATATGCATATTCTCGTTTCTGGGCAAGAGTAGTAACCAGTTTAAATCGGGTACGTTTTTTATCCGGCCATGCAAATACTGCCCCCTAGCCCCAACAGGTTTTAACAAGGCACACCTGTTAATTAAAATGCATTCCAGGTGACTACCTCATGAAGCTGGTTGAGAGAATGCCAAGAGTGTGCAAAGCTGTCATCAAGGCAAAGGGTTGCTACTTTGATGAATCTCAAAAATAAAATATATTTTAATTTGTTTAACACTTTTTTGGTTACTACATGACTCCATATGTGTTATTTCATAGTTGTGATGTCTTCAATATTTTTCTACAATGTAGAAAATATTAAAAATAAAGGAAACCCTGGAATGAGTAGGTGTGTCCAAATTTTTGACTGGTACTGTATATGTATGTGTATTTATATGTATGTATAGGTATATGTATACTATATACATTGGAAAAGATGCAGACAATGGCATTGATGGAGGCTACAGTCTCTCTGCAATATTAAAGCTGATCTACCCCATAAAAAAAAATATAAAAAACATGTAGCAGAACAAATATGATAACATATCTCATCTCCTCCCCTCTTCTCCCCCTCCATCCCTCCCTCTCATCGCTATCTCCTCTTCTTCATCAGGTGACGGTACACTATGAGCAGGAGAACGGGGCAGTGATCCCTATAAGGGTACACACCGTGGTCATCTCTGTTCAACATGATGACTTCATCGGCCTGGAGGAACAGAAGAAGGTGCTCAAGGAGACGGTACGTACTCAGGGCCTGCCCTCCCATTAGGCAAGATTAGGCGGTCGCCTATGGCGGCACTTGAATTTGGGGCGGCATTTTGGAAATTGGCTACCGCCCTCCGGCACCCCTGATCGGCTACTACACAGCCGTCGGTGCCCCAGCCACAAGCTCATAGTCATTGCTGCATCTCATAGCCACCCACCCCATTCCTCTCCCCCTATCCTTGGTAGCTATGGTTATATGTGTGTGTTTTTAGGGGATTATCCAATTGTGAAACATTAATAAAAATGAATCTGCCAATTAAACTATTGTATTGTTTTTTATGTTTGTGTGTGATGAAGATGATTGGTGATTAAGGCAGTAGCCTAACCTAGCCTGTTAATGTTAGCTAGCTACTAGTGGAAATCATTTCAGCTAAAGTAAGCTTTAGAGATTTGCAACCAAATTTGCTACCATGTCTAAGAGACAAAAACCATCAGGAAGTGAATATATATTTTTAAAAACTGATAAGAAAAGAGGCAAAATCTCTAAACCTAAGAGATTTGCTGCTGAAATTGATCAGCATGCAGCAATGTACATCAGCCGGTGTGGAGAACGATAAGCCGCCAAGGACAGGCCGTTAATGAGCAGAGACGGACGAGCCCCCGTTCACTGGTTCTAGCAGCCAAGAGGACGAACCACTTCCACGGATGATGACAGCTCTCTGGGTAGGCAAGAACAGGTGGTCGCACCAGGCCTTGCCACATCTCCAAACAATGTCGGCAGAGACCTTACTATCTGGGACCCGGACTCAGATTAGTCGCTCCACGTCCCGGATGACAGTGCTGCTGCTGCTGCTAAATCGGACTCCCAGAAAAAAAAAGTAAAGATCCCGGTGAGTGGCCCAAATATATGAATGTATCTTTACGGGATATGTTAGTGCAGGCTGGGCCACAACAGAATAAGGAGGGGAATTTCCCAAGAGATGTTTGGTGGCCCAATACAATAGGAGCATGGCAAACTGGGAGAGAGTGGAGAGACCATGGCTTATTTATTCCAAGCAAAACGATGAAGGCTTCTGTTTTTGCTGCAAACTTCTCGAGTGCAAATCTGCGCTGGTCAGGAATGGAACCAGGGACTGGAAGAATCTGTGCCACCTCCTCAGCTCACAGGAGAAGTCACATGACCGCCTAGATAGTTTCCAGAGGTGTAAGGAGCTGGAGATCAGGCTGGTGTCCAAGCAAACTATCGATGCCCAAGCCCAACGGGCTATTGACGGAGAGACTCTCCATTGGCAGCAGGTGTAGCAGAGACTCATAGCCCTGATACGCGTAATGGCCACCCAGAACATTGCGCTTGGTGGGACCACTGACAGGCTGAACGAGCCAAATAATGGGAACTTTCAGAAATTTGTGGAAATGCTGGGTATCTTAAACACAATTCGTTAAGGCTGGGTCATTGATAGAAGCTTGTTTTACACTGCTCCAGTGAAACGAGGCCCACCATGCATTTATGAAAGCACTTGTTTCCAAAGCTCAAACGATCTCACCCTTTTTACAGTTCTACAGGAATATTAAATGATAGGTTAAATATGTTAAATAAAAGTGTTATTTTATTGTAACAATTGTGGGGTCCTACCATGTGTGATAACAGGTGTCATATTATTAGTCAGAAACTCTGTTTGATTACAACATTGTAACTCTCTGATGCAGGGGTTAAAGTTAAATTCCTTTCTGCCCGGTAATGGACCTCCTATTTGTGCACGTGCGCACCAACTATTTTTATGGGCCTAATTATAGAATTACATATAGAATTGGAGCCTATTTTGTCCTATTCAAAAACGTGGTAGGCTTACCTGTTTGACAAACACAATTATGCTATCCATAGAAGTCGGTATAGCCAAATCCTCCAATACTGTCGCATGCACTCCTAAAATACCTCCGTGTCTGGTAAGGGCTTGGTGTGTTTGGGTGTTAGGGTTCAAATTGAGTGAGGGTATCCCATACCCTTTGTTAAAGAAAAGGGGAAAAGGATACCTACTGTAGGTATAAATACATAAGAAGAATCCAGATTATATAAAGGATTCTATAACAATGCTTAACTCCATGATTCCTTATGGTAGAAACAAGCTTTAAAATGCCCCAAAAAGACGTGACTCCAATGCATATGGGCATATATTGATTCCTCTCTGCGACATTCTAAAGTTAAGCTGCAGCCTATAATATTCAAGGAGACAAACAAATTGACTTTGCTATTCTGTCCCTATTAATTGAGCTTTTCACTCTCTGAAAAGAGAATATGTTTGTTTAAACCCAGGCAGCTTTTAGGGAAGCACTTCTGTTTTTTGGTTATTTTTTAACCTTTATTTAACTAGACAAGTCAGTTAAGAACAAATTCTTATTTTCAATGACAGCCCCTGAACAGTGGGTTAACTGCCTTGTTCAGGGGTAGAATGACAGATTTTTACCTTGTCAGCTCGGGGATTCAATCTTGCAACCTTTCAGTTACTAGTCCAAAACTCTAACCACTAGGCTGCCTGCCACTAGCTACCTACCTGCTGCAATGGAGGAGTAGAGGCTAAGTTGAACCTTACATTTTTCTGCGTTAGAGCGTCTGTCTGGGTGGAAAGGTAACTTTTGAAAGATTAAAATATTTGCAAACAGCGTTGCATACAAGACACTCTGGTTTGACATTAGAGAAATATGGTGAGAATGCCTATTTCTCTCTCCGTTATTACCTGAAACTTCTATTTTCATTATCCTGCTTTCTTTTGAGACTTTTTCAACCCAACATTTTATTTTGATTGCAAGATGTTTTTCCCCAATCAACACACACAGAAATATACAAAATGAATGTAATAGACATTGGTGATTTTATCAATGTAATGACATTGAACTGATTATATAGCCTAATTGTTGTTTAATTTGTAGTGTAGGACTATGAATTGGGCTGTTAATATGTTCCTCCAACATTTAGCTGAGAAAAATTGCCAACCCCTGCTGTACATGGTCTAGTGGGGGATGGGAGGTCGGTGGCAGGTTGTTGTCTCGCCTAGGGCGGCAGAATGTTCAGGGCCAGCCCTGTGCATACTAGATGATACGGCTAGGAAGTTAATTGAAACTCCAATTCAAGTATTTTTTCTAAACTTGGCCAAAGTATATGTATGTGTGGCTCTGGTGGTGGATGCAACACACACAATATCAACTCCTGCTATCTTCTTCCTCTGCCACTTTGACGCGTATTGAAAGGCTCCATAAAAATGTGCTATATTATTCTCTCCTATCAGGTGATCAAGGCAGTGGTTCCAGCTAAGTATCTGGATGATAAGACCATCTACCATCTGCAGCCCAGTGGACGTTTCGTCATCGGAGGACCCCAGGTGAATGTCACAACCTAAATGTGTGCAATCACGCATGTAAATAGACACAAGTTCACTCACTTCACCTACACACACACAAACACACAGCTCATTCGTTAAAGACCAAAGGATATTATGCAAGATCAAACCTCAAAACAAACACAATATCAACTCCTGCTATCTTCTTCCTCTGCCAGGGTGATGCTGGAGTGACGGGTAGGAAGATCATCGTTGATACGTACGGAGGCTGGGGGGCCCACGGTGGTGGAGCTTTCTCTGGTAAAGACTTCTCCAAGGTGGACCGCTCGGCTGCCTATGCTGCCCGCTGGGTGGCCAAGTCCCTGGTCATGGCCAAACTGTGCAGGAGGGTGCTGGTTCAGGTGAGGTCTTATCATGGTTCTCCTGGTTTTCGTAGTTCTCCTCCACAATAAAATAGCAACCAAATACATCAGTTCTCCTGACAGAGCTGACATCAGCTAATGACTTTTGACTTTATATTGTCATGATTGTCACTACCGCTGTAGGTTTTATCAGTGGTTGTCTCAAAATGTTGACATGAGCATTGAGGGCATTATGTCTGTGTGACTGTAGGTATCCTACGCCATCGGAGTGGCCCACCCTCTGTCCATCTCCGTGTTCACCTACGGCTCGTCACAGAAGTCTGAGAGAGAGCTGCTGCATATCGTCAACAAGAACTTTGACCTACGACCTGGTGTCATCGTCAGGTAAACACCTCACCTCTAAAGTCACACCATCTTGTCGTCATCAAAGGAAAACTGTTGTTGGTAACACATAATCTCACACAACAATAAATTAACCATAGAGGCCTATATCAGGCTTAAGGTACATTTTTGTGCATATTATTAGCTCAATTAAAGAACCCATCTCGAGAGCTGCAAACCCCTCTAAAGTTGTACGTCATACTTATCATGTCATTGAGAGATTTGTGTGGACATTTACGTTACACAAGCAGTGGTAGTGTACATTTGTGTATCAAATGCTGTTACAGGTGTGTCTTTCCCACCTCTGATGTGAGTTTTATCGCTCGCTCCACAGGGAGCTGAACCTGAAGAGGCCAATCTACCAGAACACTGCGTGCTACGGCCACTTTGGCCGGAGTGAATTCACCTGGGAAGTCCCTAAAGAGCTCACCTACTAAACATCCCCTCCTGGTGGTCAAATATATAACGAGCTGATGTGGAGATAGAAAACAGGCCCCCTCTACAGGCTACAACCACAAATGGTTCTGCTTTTTCATTGGCTAGTGTTGAGGTTAAAGGGATACTTTGGGATTTTGGCAACGAGGCCCTTTATCTACTTCCGCAGAGTCAGATGAACTTGATTATGTTAGCAGATCCCCATAGACTTCCAGTCATTGCGCTAACACTAGTTAGCATTCGCTTGTGAAACTACCTCTAACTTCCTTCATACTGGACACAGTTATGTAAAAATGGTAGAGGTAGTTTCACGAGCGAATGCTAACTAGCGTTAGCGCAATGACTGAAGGTCTATGGGGATCTGCTAGCATAATCAAGTTCATCTGACTCTGGGGAAGTAGGTGGATGGCCTCATTGACAAAATCCCGAAGTATTCTTTTACGGTTTGGAGTTATGATTAGGGTAAAAGGTAAGGTTTGGGCTAGTGCTGATCAATCATTAATGTTGTTGCAGCCCATAGAGTGGGATTTGTTTGTTTGTTCTTCTTGTCATATCTCTTCTCACTCCCTCCCTCTCTCTCTCAAACAAACAAAACCAACCATATAATAATCAATAAAGTTAAATATAGAAAAACATCTAAACTGTGAATATACTGTATAGCAATATATCCCCTCCACTCTGTCCATATCACTTTAAGATGGTGCTACAAATCCTGTATTTGTATTCATCCATAATCTAAGGGGAATATGTATCTGCAGGTTCAATCAACAACTTTCAATCAACCAAAGCATATTTATCTTTTATCAGTAGGGTCTTTCAATCCCATCTAATATTGGGAGGGAGATCACCCTCTAACTTGGGTTTCGGCCAAGGTTACAACTATTATCTTTGCACTGTATCAAACTGGTTTATATTATATGTAGCTCTGTAAAGATCAAATCCACATGAAAGTCTTCATTTTGTAATTCTCATCGATGCTGCGAGACATTTTTTTTTTACATTGCATCACTACTACTACAACGACACAACAGCAGCAACAATGACAGGTGAATAGTCAGATTACACAGGTTTCATATACCAGGGATGTGTCGGGCGGTATACTGTACCTCTTACCAGTGTATCACAGTTGACCAGATGTGGCAGTAGAAATAGACTTGCAAAATAAGGCTTCATAACCATTTATAAGGCATCATAATGATGCTTTATAACTGTTTATAAGGCCTTATAATGCTTTATGATGCATCTATTAACCCCTGCTCAGTCCTGTTTGATTATGCTATTTGTATCTTCATCTGTAAAGCTGCTGCTGGGATCTATCTCACTGTAAACAATATTAGCCGCCTTGAATGAATGAACTGTTCTCATCTCAACTCTGATGACCGATAGTAGATAAGGTTTGATGTATTTAGTTTTTTGACTTGATTGTGAGTTAATTGTTGTGATTATTTGTCAATGAATAGATTCTGAATAGATTGCAAAACTGCATGTTGCCAACAGTAGGAATATTATTTTGTGGACCAATGTTTCTACATTTGTACAATTTTACATGCCTGAGATGATGCTGTCTGAAAATAATAACGTTGAGTTTACCAGACAAACATGACAGAAGTATTTTAAGTTGATGACAGAATGTACCTCTTTCCTCAGAGTTTCAAACCACTTGTGCATTTTTTCTTTCATCCATTTTCCCAATTCTTTCAAACCATCTCTGGGACATTCACTTATTTGAAATCAGTGATAAGCTGTCTGTCTCTAAGTATAAATGTATTTTGCATAGACTCTTGTCTGTTTACATGATATGTTTTACTCTGAGTTGCTGGGCCCTGTATATTCTTTAAGGACATAGGGGAATAGTGTATAAAACAAAGTCTTCCAAAACGTTTCTGGATGCTGGTTTTGTCAAACAATAATTAAAGAACCTGAGAAATACCTCCACATAGTTAAAAACCATCCTGAGGTGTTTCATTTTTAGAAACATAAATTAAATGAAACACTTTGGGGGTTCTAGTAGCAGTGTGTGGGTGTTTCTGTTTCTCTTCACCTGCTGAGTCATTGATCCTGATGACCTAGGGCTTTAGCCTTGTGATGTGTTCAGCAAACACTGTACTGATTTAGGTATTATCTCTTCCTAACTGTGTCCCAAACCTTGTTGTCCTAAGGAGGTTTGTTTCCCCACCCTCTGTACCTAGTAGATACTTGCTGTTCTACCCTCTGTACCTAGTAGATACTTGCTGTTCTACCCTCTGTACCTAGTAGATACTTGCTGTTCTACCCTCTGTACCTAGTAGATACTTGCTGTTCTACCCTCTGTACCTAGTAGATACTTGCTGTTCTACCCTCTGTACATAGTAGATACTTGCTGTTCTACCCTCTGTACCTAGTAGATACTTGCTGTTCTACCCTCTGTACCTAGTAGATACTTGCTGTTCTACCCTCTGTACCTAGTAGATACTTGCTGTTCTACCCTCTGTACCTAGTAGATACTTGCTGTTCTACCCTCTGTACCTAGTAGATACTTGCTGTTCTACCCTCTGTACCTAGTAGATACTTGCTGTTCTACCCTCTGTACCTAGTAGATACTTGCTGTTCTACCCTCTGTACCTAGTAGATACTTGCTGTTCTACCCTCTGTACCTAGTAGATACTTGCTGTTCTACCCTCTGTACATAGTAGCTGGATAATTCCACGAAATGAGTGCCTTTTGCGTTTAAGTAGGAATTGTGCACAAATATATAATTTTAAAAGCCTGTTATATATACCACATGGAAAATTCAATAAATCCGATTTTTTTATATGGATAAAAACTTGCTAAAGAGCCAGAATTCAGCATTGTGACATGTCCCGCTGTGCGTCCTCTGTGAGGAAGATTTGAACCAACTTAATGTCTCCAAGTCTTCACCATAATTGGCGAAAGGGTTTTCACCTAGTTATTTGGTTGCTATGATAAAATGTTTTCTGAAGATTATTATTATTATTTTATGTGAATAGTGATTAATGTTAAGGTAACCAAAAAAAGTTACGTGAACTGAACGTTTTAATATGGTGAAACTATTCCTTTTTAAATAATAATTTCAAAAGAAACATTGAATATAATAGTCAAATCATAGTGTAAAAGCTAGTTCTACTCTTTTTGGCCATTTTCTGGTGTTTTGTGGTGGAAAACTGAGCGGGTCGAGCAAAACACATCAACCATGTTACTCTACCCATAGCATAGCTAGACAGGCAAGACATTTTATCACAATTTACATTTTTTTTTGTGAAGCTTGCATTTAATTGCCCCTCCCTGTTGCACACAATAAGCTTCCATTCCCCATGTCACAACGGGATTTATGGCTGATTTAAGATGAAATCGTCAGCCCTGTTACTTTATTTGGCACTTGATTGGCACCTACTATAGTATCTTTTTTATTTAACCTCTTGAGATGGTAAAACATGTTATGTTAAGTTGAACAAGTGCTCTTCATGGAATAATGTTTCTCACCAAATTACACTACTCAAAATGCACCTAATTGGTGGAATGCTGTTCTACCCTCTATACCTAGTCGATACTGTATGCTGTTCTTTCTTCCCCCTGCACCCAACTCTACGCAAAGTCATAACAGTTGGCAAAGAAACCTGAAAATGTAAATAATTGTTGACAATAAAAATATTTAAAACATAGAAAACTGTGTATAGAGCATTTGTTTGGGTTGTTATGCATGGTGTTTTATCATATCCACAGAGTCCTCAGGGACTTGGTATGCAAAGTATATATGTACAGTATCGCTATTAAAGTGAATATATTCATGTTGAACATTGATTCCCAAGAAGGACATTTGTAAGAGTTGGGGGACAAGAACACTTTTACAGATTTATTGTAGAACAATTTAAAGCAAATATACAAACAAACAATCTTCCTTCTCTCATTATGACAGACACTTTCCACCTTAAAACATATCTTTCTTTGGTTTCATCAAAATAAAGGCACATCCAGGTAATCTTTTTGCGTTTCAGTAGAGTATGGCACTCATTTAGTTATCTGTCTGTAGCTAGGTAAGACCACAATTAAATACAAATGAGGACAACAGCTAGATAGAGGAATGTTCTCTACTGTGTGTATGTGTGTACACCTTTGGGTGTACAAATAAAGGTAACCAAACTGTATCGATAATGTCTGGATGAAGCACTTACAATACTGCAACTATTTATATGGTATAATGTTGACCTAGGAAAAAGCATATGTAAAGATATGGTTCTGCATAGAACATAGAACCAATGGAACCATGGCAAGTGACCAATCAGGTCAAATATAGACAGAGCGAATGGCACTTTAACATTGAAATGTAAAATCAACCCACTGGTCAAAACAAGTTCTAAAACACAATTGAATATATAAAAACATCCCAACATAAACACAATTTATTTTAAAATGTGAAGAAAAGACAACAGTTTCGTTAAGTGACTGATTGTGGACAGCTGGTGATGCAACAGATTCCTGAGAGGTAAATGTTTGAAGGTAGATCAGTCAATAGAGACAGAACATTGACAAGGGTCATATTCATTAAGGCATGCAACGGGAAACATTTCATGTTTCGTAGTTGAAAACAATTCAACATAGCCTAGATGTAAGTTATTACTTCTAAACAAAATTACTTTTGGGGTTTTTCATATGCTTGAGTCTAGCTTGAACAGTCGCTAAGATTATATTTGGTTGTGATCTTCGCAAAATAACTATTTTGGATGCAGCAGTTGTTAGCTAGAATGCTAACGCTCATTGACATAGGCGGTAGCAAAAGCAAGCCAACGAGCCATTTTACTGGTTGATGTTGAAGTGTTTTTTTAAGTATAATCCAGTTGATTTGCGATAATGACACAAACATTATATTAAGCAGGACATTCATACAAGCCTTAAATCCAATTATAATCCAAAAGTAGTGTGAAATGCACTCAAAAGCAATATGTCAATAGCGGCTTTTTTTTACTGCCGTTCTATAACAACTCCCCTGTGTTCTGCCACCAACTTGTGTGCATCTCCTTCGTGAGGTAATGTTTGCAAACACAGAAAGGGGTCTATGGAACAGCATAGAGCTCTGTGCAGTAATCTGTGTCTCCACTAGGAGGGGCTAATGGACCACTTTTTCCCTCTACAAACACCATTGTCTACTACTGGGTTTCTATTAGATTAACTTCATTGGTCAGTGACTCCATTCAGTCCAATTTGCTCAAATTTGCTCAGATTCACTTTTTGAGATGACTGAGGTGAATGTGAAACACTTGTGAATGGAACTATATGCTCTACATGTCTTTCTGCAATCCACAGACACTGAAGCTAATAAGGCAGCATTGAAACAGTGGAGACGTATAATTGCATTTTAAGATCTCTTAGCACAGATCTGAAAGGCAGCTGGATGGTTTGACAGAGTGCAGTTAGTCGGGAGAATGGATACAGATGGTTTATGTCTACATTCTTTGGAAGAAGACCAGCAGCAAACAGCAGTTCCATCCTGTTCCCTTTAGGCCCCTATGCCATGATAGGCTAAAGGGACAGGGGGCAAAAAACCAAGAAGATAACCCGGGAAGCGTACTGTTATGTAACCTAGTTTCAGCATTCAACACTACATTGTCGCCTTGCAAAACAAAAACTGTTGTTGACTGAAACAGAAACCGATTGAACCCCGGCCTGACAAAAAGAAAAGTAGTGAAATAAGGAGCAGAGAAGTTGTTTCTGTGATTATAAATAGATTCTCGATTCTGGTCCTCTGTTTTTCAGACGGAAACTTTTGTGATTCCTGTGATTTATGTTGTTCAGCCCAGACAGCTCTGTCTGGTATTAGCTGGTTTACAGTTGGGTTCTTCCAGTCCTCTTCTCCACTCCCAACATCCATACGTTCTGGCTGAACCGTACAGTCAACATGTAGAAAATAAAAGTGTTTGGGATATTATGTATAAAACACTATTGGAGGTTTGGCTTTTCATATACTCAATTGTCTCGAATAATCATAAGGAAAATATATATTTTTACAGTCTGCAAAAGTCTGCATTCCAATGTACAGCTTTATAAGGCACAATGTTTAAGTAGCATCAGTAGAAAAATAAGGTAAGACTGGTATCCAGATATTCCCTGGTTTAAAACCACGGTTCTTTGACCAGTATACTGTTCATCAGTGAAGCATCCATGTCATCAACACATTCATGGTAGTGAGTCCTCAGTCTTTCGCTAGATGTGAAGGGGGTCATTTTAACCATTTGAATATTCCAAATATTCCATGTGACGTATTGGGAGCTGTGTGATGAGGCCCGGCTCTCACGGTATTGCTGTGTTTTAAAGGACGAATGATGGCAGGCTCATTGTCTCGTTTGGACTCTAGCACAGAGGGAAACATCAAAGTCTGCTCACTAACAGTCTCTGAAAATAAATGTGTATTTGGCCAATTCAAGAGCTTTTGTTTATTGGATTAGGCTCTACATTGCACAGGCCTAGCTCTCCCAAGCAGCTCTCTCTTCTCTAATGCGGTCCTCTATTTTTCTCTCAGCCTCACTCCCATGACGTCTCACTCCATCTCTCTTTCTTTCACTCTCGATATAGCCATCTGGTGGCCTGCCCTCCTCTCTTAATCTGAGTCGAGATGACAGCGGCCCCAGGATCACTTCCAGTAATGAGTGATGAGGCTCCTTTGGCCGGAAAACAGTGAATGAAGGAAAATAAGATTATGGTTCATTAGTGATGTGCAAACACAAGCAGGGTCTTTGGAGGCTGTGACAGGGCTGGGGACATGGGAACAGTACGAACCCACATCTCTCCCTCATGGTGTCCACACCGCCGGGCCTGGTGGAAATGGTAGAATCCATTCCACCAACGCTGAGCTTATATGTGGCATTGGCATAGTCCACTTCACACCCTGGAATGGGGGAGTTTTGGTGTATTAGCGATGGATACTCAAAAGTCCCTCCACCTACCCCAGATTGATAATGGCACAGGCCAGCTTTCTGGCCTCTCTCCCAGGGACTACAGCATTGACATGCTCTCAGGGGGATGCGGAATGGGACCTCCTAGGGACTCTACTTTGTGGTCTCTCCCATTCGGCCCCAGGGCTCCCCCTCTGGCGAGCACCATCACAGTATCTCCTGTGACACCGGCAAACTCGAAGGCAAAGGTTCCGTAGAAGAGCATGATGGTGACGCAGAACACCCACTCAAAGATGGCCGACGCGTGCTGCAGGACGAAGCTCTCCTGGACAAAGAACACGCCACCTAAAGGCAGGAAGGTCAAGGAGCACAACTACAGACTGACCAACTAACAGACTGACTGATTGACATAAAGACTGACTGCCATGAGAAGAGGATGGCCAAGTCCCAAATCAACCCCTAGCCCCTATGCACTACTGGAGATATCCTCCCCATTTCCCTGCTCTCCATTCCCTCCGTTCCTTCCCTTCTCTCCCCCATTCCCCCTCGATTTCAACAACACCTCTCTTTCTCCATCTTCCCTTACTCCTCCCTCTCTCCTCTCTGATTGTGAAGATAGGTACAGATGTAGGATCTTAATTTGAGCCAGTCGCAACAGGAAATGTGAATTATTATGTAATTAATGGACATTTTTGTAGGGGTCGATACATTTTTCATAAGTGAAAATTCTGTCTGAATCAAGTGGAAATGACAAACTTCAGAATAATTTTTAAGCCTCAAATACACTAAAAGTTTGACATTTTCTGCATTGCAGGAAAGGTCTCCTGCAACAGGGTGATCAAATTAATATCCTACATCTGTAGTAGCCTTTGCTTGTGCGAGCCGGAGCGGCTCATAAGAGTGGGAGTGTCTCCTGTTCCTGTAGTGTGAGACAGCTTGACGTACAAGTACACCCCCTGGATAGGATGCTAGTCTATGCAGGGCCTTGGTTGTGAAGATAACACAGATCTTACTGAGTACGGTTCAATATCTTTTTGCAGGATACTAAGCACCAACGTGATGAAGGCCAGTAGTGTCATGCCCAGTCGTAGGTGAGCCAGGCTGTATTCTCCCTGAGTCTTGGCCAGCCTATAGGTTAGAGCTGACTGCAGACACACAAACAGCATACTGGTGGGGAACGCTACCCCTGCCCCCACATAGTGGAGGATCTTAGCATTGTCCACCTGGGGAGGTAAAGAAAGAAAGAAAAATGCATTTATTAGTATAGTAGGAATTTTCATTGTCTCAATGAGCATTGAACAAGTCACATACTGAAAACACTGAACTAGTCACATAGAAACATAATCACGTATGATTCTAGACATCAGTTGAAAAGCCCTCTCTCTGTTCTGGCCTCTAGTTTTGCTGTGTCTCAGTTTGGCCAGAAGGGGGCAGCAGTAGCCAGTCATTGAAATAGTACTGAGTCAGGTAACTCATTGCCGCCCTGCGTTGTCAATGGATCCTCCTTTTCCTTCGATCCTTTCTTTAAAGTGAAAGAGATACTGTAGAGAAAGGCTGAGAGAAATGCATTCTTTAAAGTGAAAGAGATACTGTAGAGAAAGGCTGAGAGAAAGAATGAAGGAAAGCAAGAGGAGAACCAGAGAGAGAGAGAGAGAAAAAAACCAGGGAAACCAGTGGAGCACAAACAACATTGTAAATACAACAAATATAATTTCTGTTTACTTATCTTCCCCTACTATTCATACTACAACTATCTGCACCTTGTTAAAAACACTATACATATCTGAAATGTCTTTATCCTTTTGAAACCTTCATGAATGCAATGTTTACTGTTCATGTTTTATTGTTTATGTTGTTTTTTGTTTCTTCTGACTTGTGGCTATTGTTTATTTTGCTTGCAAACATAATGTTTCACATGCCAATAAAGCTCCTTTGAATTGAATTGAGAGCGAGAGTAGAGAGAGTAGAGAGAGACAGAGGTGAGAAAGCGATAGAGATGTGAAGAAAGAGGCCAGCGGTACAGTATAACACCTTCTCCCTCCTGAACACATGCGGCCAGCCGCAAACACACAATACACAAAGTAGCATGTGAGCATGTGACCACACACACATACTCACTCACAGGTCTGAGTGGCACCAGACGGTCTCATGGGACCTGATTACAGAAATGCACATTCTCTCAAAGCAGTAATGCAGGGTACTGACCAGACCAAGGGGACCAAAACTCAATGAATGAATGAATGACATGTATTTATGTATCTCCCAGAACTACTACATTCCATTTGGGCTCCTGAGTGGCGCAGCGGTCTAATGCACTGCATCTCAGTACAAGAGGTGTCACTACAGTCCCTGGTTCAAATCCAGGCTGTATCACATCCATCTGTGATTGGGAGTCCCATAGGGCGGCGCACAATGGCCCAGTGTCACCGGGGTAGGCCGTCATTGTAAATAAGAAATTGTTCTATGCTGACTTGCCAAGTTATATGAAAATTACTATAATATCTATTTCTAAGTTAGCCTAGCAATTATGAACCAACACAGGGGACCAACCAGTTGATCAGACCAAGGGATTGAGCTACAACACCTTTTCTTCACCCTCACTAACTTAGTATGAAATGACTGTAGGTTTTCTAGGCTCTCCCTCAGAGATTTCATTCATCTCTAAGGCTCTTCCTATAACCAGGGTTCATACACATTTTCACAGATGGAATTTCATGACGTTTCACCAAATTTCCATGAACAACAATTGGCGGCGTCTCTATGTGCGTGTATAAAAAAGTAAGCGTAGTGTTGTATCGACACTGGGAGGCTGCTCTCTGATCCCATGTACCATCTCCTGTCGTTCTGCAAGGCACCTAACCCCCACAATGAACAAAGATGTCAGACATCTGTATAAAACACGTATGGTCAACCCTCAGCCAGGAGAGCTACAGTTCAGGGGTATGCCGGATTTTGATCAAGCCCTGATGAAACACATCAGAGCCAGTTTATCAAGGTCCGATTGAGCAGCTCATTTCTAAAATGTGGTTAGTTAGAGGGGGACTGGAACAAAAGCCTGCACACCCATTAGCTCTCCTTGAAGATGGTTGACCCATTGATGTAAAACATTGCAACCTAATACATTTTATGCCTTTTGAAATAATTTCAAAGATCAAATGGCTATGGTAGTCTACAAATATTTTTTATTCTGCTGAAGCAAGTCCACAAATATTAATCAGGAAATGTACCCTTTATAGTTAAGTCATTTTTAAAATCTTAACTACCTTAGATGTCACGACTTCCGCCGAAGTCGGCCCCTCTCCTTGTTCGGGCGACGTTCGGCGGGCGACGTCACCGGCTTACTAGTCACCACCGATCTATGTTTCCCTGTTCGTTTGGTTTTGTCTTAATTGTACACACCTGTTTATGATTCCCTGATTATGTTCATTATTTAACCCTCTGGCTTCCCTGTTTGTCTTGTCTGTGATTGTTTCCTGTTTTGTGGTTGTTGGTGTTTCTCCCAACCATGTATTATTGCTGTAGGAGACGTTTTATTGTGGTTTTGAGTAAACACGTTTTTGTTTGCACTCATCCCTGTGTCCTGCGCCTGACTCCGATACTTCTAACGATATCATTACATTAGAAGTGTATACGTTGCAGGCTGACTAGTATCTATTGAGTTGCAATGTCCATTACATTGGATGCCCAACTCAACTGAAAGTATCTACAAAACAAGTTTTGAAGCCACATAATGCAAAAGAAAGGCTACATCTAATCTTTTTTCCTAAAATGTGTGTTTGCGATACACAAATTATTTTGATTCATATGAGTCGATTAATCACGATTGAAACGAATCCCAACTAATTCAATAGTGAAGTGAATCGTTCGTTTCGTCAAAAATAATCGTTTATATAAATCATATGAATCGTTGAAAAAAAGTAAATCAACTTTGTATGTCCTTATTTGTGAGTTTCGGGAGAAAGTTTTTGGGGACATGATGAAAACAATAGCTAAACCGTTAAGAG
Organism: Salmo salar; assembly: GCF_965601325.2. Lineage (NCBI taxonomy): Eukaryota > Metazoa > Chordata > Actinopteri > Salmoniformes > Salmonidae > Salmo > Salmo salar. Next base: position 77,373,341 of record NC_138291.1, on the reverse strand, counting down.
GGTACAAGATATGTTTTGAATTGGCTACCTAGTTATTAGTCTGTTCTCAATCATATTTTATAGGCTATGCCTACCTGCTGCTGTAATGTCGACTGTATCTCATCTATCCTTGAGCAATTGTCCACTCGTCACACACTTGCAGGTGATGTGCACCGACGCGCTAAAGGGTCATTCCGATCATGTCTGATATGTTGATTTTTATTTGACTCATTAAATATTTTTAATCTTTGCCGAAATAAATTACATTAACTGAAATGATTAAATACATTTCCATGACTTTTCCAAAACTTTGTTTTTTTTTTATAATTTTCAAAAACTTTTCCAGGCCTGGAAAACCCAATTTTAAAAGTCTGATCATATGAACCCTGTATAACTCAAAGACAAATGGCCAGAGATGACAGCTAAATAATTAGTGTGTTACTTTAACACATAGATATCAGTGTTACAGATAAAGACAGCATGCAGTGCACTCTCCTCTCCCCCAACAGCAGTGTCCATTAGTTAAATCCTATTGCTTCTGGTCCGACACCTTCCCATTTAGCTTTCACACTCCACTAGAGCTGAAGAAAGGAAAGTACATGAGAACACACACACTCCAGTAGAGCTGAAGAAAGGAAAGTACATGAGAACACACACACTCCACTAGAGCTGAAGAAAGGAAAGTACATGAGAACACACACACTCCACTAGAGCTGAAGAAAGGAAAGTACATGAGAGCACACACACACCAGTAGAGCTGAGGAAAGGAAAGTACATGAGAACACACACACACCAGTAGAGCTGAGGAAAGGAAAGTACATGAGAGCACACACACACCAGTAGAGCTGAAGAAAGGAAAGTACATGAGAGCACACACACACCAGTAGAGCTGAGGAAAGTACAGCCTTTCTGCCAGTCTTTCTAATGTAAACACCATTAGCTAGCCATATGTTCTAATGCTGCCCCCCGTACTCACTGTTCTCTCATGTCTCCCTCTCGTTCCCTGCCTGGGAACTATAATTAGTGAAATGTGTGTACGTATGTTTATCAGTGACAGTTGTGACATTTAAGATGAGGGAGGGCAATAATTGTTTTTATGAGCATGGCCTTATTTCTATTACAGCATATTGGATGACTGTCATTCATATTCCATTCACTCAGCTCAATGTAACTGTGATAGGTTTAGGCTACTACATGATACTCACATTTTCCCTGTACCCATCATGAGGTTGCTACACCCTAACCTGGCCTATGAATGAACGTTTACAACGTAGGTGCGCAGGTCGAGAGACATTTGAGTAATCAAGGTGAAAGACAGTGACACATTCAATACCACCTTGCACACTCTTGCCTGCATCTAGCTGATCTACGGTGTAATCATTAGTCCAAACAGTTGCAAACGTGTTTCTATTGGACAAATTCAGGTATGTTTATCACCATTTCGTTACGTTTCCTTCACTTTCATAGCAGCCACATACAAACAGCATGATCCCTTTGTTGTATAATTACTTCTCGCATCTACGCGCTCTCCACCTCTCACCTTTTCCCTTCGTTTGTGGACTTCAGTGCACAACACATCAGCTGTCTGTGACGAGGCGAAAAAAACTTTACAAACCAAACCTTTATATCAAAACCGCTAACTGCTACACACAGCCTACCTCGCTGTCACCATATTAGCTAACGTTATAGTCAACATAGCTACTAGAACTAACACGTTAGTAAACCCGCTACTATCATGTAGTATAGTGTACAGTCAGCAGCAAGCAGTTTAGCAGTTACACCAGCGGGCCCGGTGGCAATAAATTATTAAAATCAAAAGCTTACCTTGACTTTGAAGAATTCCAGTGTTGGATAGCCATAGTCAGCTAGCTAACATAGCATCCCTCTCTGTTTGAGTAGGCTAAACTAGCTAGCTGTATTCGCTAGCTAAGTGAAAGTGAAAAAATGTATACAACTAAATAGAGCTCTCTCTCTCTTTCTCCTTCTCTTGCTACTCCTTAATTAAAAAAAAAATGAATTTGTTCAAAACTGTTAAACTACTGCCTTTCTCTCTCTTTGAGTCAACTACTCACCACATTTTATGTACTGCAGTGCTAGCTAGCTGTAGCTTATGCTTTCAGTACTAGATTAATTCTCTGATCGTTTGATTGGGTGGACAACATGTCAGTTCATGCTGCAAGAGCTCTGATAGGTTGGAGTATGTGTTCTGGAAGTTGTCATAATTACTGTCTAAGTCTATGGAAGGGGGTGAGAACCATGAGCCTCCTAGGTTTTGTATTGAAGTCAATGTACCCAGAGGAGGACGGAAGTTAGCTGTCCTCAGGCTACACCAGAGTGCTGTTGAGGCTACTGTAGATCTTCATTGCAAAACAGTGTCTTAATAAATTATTTGGTGACACGTGAATATATTTAGTACAGTTTTATCTAAAAAGGATCACTTTTAATGTTATTCACTGAGGAGGATGGTCCTTCCCTTCCTCCTCTGAGGAGCATCCTATGTATGCGTGTATGTGTGTGTGTGTGTGTGTGTGTGTGTGTGTGTGTGTGTGTGTGTGTGTGTGTGTGTGTGTGTGTGTGTGTGTGTGTGTGTGTGTGTGTGTGTGTGTGTGTGTGTGTGTGTGTGTGTAACAGAGCAAGGAAGTTTGTTGATATACTGTAGAGACGCTCTAAATCAACAAAGAAGAGAAGGCACATCTACTCTCAGCAATGAGTCGCTGAGTGTTCCCTCAGAAAGTTAAGAGATGGGGGGAAAAGACGAGGAGGGGGGGATGTGAAGGAGAAGGCTAAGGGAGTAAGGAGAGAGTAAGGGAGAGAAGCGGGTGTTGACAGAGGGATGGAAGAGGAATGGAGAGAATAGATGGAGACGGGAGGACAGGGGTCTAGTATATGCAGAGGGATAGGTATGGAGAAAACTGAGGAAGAAAGGAGTAGGGGAAGAAGGGAGAAGAGGGGTCTGGAGTGTTTACGGAGAAGATAAAGTTGTCTGCATGCTTCCCAGCCGAAACAGTTCGGAAGAGTTTGTGCATATATTATGATGACATTTTGAGACGTTTTTGTTTCGGGCACACCCCAAAAAAGCCGAAGTTGATAGCCGAAATCTACGCCACTTCGTCGGTGATTGGTCAACAGTAGGGCTTCTTCAATAAAGTCTTTGTCATTCAACGAGAGACAAGTCGTTTTCGTGCACATTTTTTCATTGAGGAATACTGCACACAAAATCTTAGTTAGATGTAAAATTGCGCGGCTAAGATCTCCTTGGCAAAAATGTAAACATTTATGACAGATTTCTTGAATTATCTTAGATTAATTATGACTAATTTGAGGAAGTGTATACTGGCTAAGGCGTCTCATAATAAACAAACAGTACTATTTTTCTATTTTTCAAAAGAAGGTCTTTTAAGGGAGTACGCTAGCACACTTGTTCGCCTAGGCGACGCCTTAAGGAGTAGGATCCACCTATCTAGGACCCGCCCCAGAGAGAGAGAGCAAGTCTGGGGGGACAGGAGACAAAGGCCCCTCTCTCCTCTCATTCCCCTCTCGTCCCCACATCTCCTCTCGTCCCTCTCTCGACCCCACTCCTCCCCCTCTCGGCCCCTCTCCTCTCATCCCCCTCTCGCCCCACACTCCTCCCTCTCCTCTCGCCCCCACTCCTCCCCCATCTCCTCTCGTCCCTCTCTCGCCCCCCACTCCTCCCCCTCGCCCCCCACTCCTCCCCCTCGCCTCCATCTCCTCTCGTCCCCCTCTCGCCCCCCACTCCTCCCCCTCTCGCCCCCATCTCCTCTCGTCCCCCTCTCGCCCCCATCTCCTCTCGTCCCCCTCTTGCCCCCACTCCTCCCCCTCTCGCCCCCCATCTCCTCTCGTCCCCCTCTCGCCCCCCACTCCTCCCCCTCTCGCCCCATCTCCTCTCGTCCCCCTCTCGCCCCCCCTCACATCCCCCCTCTCCTCTCCTCCCTCTTCTCCTTTCCTCTCACCCCCTCTCCTATCCCCTTGCCCCCCTCCTCTTCTCCCCCCTTCTCCTTTCCTCTCGCCTCCCTCTCCTCTCCTCCCCCTCTCCTCCCCACTCGCCCCCTCTCCTCTCCTCCCCCTCCTCCCCGCTCGCCTCTCTTCCCCTCCCCTCTCTTCCCCTCCCTTCCCTCTCCTCCCCTCTTACCCCCCTTTTCCTCCCCTCTCCTATCCCCTTGCCCCCCTCTCCCAATCATCTCCCTCCCTCATTCCCTTCTCTCCTCTCTTGCTCTCTCCCACTAGAGGACTCTGGAGTTGACCTTGGCAGGCAGCTAAAGCCAGGATGTCATCAATCTACCTGTCGGAGGCAGGGTGAAGAGTCTGTTTAGCACACTGATACACACAAACATACACAAGCATAACAACAACTCTTGGAAGTGTTTACTTGTGATATCCTGTATTTATTATGTTGCTAATGTGGCCTTACAGAATGAAACAGCTGCAGACTGTAGATAGATGGAGGAGAGATTGGGTGAGAGGGACAGGCAGCTCAGAGGGAATGGCAATATAGAAGACGGAACAGTGGTCAAAGTGGAGGATGCAGAGCGTAGAGAAAAGAGAGGGTTAATTGTGAAAGAGTGAATAATAAGTTACGAAAGAGGTAGGAAAGTCATTCAGAATTGGGAGAATTGTAATGGTAGAATACGTGTAAAGAGAGGGAGGTGTAGAGGAACTAGGGATGGGGTTAGAAAACGGGAGGCCTATACTAGAGTCCTGTGTGTCTATGTGGCTGTGTGTGAGCGACGAGTGTGTGTGTCTGGTGTGGCTGTGTGTGAGCGACGAGTGTGTGTGTCTGGTGTGGCTGTGTGTGAGTGACGAGTGTGTGTGTCTGGTGTGGCTGTGTGTGAGCGACGAGTGTGTGTGTCTGGTGTGGCTGTGTGTGAGCGACGAGTGTGTGTGTCTGGTGTGGCTGTGTGGGAGCGACGAGTGTGCTCTTCCCTGTGGCTCAGTTGGTAGGGCATGGTGTTTGCAACGCCAGCATGGTGTTTGCAATGCCAGGGTTGTGGGTTTGATTCCCATGGGGGGCCAGTACGAAAAAATATATATATAATGTATGAAATGTATGCATTCACTACTGTAAGTTGCTCTGGATAAGAGCGTCTGCTAAATGACTGACTGAAATGTGTCTGGTGTGGCTGTGTGTGAGCGACGAGTGTGTGTGTCTGGTGTGGCTGTGTGTGAGCGACGAGTGTGTGTGTCTGGTGTGGCTGTGTGGGAGCGACGAATGTGTGTGTCTGGTGTGGTTTTGTGGGAACGTGTGTAGACAGGTCCAGAGAACCTTCAGTTGTCTCTAGGGGAGAGCAGGAGAGAGACAATCAAATTGACTACCAGTCATGCCTTTCACACCTCTGCCTGCCTGTCTGTGCACATCCCCTCATCTTCCTCTCTTTCCCTTTCCTTTCCTCTGCTCTCAGAGAAGAAATGTGTAGGTCTCTTCTCTCTTTCCCTCTCCTGCTTTCCTGTGGCCAGAGTCCACAGAGGGAACACTCACAGTTGTGTACTATTCACATCCTCCCCTTGTGTGTGTGTGTTTTGGTTTTACTATCCTTGTGGGGAACAAAATTCGGATCAAGTGGGTACATTTCACCAGTTCCCACAAGGAAAAAGGCTATTTTAGGCTTAGGTATGGGGTCAGAATGAGGGTTAGGGGTTCGTTTTAGGGTTAGGAGTTAGGGTTGGTTTATGGTTAGGGGTTTGGAGTTAAGGTTAGGTTGAGGGTTAGGGGTTAAAGGAAATTAGGATTATGAATGGGAATGCATTGTTTGGTCCCCACAAGGATAGTAAAACAAACATTGTGTGTGTGTGTGTGTGTGTGTGTGTGTGTGTGTGTGTGTGTGTGTGTGTGTGTGTGTGTGTGTGTGTGTGTGTGTGTGTGTGTGTGTGTGTGTGTGTGTCTGAGGCCATCTATTCAGGTCCTCTCCTGTCGGTCTAAAAAAGGTCTGAGTGATAGACCCCGACCCTACCCTGTCTTACATAACACAACATCATATCCTAATGGTGTCATTATAGCCTAGTACTGATAGTTAATGTGTTGTTTTCGTGGTAATTGTGTTATTTCTGATGCTATCTCTCTCTGTGAGCAGTGGTGTAAAGTACTTAAGTAAAAATACTTTAAAGTACTAGTTAAGTTGCTTTATGGGGTCTCTGTACTTTAGTTAACTATGTATATTTTTGACAACATTTATTCCACTACATTCCTAAAGAAAATAATGTACTTTTTACTCCATACATTTTTCCTGACACCCAAAAGTACTTGTTACATTTTGAATGCTTAGCAGGACAGAAAAATTGTCAAATTCACACACTTAACAAGAGAACATCCCTAGTCATCCCTACTGCCTCTGATCTGGCGGACTCACTAAACACAAATGCTTCGTTGTCACGTCCTGACCATAGTAAGATGTGATTTTCTATGGTAGAGTAGGTCAGGGCATGACAGGGGGTGTTTTGTGTTTTTCTATGTTTTGTATTTCTATGTTTAAGTTCTATGTTTCTATTTCTATGTTGTTGTTTTTTGGGGTGATCTCCAATTGGAGCCAGCTGGTCCTCGTTGTCTCTAATTGGAGATCATACTTAAGTAGGGTTTTTCACACCTGTGTTTGTGAGAAGAAAAAAAACACCAGTTATTTTCTGTTTAGTCTCTGTACCTGACAGAACTGTGCGCTGTTGTTTTTTTCCTCTTTGTTATTTTGCTTCAGTATTTTGAGTTATAATAAAATTATCATCATGAGCACTCAACACGCTGCGCTTTGTTCCCCTCTCTACAATAGCTGTTACAGAACTGCCCACCACAACTGGATCAAGCAGCGTGCTCGGGAGGAGATGGATACCTGGTCTATGGAGGAGAGGCTAGAGAGGGTAAACTGGACTTGGGGCCAAGTACTGGACAGATATAGAAGCCTGCCGGGGAGGCATGAGAGGCTACAGAAACCCAAAGACATTTTTTGGGGGGGGCACACGGAGCAGTTGGCGGAGCCGAGGAGCAAACCAGAGCCAATCTGGGAGAAGAGGGAGAATTTGGAGAAGGGAGAAATGGGAGAGTTATTGAGTTGGTGGAGGACGCACGAGTTTTTCCCAAAGGAACGTGTCGTCAGTTTGGTGCCACCTGAGTCAGCTCCCCGTATTCGTCCTGAGAAGTGTGTGGAAGTTCCGGAACAAGTGATACCTGCTATACACACCAGGTCTCCAGTACGTCTCAACAGCCCGGTACATCCTGTGCCTGCTCCTCGCATTCGCCCTGAAATGCGTGTCACCAGTCTGGTGCCACCTGTCCCGGCTCCACGCACTAGGCCTTCAGTGCGCCTGCCCAGTCCGGAGCCTCCAGCGACGCTCCCCAGCCCGGAGCCTCCAGCGACGCTCCCCAGCCCGGAGCCTCCAGCGACGCTCCTCAGTATTGAACCTCCTGAGACAGCCTGCAGCCCAGAACCTCCAGCGATGATCCACGGTCCGGTAGTACTAAAGCATAGGGATCAGCGGGTGGAGCGGGGGTTACGCCCCAAACCGGAGCCGCCTCCTCTGCTGGCGGATGAGGTTATGTGGACTGCACTAGGGCCGCCATAGATAGGAGTTACCCACCCAACCCTCCCTTTTGTTTGTGTTTGTTTTAGTGGCATTCGGAGTTAGCACCTTTGGGGGGGGTACTGTCACGTCCTGACCATAGTAAGATGTGATTTTCTATGGTAGAGTAGGTCAGGGCATGACAGGGGATGTTTTGTGTTTTTCTATGTTTTGTATTTCTATGTTTAAGTTCTACGTTTCTATTTCTGTTGTTTTTTGGGATGATCTCCAATTGGAGCCAGCTGGTCCTCGTTGTCTCTAATTTGAGATCATACTTAAGTAGGGTTTTTTTCACCTGTTTGTGGGCAGTTGTTTTCTGTTTAGTCTCTGTACCTGACAGAACTGTGCGCTGTCGTTTTTTTCTCTGTTATTTTGCTTCTGTATTTTGAGTTATAATAAAATTATCATCATGTGCACTCAACACGCTGCGCTTTGGTCCCCTCTCTACGATAGCCGTTACATTCGTTTGTAAAATTGTGCCATCTGGTTTGCTTAAATTAATTTGAAATTATTTATACTGTTACTTTTGATACTTAAGTATATTTTAGCAATTACATGTACTTTTAAAATGTAACTATATTTAAAATGGAATAGATTTAGACTTTTAATCTATTAGTATTTTCCTGGGTGAGTCATTTTCTATTAAGTATCTTAACTTTTTGTTGTTGTTGACAATTGGGTACTTTTTCAACCACTGCCTGTGAGGCTTTCATCTTAGTACTGTTTGCGCTACTGTGCCATCTGACAGAACTGCCCATTATATTTTCACTGCTTCAAAATTGTCTACTAGTGTGTAGCCTATATGAATGTTAAATATTGTATGTCTATATGTATGCAATGCATCTAAATTTGTATTTATGTCCAGCACATTTGATGGATGAAGAAAGTTTTATAGAATTGAACTGAGTACAGAAAGTTAGACGGGCTCTGATTGGGTACAGACGGGGTCTGTGACACATGTGCACACAGTCTGCTCCTGGCTGTTAGACACACACACACATACAGGGTATGAGCCGTGATGACTCACTTCCCCTCGCTTCCCGCAAAAAATTCCCCCCTCGGTTTTCCACCGAATGGGCAGAGAGGCCCCAGAGGGAAGGAGAAATGGAAAGAGAGGGAGAAAGAAGGGAGTCACAAATGCTACTCCCTGTTCTTACTTTTGTTTTGACACACACACACACACACACACACACACACACACCACACACACCACAAAGAGGCTAACAAGAATCAGGGGAGCTTTGCTCCTCTCTTCTCCACACCAGTTTTTTTATAAAAGAGTCCCTGTCTGGCATTCAGGGTAGAAACATCCTGTACACACACACACACACACACCACTTCCTTCTACAAACACACCAGAACACCAGGAGCCCAGAACACCAGGAGCTCAGAACACCAGGAGCCCAGAACACCAGGAGCCCAGAACACCAGGCGCTCAGAACACCAGGAGCTCAGAACACCAGGAGCCCAGAACACCAGGGGCTCAGAACACCAGGGGCTCAGAACACCAGGAGCTCAGAACCCCAGGAGCCCAGAACACCAGGGGCTCAGAACACCAGGGGCTCAGAACACCAGGGGCTCAGAACACCAGGGGCTCAGAACACCAGGAGCTAGAGAACGACCAATATGTATCATTTAAGGCTGATGCCAATACTGATTTTTAGGGGTCAAAGAGACCGATGGACAATATTTTTGCAGATATTCAATATCATTAAATGAGAACAGTTTTATGACTACATTTCCCAGAAACAGCCATGTATGCATTATAATACATACATTAGAAAATCAAACAATAAATATAACTGTTTTTAACAATGTAACTACATAATAACATAATGGTAATAATTTTATTTTAATGGTAAATGTCTTGGTAAATTACTGGGTAAATTAAGATGGCATAGGCCTACTCACAATACAGGTGAATGCATAATCAATAGGGGTGTGTGCACGCATTGATTATTGAGCTTGTTTTGGCTGATCAGTAGAGTCTATGGTGCTACAGATGACAGATGCCTTCCATTTGGTGCGGCAGGTAGCCTAGTGGTTAGAGCGTTGGACTAGTAACCAAAATCCCCGAGCCGACAAGGTAAAAATCTGTTGTTCTGCCTGAACAAGGCAGTTAACCCACTGTTCGTTCCTAGGCCATCATTGAAAATAAGAATTTGTTCTTAACTGACTTGCCAAGTTAAATAAGGTAAAATAAATTAGCCCACTGATCAACAAATATAGTAAGTATCACTCAATCTACTCAATGCAAATGGGAGCAATGTAATGTCATGATTTGTGATCATGGATGATTACGAAAGTAGTATTATTAGTCATTTCCTGTGATCAGGAAAACAATTGTTTTATTTATTTTTTATTGATGAAATTTTGATTTTGTGTCACCGGCCTACACACAATACCCCATAATGTCAAAGTGGAATTGAGTTTTTAGAAATGTTTACAAATGAATAAAAAATGTAAAGCTGAAATAAGTAAGTATAAGTATTCAACCCATTTGTTATGGCAAGCCTAATTAAGTTCAAGAGTAAAAATGTGCTGAACAAGTCACATAATAAGTTGCATGGACTCACTCTGTGTGCCATAATAGTGTTTAACATAATTTGTTTATGACTACTCATCTCTGTACCACACAAAGACCAGGGAGGTTTTCCAATGCCTCACAAAGAAGGGCACCTATTGTAGATGGGTAAAAATATATATATAATAATACAAAATTGCAGACATTAAATATCCCTTTGAGCATGGTGAAATTATTAATTACACTTCGGATGCACCCAGTAACGACAAAGATACAGGTGTCCTTCCTAACTCAGTTGCAGGAGAGGAAGAAAACTGAACAGGGATTTCACCATGAGGCCAATGGTGACTTTAAAACAGTTACACAGTTTATTGGGCCTTAACCTATCGATTTCACATGACTGGGAATACAGATAGAGTATCAGGCCGATATTGGCCTTTGCCGATAATCCCTCAACATAGCAAAACTGTTGCTATGACAGCCGCCAAGGCCTAATGTACTGAACAACAATGTTTTTAAGACCCCCACCCTAATCTCTATGGCAACACTCCTATAGTACCAAAAATGGATGCCCCAGTACCATGCATTGTAAATAAGAATTTGTTCTTTACTGACTTGCCTAGTTAAATAAAGGTTAAATGAAATTAAAAAAATACACAGAGATATGCACGCACACACACACACAGATTAAAGTCCAGGCACTGAGCCAAGGTTCTAAATATTTAAACTTGCAGAAACTCAGTCCTGAACAACCAAATACCACAGTGTGTGTGTGTGTGTGTGTGTGTGTGTGTGTGTGTGTGTGTGTGTGTGTGTGTGTGTGTGTGTGTGTGTGTGTGTGTGTGTGTGTGTGTGTGTGTGTGTGTGTGTGTTCCGGTATGTGAGAGGTCCATAACTACAACATGAAGCAGATCTGGAATGTACCAGTCAGAGGGAGGTGAGGTAGAGAAGGGGAGGACAGGAGAGGAGAGTGAAAGATTGGGAGCAGCGGACGGATGGACGGGGGGGGGGGCACTGAACTACTGAAAATACAAGATGGTGCCAAGCAATGCTCCCTCTAATTTTTGGGGGCACTGAGCAAATTTTAGGTCTTCGAGTGGAAACTTGAACGTTGTGAGAATTTTGTGCAACTTCCGGCGCACGTTTACAGTAAACAATGAGGCTGTGCCATTATAGTTTTAGACAGTAGCCAATAGGCTATTGTGGCTATTTCAGCATAATGTAGCCCTACCAACAAAACCAATAGAGCAAAACCCATACAGTTTTCACGTGGAAATAGCTTTTGATTTCTATGATATAGCCTACAGTAGCCTATATGTGGTGTTCAATGCAGGCCTACATTGCATGAAAATGTTTTACTTGGTCTGTAACACTATGGGTGAAATATGTGACTGTAAAGTACATTGTATTGTGTTGTATGATGCAAGAAACAACTTTACAAAGTAAAATGGAAAATCGTCTGTCCTCGGTTGCAACACTCACTACGAGTTCCAAACTGCCTCGGGAAGAAACATCAGCACAATAACTGTTTGTCGGGAGCTTCATGAAATGGGTTTCCATGGCTGAGCAGCCGCATACAAGCCTAATATCAACATGCGCAATGCCAAGTGTTGGCTGGAGTAGTGTAAAGCTCGCCACAATTAGACTCTGGAGCAGTGGAAACATGTTCTCTGGAGTGATGAATCACGCTTCACCATCTGGCAGTCCAACGGACGAATCTGGGTTTCGTGGATGCCAGGACAACGTTTCCTGCCCCAATGCATAGTGCCAACTGTAAAGTTGGTTGGAGGAGGAATAATGGTCTGGGGCTGTTTTTCATGGTTCGGGCTAGGCCCCTTAGTTCCAGTGAAAGGAAATCTTAACTCTACAGCATACAATGACATTCTAGATGATTCTGTGCTTCCAACTTTGTGACAACAGTTTGGGGAAGGCCCCTTTCCTGATTCAGCATGACAAGGCCCCCATGCACAAAGCGAGGTACATACAGAAATGGTTTATTGAGATTGGTGTGGAAGAACTTGACAGGCTTGCACAGAGCCCTGACCTCAACTCCATCAAACACCTTTGTAATGAATTGAAAAGCCGACTGAGCCAGGCATCAGGCCTAATCGCCCAACCTCACTAATGCTCGTGGCTGAATGGAACCAAATCTCCGCAGCAATGTTCCAACATCTAGTAGAAAGCCTTCCCAGAAGAGAGGAGCCTGTTATAGCAGCAAAGGGGGGACTAACTCCATATTAATGCCCATGATTTTGGAATGAGATGGTCGACGAGCAGATATCTACATACTTTTACATACTTATGTAGTGTATATAGTGCAAAGAAATGGGGCGAACTCAGTGAAGTTCAATCTCTTGCGTCTCTGCGCGGCCTGGCATCAGCGAGGCAGTCCTGGAGGAGGTGTGTGGATGCGCAAGTGCGCAGCTTAGAGGGAACATTGGTGCCAAGCCAGGTTGTTTCCACCACAGATTTCTCCTGATGCATATTGAGACCTACACAACAGATGTGAAAAACTGGACAAACTCAACTTGAGACCACCTTTGGAGGCGTGAATCGACTGTCAAACTATTTATATTATGGATGACCAAGCCTAGATCCTCTCATGATGTGGTGCAATGCAACCATTGTGTTATGTGAAACCGTTGTAAAACGTTTGTGAAATACAGTACATTCGGAAAGTATTCAAACCCCTTGACTTTTCCACATTGTGTTACTGTGTTACGTTACAGCCTCATTTTAAAATGGATTAAGTAAAAAAAATCCTCATCAATCTACACACAATACCTCATAATGATAAAGTGAAAACAGGTTTTTAGAAATGTTTGCAAAAAACAAAAACAAAACAGAAATACGTGACTTATTAGACCCTTTGCTATGAGACTCAAAATGGAGCTCAGGCGCATCCTGTTTCCATTGATCGTCCTTGAGATGTTTCTACAACTTGATTGGAGTCTACCTGTGGTAAATTCAATTGATTGGACACGATTTGGAAAGGCAAACACCTGTCTATATAACGTCGCACAGTTGACAGTACATGTCAAAGAAAAAACCAAGGCATGAGGTCAAAGGAATTGTCCGTAGAGCTCCGAGACATGATTGTGTCAAGTTACAGATACGGTGAAGGGTACCATTGAAGGTCCCCAAGAACACAGTGGCCTCCATCATTCTTAAATGGAAGAAGTTTGGAACCACCAAGACTCTTCCTAGAGCTGGCCGCCTGGCCAAACTGAGCAATCGGGGGAGAAGGGCCTTAGTCAGGGAGGTGATCAAGAACCTGATGGTCACTCTGACAGAGTTCCAGAGTTCCTCTGTGGAGATGGGAGAAGTTTCCAGAAGGACAACCTTCTCTGCAGCACTCCTCCAGTCAGGCCTTTATGGTAGAGTGGCCAGACGGAAGCCACTCCCCACTTGGAGTTTGCCAAAAGGCACCTAAAGACTCTCAGACCATGAGGAACAACATTCTCTGGTCAGATGAAACTAAGATTGAACTCTTTGGCCTGAATGCCAAGCGTCACGTCTGGAGGAAACCTGGCATCATCCCTACTGTGATGGCAACATAATGCTGTCGAGATGTTTTTCAGTGGCAGGGACTGGGAGACTAGTCAGGTTCGAGGGAAAGATGAACGGAGCATAGTACAGAGAGATCCTTGATAAAAACCTGCTCCAGAGCGCTCAGGACCTCAGATTGCAGCGAAGGTTCACCTTCCAACAGGACAACGATCACAAGCACACAGCCAAGACAATGCAGGAGTGGCTTCGGGACAAGTCTCTGAATGTCCTTGAGTGGCCCAGCCAGAGCCCGGACTTGAACCCGATCTAACGTCTCTGGAGAGACCTGAAAATAGCTGTGCAGCGACGCTCCCCCTCCATCCTGACAGAGCTTGTGAGGATCTACAGAGAAGAATGGGAGAAACCCCCCAAATACAGGTGTGCCAAGCTTGTAGTGTCATACCCAAGAAGACTCGAGGCTGTAATCACTGCCAAAGCTGCTTCAAAAAAGTACTGAGTAAATGGTCTGAATACTTAAGTAAATCTGATATATAAAAAAAAGTTTTTGCTTTGTCATTATGGGGTATTGTGTGTAGATTGACGAGGGGTAAAAACAACTTAATACATTTTAGAATAAGGCTGTAACATAACAAAACGTGTAAAAGGTAAAGGGGTCTGTAGTTGTGTAGTAGTTGTGGAACAGTGTTGCATTGCTGAACTACCTTGTGCTATGTCAAACAACCATGTACAGTTTGAACGTATGTACCTGGTGCTATGTAAAACTGTTGGAAAACGTGTGTGAATCACGGTTGTGGAACCGTGTTCTGTTGCCTTCAGAAAGTATTCATACCCCTTAACTTACTCTACATTTTGTTGTGTTACAGCCTGAATTCAAAATGGAATAAATTAATTTTTCTTTATCATCTACACACAATACCCCATAATGACAAAGTGAAAACATGTCTTTAGACATTTTTGCACATTTATTGTAAATGAGATACAGAAATAACTGATTTACATAAGTATTCACACCCCTGAGTCAATAAGTTAGAATCACTTTTGGCAGTGATTACAGCTGTGAGTCTTTCTGGGTATGTCTCTAAGAGCTTTGCACACCTGGATTCTTCAAGCTCTTTCAAATCTTGCCATACATTTTCAATCTGATGTAAGTCAAAGCTGTAACTAGGCCACTCAGGAACATTCCATGTCATCTTGGTAAGCAACTCAAGTGTATATTTGGCCTTGTGTTTTAGGTTATTGTCCTGCTGAAAGGTGGATTCATCTCCCAGTGTCTGTTGGAAAGCAGACTGAACCAGGTTTTCCTCTAGGATTTTGCCTGTGCTTAGCTCTATTCCGTTTCTTTTTATATAAAAAAAAAAACTCCCTAGTCCTTGCCAATGACAAGCATACTGATAACATGATGTATCCAGGACATAAAGGTAATTTCTTTGCCACATTTTTTGCAGTTTTACTTTAGAGCATTATTGGAAACAGGATGCATGTTTTTGAATATTTGTATTCTGTACAAGGCTTCCTTCTAGTTAGGTTAGTATTGTGAACTAAATACAATGTTGCCGATCCATCCTCAGTTTTCTTGTCACGCCCTGACCTGAGAGAGACGTTTTATTTCTCTATTTTGTTAGGTCAGGGTGTGGGATGGGCATTCTATGTGTTGTATTTCTTTGTTTTGACTGAGTATGGTTTCCAATCAGAGGCAGCTGTCTATTGTTGTCTCTGATTGGGAATCATACTTAGGCAGCCCTTCTTCCCTCCTTCAGTGTGGGATCTTGTTTTTGTACAGCTCAGTATAGCCTGCAGAACGTGACGTTCGTTTTCCGTTGTTTGTTATTGTGATTTAGTGTTCTGAGTTATAATAAATACTGAACATGAGCACTTACCACGCTGCACCTTGGTCTCCTTCACCTTACGAAAACCGTCACAGAAGATCCCACCACAAAAAGACAAAGCAGCGTGGTCCGGAGCAATGGACCTAGGAAGACATCCTGGACGGAAAGGGATCCTGGACGTGGGAGGAGATCCAGGTTGGATGGCATCGCCTCCCATGGGAACAGGTGGAGGCAGCGAGAGCAGAGCGGTGACGAGACGAGGAACTAGCATGGCAACGACGGAAGCACGAGAGGAAGCCCCAAAAACATTTTAGGGGGGGGCACACGGGGAGATTGGCAAGGTCAGGGTGGAGACCTGAGCCAACTCCCCGTGCTTACCGTGGGGAGCGAGTGACTGAGCAAGCACCGTGTTATGCGGTGATGCGCACGGTGTCGCCAGTGCGCATTCACAGCTCGGTGCGCTCTGTGTCAGCGCCCCGCATTTGCAGGGCTAGAGTTAGCATTCAGCCAGGAAGGGTGGTGCCAGCTCAGCGCTCCTGGTCTCCAGTTCGCCTCCTCGGTCCAGGATATCCTGCGCCGGCTCCACGCACTGTGTCGCCAGTGCGCATTCACAGCCCAGTGCTTCCTGTGCCAGCGCCCCGCATTTGCCGGGCGAAAGTAAGCATCCAGCCAGGACGGGTTGTGCCAGCTCTACGCTCGAGACCTCCAGTGTGCCTCCACGGCCCAGTATATCCTGTGCCTGCTCCACGCACCGGGCCTCCACTGAGTCTCGCCAGTCTGGTACGCCCTGTACCTGCTCCTCGCACTCGCCATGAGGTGCGTGTTACCAGTCTGGCGCCACCTGTGCCAGCCCCACGCATCAGGCCTCCAGTGTGCCTTCCCAGTCCAGAGCTTCCGGCGACAGTTCCCAGTCCAGAGCTTCCGGCGACAGTTCCCAGTCCAGAGCTTCCGGCGACGTCCCCCAGTCCGGAGCCTCCAGCGAAGTTCCCCAGTCCGGTGAGACCTGTTCCGGCTCCACGTAAGAAGCCTCCAGTGATGATCCATGGCCCGGAGCCTCCAGTGATGATCCATGGCCCGGAGCCTGTAGTGATGATCCATGGCACGAAGCCTCCAGTGATAATCAATGGCCCGGAGCCTCCAGTGATAATCCATGGCAAGAAGCCTGTAGGGATGATCCTTGCCCCGGAGCCTGTAGGGATGATCCATGGCACGAAGCCTCCAGTGATAATCCATGGCGCGGAGCCTGCAGTGATGATCCATGGCATGGAGCCCGCAGCGACGGCCTACAGTCCGGAACCTCCCGAGACGACCTACAGTCCGGAACCTCCAGCGACGGTCCCCAGTCCGGAACCTTCAGCGACGGTCTGCAGCGGCGGCCTGCAGCCCAGGGCCTCCAGCGGCGGCCTGCAGCCCAGGGCCTCCAGCGGCGGCCTGCAGCACAGGGCCTCCAGCGGCGGCCTGCAGCACAGAGCCTCCAGCGGCGGCCTGCAGCACAGAGCCTCCGGTGATGATCTACGGTCTGGTTTCTCCGACAACGATCCACGGTCCGGTGGCACAAAAGAGGGACCGGAGCCGCCACCATGGGTAGATGCCCACCCGGACCCTCCCATATAGGCTCAGGTTTGCGGCCGGGAGTCCGCACCTTTTGGGGGGGGGGGGGGGGGTACTGTCACGCCCTGACCTGAGAGAGACGTTTTATTTCTCTATTTTGTTAGGTCAGGGTGTGGGGTGGGCATTCTATGTGTTGTATTTCTTTGTTTTGGCTGAGTATGGTTTCCAATCAGAGGCAGCTGTCTATCGTTGTCTCTGATTGGGAATCATACTTAGGCAGCCCTTTTTCCCTCCTTCAGTGTGGGATCTTGTTTTTGTACAGCTCAGTATAGCCTGCAGAACGTGACATTCTTTTTCCGTTGTTTGTTATTTTTGATTTAGTGTTCTGTGTTATAATAAATACTGAACATGATCACTTACCACGCTGCACCTTGGTCTCCTTCACCTTACGAAAACCGTCACATTTCTCCTATCACATCCATTAAACTCTGTAACTGTTTTTAAGTCACCATTGGCCTCATGTTGAAATCCCTGAGCAGTTTCCTTCCTCTCCGGCAACTGCGTTAGGAAGGATGCCTGTATTGACTGGGTGTATTGATACACCATCCAAAGTGTAATTAATAACTTCGTCATGCTGAAAGGATATTCAATGTCTGCTTTTTTTTTTTTTTTTACCTACTTATAGCTGCCCTTCTTTGTGAGGCATTGGAAAACCTCCCTGGTCTTTGTGGTTGAATCTGTGTTTGAAATTCACTGCTCAACTGAGGGACCTTACAGGTAATTGCATGTGTGGGGTACAGGGATGAGATAGTCATTCATGTTAAACACTATTATTGCACACAGAGTGAGTCAACGCAACTTATTATGGGACTTGTTAAGCACATTTTCACTCCTGAACTTATTTAGGCTTGCCATAGCATAGGGGTTGACTACTTATTGACTCAAGACATTTCAGCTTTTCATTTAAATTGTATTTATTTTTTTAATCGAAAAATATAATTCCACTTTGACATTATGTGGTAAATGTGGAAAAAGGCAAGGGGTGTGAATACTTTCTGAAGGAACTGTACGTACCTGGAAGTTGCCGACCATGATGAGTCCTGCAGCACAGATCCAGCCAGTGGAAAGGCCCGCTGTGTTCAACACACAGTTCTGATGCTTCTCTATCACATGGGCATAACGCAGGAGGACTATCACCATCACTATGGAGAGAGAGAGACAGAGAGAGAAATATAATTGTATTAATTGTGCAGACAATAAAATAAACACACACTATGGGACAGAAGGAGGGGGAGAAAAAGTTCAACTCTGACAGTAAACATGAGCCTAGGGGCAGTGACGTTGTGAATGAACAGCAAAAGCAACAACAAAAGCAGCTAGCTAGAGTTCCCCTGCAGCGGGGCATTAAGCTGAAGAGACACAGACAGTGGTGAGAAGAAAATAAATGGTTTCATTGTGTGTGTGTGTGTGTGTGTGTGTGTGTGTGTGTGTGTGTGTGTGTGTGTGTGTGTGTGTGTGTGTGTGTGTGTGTGTGTATGCGTGTGTGTGTGTGTGTGTATGCGTGTGTGTGTTTAGCGTACCCAAGCATGGAAAACTCACTCCCTTGTCTCCAGGGCTAGTAGGAATAGGAAATGATCCCTCTGTCTTGGTGTTCTGGTTTTGCTTTAACATAGTGAATCACTTTGAGAGAAGGAGGAAGAGAGCTAATTGGCGTTTACTGCATTGGATTATAGTGTCTGTCTTTATGTTGCATGTCAGAATGGCTGGCTGTCTAGCCAACTGTCCTGGTCAATAGGGTTCGGCTGATTCTGAATAAGAACAGTTTCAGTATTGAAGCCTTCAATAATAACAATATATTTAATGTGTATAGCGCTTTTCATTACAACAAGAATCTCAAAGACGCTCTTAAAACAACGAAACATTTCAGTTAGCCTATTGACAACTCTGGGTGAAAGATCTTGTACGGTCATCCACAGAGGCAGGTGGAAGTCTAACAGGTGTTAGGGTTGAACTGGCTATTTGTTTGCATAACTTATATAATATACTGGGGAAGCTATGCTACAATATTAAGTATATAAACTACGGATAAATCAACTGCTGAAGACAGGAAGAGCGACACCCGGCGACAGGAAGTGCGTCACTAGGCTGGGACCTGCCTGCACGCCGACGTTAGGAGGAGCAAGTTTAAACCACGCTCCTCCTCCCTCTGACAGGCCAGCATTGAGCGGGAACTATCTCTGTCAGAGTATAAAAGAGAGAACAATAGAATGTGACGCCCTCTTCTCTGTTTGCCCTGCGAGGTATAACAGAGAGACCGTATACGAACGACATATTTACCATACACGTGTTTGCATTAATTAAAGTACAGCTAAATCAGAAGTTACTATGTGCTGACTATTTTGTTCTGATACCAGAAACGAACAGGAAGCAACTTTAACACAGGTCACATTCTGTGTCCGATCCCGTGTCCGATCCACTCTCATGCGCACCTTCCTATGGCTGTTGCGGTGACCGTATTACCGCCATGACCGCAGTAAAATTCCATGTAACCGCTGAGTCACGGTAATCTCCTTTTATGCACTCTGGACATGCTTTGGTAGTTGCCAAATTGCTAACGACCATAAGGTCCTAATGGCCTGGTACTCAGGGCTCTACTGTCCCTTTAATCACTCTGACATCATGCAAATGCCTCAAAAATCACACCAAACACTTATCATCAAAACAGTATGTGCTTTTAAAACGCACGTCACTGTGATGATCAATTTGAAGAAAGTTCAACAGCCGGTTGAAACTAAGTGTAAAACATGGTCGTTGTGGATGTTGTTTCAAAGATTAACACAACGAATGGACAGCTTTCTAAGGTGATGATTAACTCAAAACACCCATATATACATATTATAGATTATGCAATAAACGTAATTGAAATTATGATTGTGCCGTTATACAATACGATTCTTTGGTCTGATGAAACCAAGATTGAACTCTTTGGCCTTAATGCCAAGCGTATTGTCTGGAGGAAACCTGGCACCATCCCTACGGGGAAGCATGGTGGTGGTAGCATCATGCTGTGGGGGTGTTTTTCAGCGGGAGGGACTGGGAGACAAGTCAGGATCGAGGGAAAGATGAACAGAGCAACTTGAACCTGATCGAAAATCTCTGGAGAGACCTGAAAATAGCTGTGCAGTGACGCTCCCCATCCATCCTGACAGAGCTTAAGGGTCTGCAGGGAAGAAACTTCACAAATACAGGTGTGCCAAGCTTGTAGCATCATACCCAAGAAGACTCATGGCTGTAATCGCAGCCAAAGGTGCTTCAACAAAGTACTAAGTAAAGGGTCTGAATACTTATGTAAACGTAATATTACATTGTTTTATTTTTTTTACAAAAATATTCTAAAACCCTGTTTTTGCTTTGCCATTATGGGTTATTGTGTGTAGACCGGTGAGGAAAATCCATTAATCCATTTTAGAATAAGGCCGTAACGTAACAAAATGTGGAAAAAGTCAAGGGGTCTGAATACTTTCCGAATGCACTGTACAGTAGGCCAACTCCTATTCTGTTCTTCTGAAATAGATTTTCTTCATATCATGTTTCTTTAGACCCGACTAAAATAAATCATGGATTTATTGTGATGGTGTATTGATTTATTATACTTTTTTTTAAATGTAGCGGCTTGTATGCAGCTTGTATGAGTAGAGGCCTGGAGATACTAAACGTGTTTATGTTAATTAACGGTCAATTACCGTGAGGCCAGCAGTCTTTTCTATGACAATAGCCACAAAGCTTAGGCCACATGAAGCTGCAATGAACAGGGATAGTCCACCTTGAAATAAACCATTGGGGAAAGAATTTACTGAGCATCTGCCATCTTCTACAGTCTGCAAGCCACTACCATCTCTTGTTGTTTCAAATAAAAACAGTTAGCTAGCTAGCTAAAATGTTAGTGCTTGACCCTACTGTAGGCTTTTAACGATGAAACATATTGATGTTTGATAACAAAATACATTTCCCTCTAAAATGGCTGAACCTCTCTGATAGTACATTTAGTGTTGTTTTCCAATAGCAACAATATCCTTCTGAGCATACCTGTCATCCCATAATAGATTACAATGCTGATTCAGGATGTGTACTAAAGCAATTGATGAGTAAGCACCTGCAGTGACCTCCATGTTACCATGGAAGGACATAGAATCTCTGAACAAGGTTCACTAGCTGGAAGAAAAATTAGGCTGAAACGGGAAGGGTGTTATATTTGCAATGGTGTGTCCTAATGAACACGACACTGGCCTTGCAATGGGACATGGCTGTGGACATTTCCAACCGCTAATGCCAAATTAAAGTAAATGTGCCCCCACCACAGAACAGCATGTGACTGTTCCTCACACTGGTTCTCTCTGAACTCAGGAAAGGAAGGGGGAAACTGAGCCATGGCTCAAAGCCAGACCCAGATATTTTGGCTCTGACAAAGCCTTATTTTCCACCGTAAGTCACACCACACCTCACACTTCAAATAAACACATATAGATTTGACACATAAACACACACTCACCAGGGCTGCACAATTAATCAAATCCCGATCTAAATTGCAATATTGACATGTGCAATACCCATATCGCAAGAGAATGTGATTTTCTCCTTTCTTTGGCGGTAGAGGCTATACAAACAATGTCACACCTTGATCTGTTGCACCTGTCCTTGTCTCCACCCCCTCCAGGTGTCACTTATTATCCCCAGTGTGTTTCCTGTCTCTCAATGCCAGTTCGTCTTGTTTGCCAAGTCAACCAGCATTTTTGCTTCTATTTTTTCCCAGTCTCTTTTGGTTCTAGTCCTCCTGGATTCGACCCTTGCCTGTCCTGACTCCGAACCCGCCTCCTGACCACTCTGCCTGTTCTGTCTTCAAGCCTGCCTATTGACTTGTACTGTTTGGAAACGTATCTGGTTACTGAAGCCCTGCCTGCCCTGACCTCGATACTGCCCTTCGTCTGGTACTGTTTATGAACTCTCGCCTGTCCCCAACCTACCTTTTGCCTACCCCTTGGATTAATAAATATCGGAACTCAACCATCTGCTTCCTGTGTCTGCATTTGGATCTCGCCTTGTGTCCTTACAAACAAGCCTGGTTCCCAAATTGATGAAGTATGTCGCGCAGCTGCGAGTTGAGTGGAGACGAACGGATTCAGTTCAGGCTAGCTAGTTTATGCTTGTGACTGGAAACTTTAGCGAGAATTTGAATCTTGTCTGCCGAAGTTGGGACTTGGGAGATGGTTCAAAATCACTCTTTTTGTCGGAGTAATTTTTTATTTTTTTTACAAAAATGTAGACGTTAATGCTGTAGGCCTAGTTGTACATTTTCAGTGAAAATCACTAGTTACAATAAATTTGCTTTAGTGGTCACCCTTGCCTGATATTGACTACACTAGCTTTGCCTGGCTACCCACGGTTGCAATGGTCAGTCATTGTCATAACGTTAGCTATTTGGCATGTCACGGTTACTTCCAGATGATGGCCAATACTACAAGTAATTTCTCCCTCGGCCATTGAAATAAACATTACTTTATCCTGTTAGGGCTAGGGGGCAGTATTGACACGGCTGGATAAAAAACGTACCCGATTTAATCTGGTTACTACTCCTGCCCAGTAACTAGAATATGCATATAATTATTGGCTTTGGATAGAAAACACTCCAAAGTTTCTAAAACTGTTTGAATGGTGTCTGTGAGTATAACAGAACTCAAATGGCAGGTCAAAACCTGAGAAGATTCTGTACAGGAAGTACCCTGTCTGACCATTTCTTGGCCTTCTTTGCCATCTCTATCCAAAACAAAGGATCTCTGCTGTTACGTGACACTTCCTACGGCTCACATGGTCTCTCAGAAGGCGGCAAAAAGCTGAATCGTGGCTTTGCAGGCTCTGGCTGAAAAAAAGTAGCGCGTTTGGGTAGTGGCTGGTTACAGTACTGTGAGACTCAGGCGCGTGCCCGCGTCGACCGAATGCTTTGTTTTCTTTCCTCTGTTTACCTAAACGGAGATTCCCGGTCGGAATATTATCGCTTTTTTACAAGAAAAATTGCATAAAAATGGATTTTAAACAGCGGTTGACATGCTTCGAAGTACGGTAATGGAATATTTAGAATTTTTTTGTCACGAATTGCGCCATGCTCGTGACCCTGATTTACCATTTCGGATAGTGTCTGGAACGCACGAACAAAACGCCGCTATTTGGATATAACAATGGATTATTTTGGACCAAACCAACATTTGTTATTGAAGTAGCAGTCCTGGGAGTGCATTCTGACGAAGACAACAAAGGTAATCAAACTTTTGTAATAGTAAATCTGACTTTGGTCAGGGCTAAACTTGGTGGGTGTCTAAATGGCTAGCCGATCTACTGAGATTATTGCAAAATGTGCTTTCACCGAAAAGCTATTTTAAAATCGGACACCTCAATTGCACAAAGGAGTTCTGTATCTATAATTCTTAAAATAATTGTTATGTTTTTTGTGAACGTTTATCGTGAGTAATTTAGTAAATTGTTAGTAAATTCCCCGGAAGTTTGCGGGGGGTATGCTAGTTCTGAACGTCACATGCTAATGTAAAACGCTGGTTTTTGATATAAATATGAACTTGATTGAACAAAACATGCATGCATTGTATAACATAATGTCCTAGGTATGTCATCTGATGAAGATCATCAAAGGTTAGTGCTGCATTTAGCTGTCTTCTGGGTTTTTGTGACATTATATGCTAGCTTGAAAAATGGGTGTCTGATTATTTCTGGCTGGGTACTCTGCTGACATAATCTAATGTTTTGCTTTCGTTGTAAAGCCTTTTTGAAATCGGACAGTGTGGTTAGATTAACGAGAGTCTTGTCTTTAAAATGCTGTAAAATAGTCATATGTTTGAGAAATTGAAGTAATAGCATTTCTAAGGTATTTGAAAATCGCGCCACGGGATTCAACTGGCTGTTGCGTAGGTGGGACGAATTCGTCCCGCCTAGCCCAGAGAGGTTAAATTACAAGTTTTAACTAGTGCCATGCTGCTGTTGTCAGCATAAACTAGTTAGCTGGGAAGGGCTCATCAGGACAACTGACTAAACTCACTGAACCGAATCCATTCATAATCAATTTGGGCACCAGGCATGTACATGTAGCCTCTCCCTTCTTTGACACTCCGTTAATACAACACAAACTAGACCACGTTACCTCCTCCAATGAAATGCGCTAGACTCCGTTCATTCACTCGCTACATGCACAGAGGATGCCGACCAATCACAAGCAGGCTCACTCACTCTCTCCACGCATTGCACATGCTGACCAATCACAAGCGTCCCCGCTTAAAGCGCACAGTTAGATGCTGGTGAGGAAAGAAAGGGCTTCACCTCACAGTAGTACATTTCATGTCCAAAAGTATGTGGACAACCCTTCAAATTTGTGGATTTGGCCATTTCAGCCAAACCCATTGCTGACAGGTGTATACAATCGAGCACACAGCAATTGCAATCTCCATAGAGAAACATTGGCAGTAGAATGGCCCGTACTGAAGAGCTTTCCAACAAGTTAGTTAGTCAAATTTCTGCCCTAGGAGCAACAACGGCTCAGCCGTGAAGTGGTAGGCCACACAAGCTCTGTCCTCGTAAAAATCATCTGTCCTCGGTTGCAAAACTCACTACGAGTTCCAAGCTGCCTCTGTAAGCAACATCAGCACAATAACTGTTCGTCGGGTGCTTAATGAAATGGGTTTCCATGGCCAAGCAGCCGCACACAAGCATAAGATCAACATGCGCAATATCAAGCGTCGGCTGGAGTGGTGTAAAGCTCGCCGTCATTGGACTCTGGAGCAGTGGAAACGCATTCTCTGGAGTGATGAATTACGCTTCTCCATCTGGCAGTCCGACGGACGAATCTGGGTTTGGCGGATGCCAGGAGAACACTACTTGCCCTAATGCATAGTGCCAACTGTAAAGTTTGGTGGAGGAGGAATAATGGTCTGGGGCGGTTTTTCATGGTTTGGGCTAGGCCCCTTAGTTCCAGGGAAGGGACATTTTTAACTCTACAACATACAATGACATTCTAAACGATTCTGTGCTTCCAACTGTGTGGCAACAGTTTAGGGGCCACAAAAGTTCTGAACTCATCACGAGTGGCCACAGTGACATTTTGCCATAGGGTGGAGAGAAATGTTTGCAGTTTTTAATATGATATCTGAGTGAGAGTGATTAACTAAATCAATGCAAGAAGTTGGTGGGAGCCTTCTCTTACAGCTGGGGGGAAAAAAGAGGACACTGGATGAAGCACAGGAGCTCAACCTGCCAGAGCATCTACTCATCACAGAAAGCCAATCAAGATGGGGATCCAGACAGATGATGATGGAGAGGGTGATGGAGCAGAACTTGGGCTTGGCTCAGGGCTCTGGAGACAAAAAGTAAAGGCACCTGATCCCATAATGCCAAGACATTGGGGCTCTGGAATCAGTCAGAAAGTACTTAAGCCCACTTCTGGAGTTCCCTGACACTCTGTCAGGTGAAGAGTATGTCAGTGTGTCTTACCTGAAGCCAGTTCTCCAATTGTTCAACACAACCCTGCTGGCACCAGAGGAAGACGAAGAGGAAAAATAACTCAAAGTCCATAAAGACTAAGATCTTGGACTACTTGAACAACAAGTATGAAGACCCTGGCACACAAGAGCTTATGGACAGGGAATCTTTCCTCGATCCACGGTTTATAATGGAATATGGTAGTGTGGTCAACGTCCCAAGCATAAAGGAAACAGTGACTTCAGAGATGTAGAAAACAGCACGCAAGGTGAATATGATGACCAGAGCGGGTGGGATATAAGATATTTCACACACTGTACTATGTTAAATTATTTATTTTTATGACCTAGATTAAATAGGTAAAGTGTTAAAATGTTCATGCAATTATATATGAATGATCACTGTGATTTTAGAATGATGTATTGTGGAGCCAATTGCCTTGAGACATTTACAGATCTAGGATTCTAATTTGATCACCCTGTTGCATGAGAACTTTCCTGCAATGCTGGACATGTTTAACTTGTAGTGTATTTGAGGTTTAGAAAGGCTTCTGAAGTTAGTAATTTCTACTTTGACACCCCTACAAAAATGTCCATTAATTATCCTCCACATAATAATTCACATTTCCTGTCATTGCAGAATTATTTTCCTGCTGTAGCAAACTGGCTCAAATGAAGGTCCCACATGTGTTTTATAATCTGTACTCTATTTTATGAAATAAGGCCTTCTGTGACTGTGAGGACAGAGCCAGCAGATGAAGGTCCAAGCGAGGGAGCAGATACAGGTTCACCCCCAGCAAAGGCAAAGAAGTCATTGGGCAGCTTCTTCCAAGACCAAGGACAACACCACACCCTCTAACTAACCCATCTCTACACCTACAGCAAGCCAAAGTGAAAAGCTACATGCTGGCCCCATCCACTGAAAGCGAGGAATATCCACTGGCTTGGTGGAAAGTTCACTCTCAAAGCTGGCACGAGAGTACTGTATCTATGCATTCCTGCTACCAGCTCACTGTTAGAGAGGGTATTCAGCACACAGGGCAACGTAGCCAGCTATGGTCGACATGCAGATTTACCCCGCAAAAAAACTGAAAATGCTTTCAGATAAAGCTTGAATATAACTTGGATGTTATTTATTTTAAGTCCTTTGCTTTTCTTTTTTACAGCTGTATGGTTGAAATGCTGGATTTCCTGCAAAGAACCTATAATTGCTTTAAAGTAAAGCTTTAACCATCTAAATGTAATCGAACATATCTTCTACATAATCCCTAAAAGTAATTTCTTATCATGACAGGGCCATAAACCATAACTAAACTCAGCAATAAAATAAATGTCCTCTCACTGTCAACTGCGTTAATTTTCAGCAAACTTGACATGTGTAAATATTTGTATGAACATAACAAGATTCAACAACTGAGACATAAACTGAACAAGTTTCAGACATGTGACTAACAGAAATGGAATAATGTGTCCCTGAACAAAGGGGTTGTCAAAATCAAAAGTAACAGTCAGTATCTGGTGTGGCCACCAGCTGCATTAAGTACTGCAGTGCATCTCCTCCTCATGGACTGCACCAGATTTGCCAGTTCTTGCTGTGAGTTGTTACCACACTCTTCCACCAAGGCACCTGCAAGTTCCCGGACATTTCTGGGGGGAATGGCCCTGGCCCTAGCCCTCTGATCGAACAGGTCCCAGATGTGCTCAATGGGATTGAGATCCGGGCTCTTCGCTGGCCATGGCAGAACACTGACGTTCCTGTCTTGCAGGAAATCACGCACAGAACTAGCAATATGGATGGTGGCATTGTCGTGCTGCAGGGTCATGTCAGGATGAGCCTGTAGGAAGAGTACCACATGAGGGAGGAGGATGTCTTCCCTGTAATGCACAGCGTTGAGATTGCCTGCAATGAAAACAAGCTCAGTCCGATGATGCTGTGACACACCACCCCAGACCATGACGCACCCTCCACCTCCAAATCGATCCCGCTCCAGAGTACAGGACTCGGTGTAACGCTCCTTCCTTCAACGATAAACGCGAATCCGACCATCACCCCCGGTGAGACAAAACCGCAACTCGTCAGTGAAGAGCACTTTTTGCCAGTCCTGTCTGGTCCAGCGACGGTGGGTTTGTGCCCATAGTCGACGTTGTTGCCGGTGATGTCTGGTGAGGACCTGCCTTACAACAGGCCTACAAGCCCTCAGTCTAGCCTCTCTCCGCCTATTGCGGACAGTCTGAGCACTGATGGAGGGATTGTGCGTTCCTGGTGTAACTCGGACAGTTGATGTTGCCATCCTGTACCTGTCCCGCAGGTGTGATGTTCAGATGTACCGATCCTGTGCAGGTGTTGTTACACGTGGTCTGCCACTGTGAGGACAATCAGCTGTCCGTTCTGTCTCCCTGTAGCGTTGTCTTAGGTGTCTCACAGTACGGACATTGCAATTTATTGCCCTGGCCACATCTGCAGTCCTCATGCCTCCTTGCAGCATGCTTAAGTTCACGCAGATGAGCAGGGACCCTGGACATCTTTCTTTTGGTGTTTTTCAGAGTCAGAAGAAAGGCCTCTTTAGTGTCATAAGTTTTCATAACTGTGACCTTAATTGCCTACCGTCTGTAAGCTGTTAGTGTCTTAACGACCGTTCCACAGGTGCATGTTCATCAATTGTTTATGGTTCATTGAACAAAAATGGGAAACAGTGTTTAAACCTTTAACAATGAAAATCTGCTAAGTTATTTGGATTTTTATGAATTATCTTTGAAAGACAGGGTCCTGAAAAAGGCACGTTTCTTTTTTTGCTGAGTTTAGTAATGCTGCATACTCAAAGAAAAGGTTAAAATCTCACCTTTCTGGTAAATTGCAAAGGTATAGTCACTTTCGAAGTACACAGTACAAATATGATACAAATATTAAAAAAATGTATATGCTGTATTACCTATTCAACAAAACTATATGAATAAGGCTTGAAATGACTTATATACTTTCTAAATATAGCATAATCAACTTATAAAACAACTAACTGTAAGATTTCACCCTCCTTATAACTGTAAAATACATATTTGTATGTTTAGTGTTAGAGAAAATGTGCACAGGGCTTCCTGAACTCGTTGGGAACTTGCCTTTCATCTCATATTAATTTAGTCCGTCTTTGACAAACAAAGTATTTTGTTTAAAATCTATGAATTATATTAGATTAATGGCTCGAAATCGATCTTTGAACGTGCTCCCGTGATGAAACCCCTCTCTTCCGCGGCACTACGATGTCAGCGGCTGTGATTTATCATTTTAATGTTATTTTTTTTACAGAATTTGCACAACTTTTCACAACTTTGTTACAGCTGTATTTTCCAGCTCCAGTTTAAACACATCAAAGCAAACTTTATTTGTCACATGCATTGAATACAACAAGTGTAGACTTTACCGTGAAATGCTTACTTACAAGCCCTTAACCAACAGTGCAGTTCAAGAAGAGTTAACCCTAAATGAAGCAAATGTAAGTTTGGTTATTACTTAGTGACATCATTTCAGTTATATTATTTGACACAATGTCTTTAGGGGCAATCAATAAAAAAATAAAACATGGTTGAATAGCCAGAAGCTGGTAGACTGTCACGGCTGTTGTCGGTAGAAATGGACCAATATGCAGCAGGTACGTGAATGCTCATCTTGCTTTTTAATTATCTTTCAAAACGAACACACAAAATAACAAAAACACGAACGATCAACAAAAACAGTCTGGTAAGGCACAAGGCGAAACACAGAACAATCACCCACAAATCACACATACAAACACACCCTAATATATGGAACTCTCAATCAAAGGCAGATAGACAACACCTGCCTTCAACTGAGAGTCCCAACCCCAATCAACCAAACATAGAAACACACAACCTAGACTAACCATAGAATTACTAAACATAAACCAAAACCCGGAATTACTAAATTAAACACCCTTTACACAAACACACCACCCCGAACCACAGAAAACAAATACCCCCTGCCACGCCCTGACCAAACTACAAAACAATTAACCTTATATACTGGCCAGGACGTGACAGTACCCCCCCCTTAAAGGTGCTACCCCAGAAGCACCTTAACAAAAAATAACCCCAAGCAACACCAACAAAAAGTCCCCTTTTCTAAAGGGAGGGAAGGGAGGGTGGCTGCCGTCAACGACGGCACTGTGCTACACCCCCCCTCCCCAACCCACCTATTTCTGGAGGTGGCTCTGGCTCCGGCCGTTCCAGGCTGTCGGGCCACTCTGGCTTCGCCGGGGGGCAGTCGGGGCAGTCTGGCAATTCGGGAGAGTCTGGGCAGTCTGGCAATTCGGGACAGTCTGGGCAGTCTGGCAATTCGGGACAGTCTGGGCAGTCTGGCAATTCGGGACAGTCTGGGCAGTCTGGCAATTCGGGACAGTCTGGGCAGTCTGGCCACTCCGGCAGTTCAGGGCAGTCTGGCCACTCCGGCAGTTCAGGGCAGTCTGGCCACTCCGGCAGTTCAGGGCAGTCTGGCCACTCCGGCAGTTCAGGGCAGTCTGGCCACTCCGGCAGTTCAGGGCAGTCTGGCCACTCCGGCAGTTCAGGGCAGTCTGGCCACTCCGGCAGTTCAGGGCAGTCTGGCCACTCCGGCAGTTCAGGGCAGTCTGGCCACTCCGGCAGTTCAGGGCAGTCTGGCCACTCCGGCAGTTCAGGGCAGTCTGGCCACTCCGGCAGTTCAGGGCAGTCTGGCCACTCCGGCAGTTCAGCGCAGTCTGGCCACTCCGGCAGTTCAGCGCAGTCTGGCCACTCCGGCAGTTCAGCGCAGTCTGGCCACTCCGGCAGTTCAGCGCAGTCTGGCCACTCCGGCAGTTCAGCGCAGTCTGGCCACTCCGGCAGTTCAGCGCAGTCTGGCCACTCCGGCAGTTCAGCGCAGTCTGGCCACTCCGGCAGTTCAGCGCAGTCTGGCCACTCCGGCAGTTCAGCGCAGTCTGACCACTCCGGCAGTTCAGCGCAGTCTGACCTCTCTGGCGACTGTTGACTGGCGGGCAGCTCTGACGACTGTTGACTGGCGGGCAGCTCTGACGATGACTGTTGACTGGCGGGCAGCTCTGACGATGACTGTTGACTGGCGGGCAGCTCTGACGATGACTGTTGACTGGCGGGCAGCTCTGACGATGACTGTTGACTGGCGGGCAGCTCTGACGATGACTGTTGACTGGCGGGCAGCTCTGACGATGACTGTTGACTGGCGGGCAGCTCTGACGATGACTGTTGACTGGCGGGCAGCTCTGACGATGACTGTTGACTGGCGGGCAGCTCTGACGATGACTGTTGACTGGCGGGCAGCTCTGACGATGACTGTTGACTGGCGGGCAGCTCTGATGATGACTGTTGACTGGCGGGCAGCTCTGATGAAGACTGTTGACTGGCGAGGCTGGGTTGACGCACTTGTAGCCTGGTGCGTGGTGCTGGTACTGGGATTACCAGATTATGTACACGCACCTCCAGGCTAGTGCGGGGAGCGGGAACAGGACGAGTCGGACTGGGTTGACGCACTTCCGGGTCCGCACGAGAGACAGGAGCTGGAAACCCAGGGCTATGGAGGCGCACAGCCGGTCTAGATCTTACCTCCTGCACAACCCGCCTTGGCTGGATGGAACTAGTAGCCCTGTACGAGCGGGGTGCTCGTACAGGGCAGACTGGGCTGTGCAGGGGCCTGATGGTAGCCGTGCGTAGAGCGGGAGTTGGGTAGCCTGGTCCTCGGAGGCGTACCGGCGACCAGATGCGCTGCGCAGGCATCCTCCTACCAGGCTGGATGCCCGCTCTAGCACGGCACCTGCGAGGGGCTGGAATAACGCGCACCGGACTGTGCGTGCGTATGGGTGAGATAGTGCGCTCCTCAGCGAAACATAGCGCTCTCCACCCCATACGCTCCTCCATATAACCACGAGTAGCTGGCTTCCGGCTCTTCTTACGCCTAGCCAAACTACCCGTGTGCCCCCCCCCAAAATTTTCTTGGGGGTGCCTCTCGTGCTTCTCCTTCAGCGCGTACTTGGCCTCGTACCACCGCCTCTCTGCCTTGGCTGCCTCAATTTCCTCCTGCGGGCGTCGATAATCCCCAGCCTGATGCCAGGGTCCGGCCCCGTCCAGAACTTCCTCCCAAGTCCACTTCTCCCGCCAGTCCAACTCGAACTCCGTCTGCTCCTTCCTCTGCTGCTTGGTCCTTTGGTGGTGGGTGATTCTGTCACGGCTGTTGTCGGTAGAAATGGACCAATATGCAGCAGGTACGTGAATGCTCATCTTGCTTTTTAATTATCTTTCAAAACGAACATACAAAATAACAAAAACACGAACGATCAACAAAAACAGTCTGGTAAGGCACAAGGCGAAACACAGAACAATCACCCACAAATCACACATACAAACACACCCTAATATATGGAACTCTCAATCAAAGGCAGATAGACAACACCTGCCTTCAACTGAGAGTCCCAACCCCAATCAACCAAACATAGAAACACACAACCTAGACTAACCATAGAATTACTAAACATAAACCAAAACCCGGAATTACTAAATTAAACACCCTTTACACAAACACACCACCCCGAACCACAGAAAACAAATACCCCCTGCCACGCCCTGACCAAACTACAAAACAATTAACCTTATATACTGGCCAGGACGTGACATAGACATTATTTTTATGTTAAAAAGTTCAATAAAACAATGTTGGAAATATTTGTTTCATTTGGTTTTGTATTCAGTTAGCACAGTATGAATTAATTCCTATGATCTCATTGTAGAATTGACAAAATAAATGCTATTAGATATTTTCTATTAATCGTGCAGCCCTAACACACACACACACACACACACACACACACACACACACACACACACACACACACACACACACACACACACACACACACACACACACACACACACACCACACAAATAAATCTAAATCAGTCACAACACACCTAAGTTAAATAGGTCAGGAAATTCTCTGGGTTGTCAAATGCACATACAAACACGTGTTATTTGGCTTGACCGCATGCTGTGTATTTATGAGTAGTAATTGGCAAGAAACAATGCATTTACACCCAAACACAGCCAGTGTGTTTACTGCCCTGTTAAAACTGGTGAAATTACTGGAGTGTAGTAGCCTGCAGACAGGCGGTTGACATTTTGGGATAGGGTAGAGAATGTCATACCAGGGGTATCTAAGTAGTTGTAGCTCAATAGTATTAAGAAGGCAAGAAGAAACCTGCCCTGCAGTACCATATCCTAACTTGAGACTGACTTCAAGATGGAATCAGCGCCACTGTCTGCCCCAGCACCTTTGTTTTGTGGTCAAAACTGAGCTGAGGTGCATTGAGCAGTGTGGTAAAAAAATCAAAACAGCTCATATCCTGCTGTTCTATCGCATGTACAATGATTTCAAAGAGGGAAAGAACCCGTGTTTGTTGTTTGCAGTAGGGTCATTCCACCAATTCGGTGCCCTTCGAGAGGTGTAACTTGGCCCCAAAAAAACGTTCATGTCACGTCTACTCCTGCTCCCCGCTCCAGCGGTCTACTAACCACCGGTCCTGGCAACCCATCATTATGCACACCTGCACAACCATCATTATGCACACCTGCGTCTCATCATCAGTCACACCTGGACTTCATTACTCCCTTGATTACGTACCCTTTATATAGAACTCTTTTGTTATCAGTCATCAGGTAGTATTGTTTATGTTTCCATGTCAGACATTTCTCTTGGTTTGTACCGGTCCATGTTCATTATTATAAACTCACTAACTGCACCTGCTTCCTGACTCCCTGCGTCTACGTTACAGTTTCATTTCATAACATTTGAACATTCTGTCATAAAGAGCACATTTTCAACTTCATAAAAAACAAGTTCTCATCATAAAAAAAGACTAGCCTATATTACTGCCAAATAAGGTAACAGGGTTGACGACTTCATCTTAAAACCGCCATACATGAAAGCTTGTTGTTTGCAACAGTGAATGGCAGTTGAAAGCAAGCGGCACAAAAAAATTGTCATTGTTAAAACATTTCTAGCCTGTCTATCTATGGGTAACAGTGTTGACGTGTTAACCTCGACCCACTCAGTTTTCCACCACAAAACACCAGAAAATGGCCAAAAGAGTAGAACCAGCTCACATGCTTTTACACTGTTTTGACTATTAGATGTTCAATGTTTTTTGTTTTTTTTTATATTTAAAAAGGAATAGTTTCACCACATTAAAACAAGAGTTCAGTTCACGTAACAGGCTTGACTTTAACATGAGGGACAGACGTAAGTGAACTGCTAATCTCATGAAATAAATAATAATCTTCAGAAATGACTGTCAAAGCAACAACATAACTAGGACTTTACAATGATGGTGAAACTAGGAGAAATGTTAGGGTTAAGTAGGTTAAAATCTTCATAGATGCCACAGAGGTTGCGGAGAGGGACATGTCAAAATGCAGAATTTTGGCACAATAGCAAGTCTTTATTCATATTAAAAAATCAGATTTATTGGATTCTCCATGTGGTCTATATTAAAGGGCACTGCATTTAATATAACAGGCTTTTGAAATGCAATATTGGTGAACAATTTCAACTTAAAATATCAAAGGGACACAAAAGACACTCTTTTCTTTGTTGTTTGTAATTAGAGGTTGACCAATTAATCGGAATGGCCGATTAATTAGGGCCGATTTCAAGTTTTCATAACAATCGGTAATCGGTATTTTTGGACACCGATTTGACGATTTATTATTATTATTATTATTTTTTTATATATACACTTTTATTAAACTAGGAAAGTCAGTTAAGAACACGTTCTTATTTTCAATGACGGCCTAGGAACGGTGGGTTAACTGCCTTGTTCAGGGGCAGAACGACAGATTTTTACCTTGTCAGCTCGGGGATTCGTTTTTGCAACCTTCCGGTTACAAGTCCAACGCTCTAACTACCTGCCTTACATTGCACTCCACGAGGAGCCTGCATGGCAGGCTGACTACCTGTTACGTGAGGGCAGTAAGAGGCCAATGTAAGTTGCTAGCTAGCATTAAACTTATCTTATAAAAAACAATCAATGTTAACATAATCACTTGTTAACTACACATGGGTGATGATATTACTAGTTTATCTAGCGTGTCCTGCGTTGCATATAATCGATGCGGTGCCTGTTAATTTCTCATTGAATCACAGCCTACTTCGATAAACGGGTGATGATTTAACAAGTGCATTTACGAAAAAAGCACTGTCGTTGCACCAATGTACCTAACCATAAACATCAATGCCTTTCTTTTAAATCAATACACAAGTATATATTTTTAAACCTGCATATTTAGTTAATATGCCTGCTAACATGAATTTCTTTTAACTAGGGAAATTGTGTCACTCTCTTGCGTTCCATGCAAGCAGTCAGGCAATATGCAGCATTTTGGGCCGCCTGGCTCATTGCGAACTGTGTGAAGTCCATTTATTCCTAACAAAGGCCGTAATTAATTATGACATAACCTTGAAGGTTGTACAATGTAACAGCAATATTTAGACTTAGGGATGCCATCCGTTAGATAAAATACGGAACGGTTCCGTATTTCACTGAAAGAATAAACGTTTTGTTTTCGAAATGATAGTTTCCGGATTCGACCATTTCAATGACCAAAGGCTTGTATTTCTGTGTGTTATTATGTTATAATTAAGTCTATGATTTGATAAAGCAGTCTGACTGAGTGATGGTAGGCACCAGCAGGCTCGTAAGCATTCATTCAAACAGCACTTTCGTGCGTTTGCCAGCAGCTCTTCGCAAGGCTTCAAGCATTGTGCTGTTTATGACTTCAAGCCTATCAACTCTCGAGATTAGGCTGGTGTAACCGATGTGAAATGGCTAGCTAGTTAGCGGGGTGCGCGCTAATAGCATTTCAAACGTCACTCGCTCTGAGACTTGGAGTAGTTGTTCCCCTTGCTCTGCATGGGTAACGCTGCTTCGAGGGTGGCTGTTGTCGATGTGTTCCTGGTCCGAGCCCAGGTAGGAGCGAGGAGAGGGACGGAAGCTATACTGTTACACTGGCAATACTAAAGTGCCTATAAGAACATCCAATAGTCAAAGGTATATGAAATACAAATCATATAGAGAGAAATAGTCCTATAATTCCTATAATAACTACAACCTAAAACTTCTTAGCTGGGAATATTGAAGACTCATGTTAACCTCTATGGGCTAGGTGGGACATCACCGTCCCACTCTATTCAATAGCCAGTGGAACAGCGTGGCGCGAAATACAAAAACCTCAAAAATGCAATAATTTAAATTTTTCAAACATACGACTATTTTACACCATTTTAAAGATAAGACTCTCGTTAATCTAACCACATTGTCCGATTTCAAAAAGGCTTTACAGCAAAAGCAAAACATTAGATTATGTTAGGAGAGTACATAGCCCAAAATAATCACACAGCCATTTTCCAAGCAAGCATATATGTCACAGAAACCCAAAACACAGCTAAATGAAGCACTAACCTTTGATGATCTTCATCAGAGGACACTCCTAGGACATTATGTTATACAATACATGCATGTTTTGTTCAATCAAGTTCATATTTATATCAAAAAACTGCTTTTTACATTGGCGTGTGATGTTCAGAAAATGTATCCCCACCGAAAAACTTCCGGTGAATTTACTAAATTACTCATCATAAACGTTGACAAAATACATAAATCATTTTAAGAATTATAGATACAGAACTCCTTTATGCAATCGCGGTGTCAGATTTTAAAATAGCTTTTCGGCAAAAGCACATTTTGCAATATTCTGAGTATATAGCTCAGCCATCACGGCTAGCTATTTTGACACCCGCCAACTTCGGGGCACACTAAACTCAGATCTTCATCAGAATGCACTCCCAGGACTGCTACTTCCACAACAAATTTTGTTTTTGTTCCAAATAATCCATAGTTATGTCCAAATACCTCCGTTTTGTTCGTGCGTTCAGGTCACTATCCAAAGGGTAACGCGCGAGCGCATTTCGAGACAAAAAAAAATCAAAATGTTCCATTACCATACTTAGAAGCATGTCAAACGCTGTTTAAAATACATTTTTATGGTACTTTTCTCGTAAAATAGCGATAATATTCCAACCGGACAATAGTGTATTAATTCAAAGAGGAAAAGAAAAAACAGCAAGGTCTCGTGAACTCGCATATCCAATCTCTTAGTCACCAGGCAGACCACTGAGAAACTGAGCTACCATACTCTGCCCAGAGACAGGAGATGCCTCAATCCGCTTTCTGAAGGCTTTAGAGAGCCAATGGAAGCCTTAGAAAGTGCTCCGTAACCCCAGAGATACTGTAGTTTCGAAAGGGACTAGAAAGAAGAACTACAAATTCTCAGACAGGCCACTTCCTGCTTGGAATTTTCTCAGGTTTTTGCCTGCCATATGAGTTCTGTTATACTCACAGACACCATTCAAACAGTTTTAGAAACTTCAGAGTGTTTTCTATCCAAATCTACTACTATATTATGCATATTCTCGTTTCTGGGCAAGAGTAGTAACCAGTTTAAATCGGGTACGTTTTTTATCCGGCCGTGAAAATACTGCCCCCTAGCCCAGACAGGTTAAAAGGAACCACCAGCTTTCATATGTTCTCATGTTCTGAGCAAGGAACTTAAATGTTAGCTATTTTACATGGCACATATTGCACTTTTACTTTCTTCTCCAACACTTTGTTTTTGCATTATTTAAACCAAATTGAACATGTTTCATTATTTATTTGAGGCTAAATTGATTTTATTGATGTATTATATTAAGTTAAAATAAGTGTTCATTCAGTATTGTTGTAATTGTCATTATTACAAATACATTTGTTGTTTTAAATGGTTGATTAATCGGTAGCGGCTTTTCTGGGCCTCCAATAATCGGTATCGGCGTTGAAAAATCATAATCGGCCGACCTCTAGTTGTAATATCCCAAATGGATTACTATTTGTCTAGTCTGTGTTTTATAAATGTGCAAAGAGTATAAAACTTGGCATTTATATCAGGAATGTGCAACTTACTCTCATTCTGAGAAATATGTATGTTCTTAACCAGGTAGGCAACTTGATTTCAATTTCTTAAAGTGAACAGGCTATGTTGTTCAAACAGTTGGAGCCGGACATGAGGGTGTATTCCTAAATGTTCAACTTTTCTGCCTTGATCACAAGCAAATAGATCCAAGTTGGCTAGACTTTAAATATAATGATTAGCTGGCTACTCACTAGCACATGGGCTTGTGCTTGAGAGATTGTTTATGAGACTAGTGTTAATTTTCTACAACGCCTGCTTTAAGAAGTTGTAAATTATTAGTGAATGTGCATTGTGCATGGTTCTGGTACAATTTGTAACAAAAATAGAATTTACATAGGCAAACTTGAAAGCCAGATCAGTGATTTTTGCTAAATAGCAGGTTAAACTATTTTGACAAAATAATTCAAATATTAGTGGGTCTTATGGTTGTGAAAGGCTTATATTTAGCCTAGGTATAATTTCACATGCAGTGGATTGACCTTAAATTGTGCAACAAAGCTTATTTAGAGAAATCTAGATATATATCGTGAATAGCCCAAAAATTTGAAAAACATTGAGATATGATTTTTAGGCCATATCGACCAGACCTAGTTTTAGTTAGTTTGGGCAAAACACTAATTTGGCCCTCTATGGAAAGGTGAGTCTCCCACGAACATGTAAATGTCGATTGTTTTTCTCTAGGATGCCCACTAGCCTCACAAGACTCGTTTGAAGGTAGCCCGGTATCAGTAAAAAATGATTAAATTATTTTTGTCCCTCAACCTATTCACAAATCAAATCGTATTTGTCACATGCGCCGAATACAACAGTAAAATGCTTACTTACAAGCCTTTAACCAACAATGCAGTTTTAATAAAATACTTTTTTTTAAAGTAGGAGATAAACAAATTTAAAAAATAAAGAGCAGCAGTAAATAACAAGAGCGGTGCAATGTACAAGGGTACCGGTTCAGAGTCAATGTGTCAATGAGCAGGGGCACCGGTGTCGAGGTAGTTGAGGTAATTATGTACATGCAGGTAGGGTTATTATAGTGGCTATGCATAGATGATAAGAGAGTAGCAGCAGCGTTAAGAGGGGGGGGGGGTGCAAATAGTCTGGATAGCCATTTGATTAGATGTTCAGGTGTCTTATGGCTTAGGGGTAGAAGCTGTTTAGAAGCCTTTTGGACCTAGACTTGGCGCTCCAGTACCGCTTGCCGTGCGGTAGCAGATAGAACCGTCTATGACAAGGGTGGCTGGAGTCTTTGACAATTTTTGGGGCCTTCCTCTGACACCGCCTGGTATAGAGGTCCTGGATGGCAGGAAGCTTGGCCCCGGTGATGTACTGGGCCGTACGCACTACCCTCTGTCGTGCCTTGCGGTCGGAGGCCGAGCAGTTGCCATACCAGGCAGTGATGCAACCATCAGGATGCTCTCGATGGTGCAGCTGTAAAACCTTTTGAGGATTTGAGGACCCATGCCAAATCTTTTCAGTCTCTTGAGTGGGAATAGGTTTTGTTGTGCCCTCTTCACAACTGTCTTGGTGTGCTTGGACCATGTTAGTTTGTTGGTGATGTGGACGCCAAGGAACTCGAAGCTCTCAACCTGCTCCACTACAGCCCCGTCGATGAGAATGGGGGACGTGCTCGGTCCTCCTTTTCCTGTAGTCCACAATCATCTCCTTTGTCTTGATCACGTTGAGGGGTTGTTGTCCTTGTACCACACGGTCAGGTATCTGACCTCCTCCATATAGGCTGTGTCATCGTCGGTGATCAGGTCTATCACTGTTGTGTCATCAGCAAACTTAATGATGGTGTTGGAGTTGTGCCGGGCCGGGCCGTGCAGTCATTAGTGAACAGGGAGTACAGAATGGGACTGAGCACCCACCCCTGAGGGGCCCACGTGTTGAGGATCAGCTTGGCGGATGTGTTGTTACTTACCCTTACCACCTGGGGATGGCCTGTCAGGAAGTCTAGGATCCAGTTGCAGAGGGAGTCTCAACGTCAACAGTGAAGAGGCGACTCCAGGATGCTGGCCTTCTAGGTAGAGTTGCAAAGAAAAAGCCATATCTCAGACTGGCCAATCAAAATAAAAGATTAAGATGGGCAAAATAACAGACACTGGACAGAGGAGGCCAGCATCCTAGAGTCGCCTCTTCACTGTTGACGTTGAGACTGATGTTTTGCGGGTACTATTAAATGAAGCTACCAGTTGAGGACTTGTGAGGTGTCTGTTTCTCAAACTAGACACTCTAATGTACTTGTCCTCTTGCTCAGTTGTGCACCGAGGCATCCCGCTCCTCTTTCTATTCTTGTTAGAGACAGTTTGCATTGTTCTGTGAAGGGAGTAGTTCACAGCGTTGAACGAGATTTTCAGTTTCTTGGAAATTTCTCGCATGGAATAGCCTTCATTTCTCAGAACAAGAATAAAGTTTCAGAAGAAAGTTCTACGTTTCTGGCCATTTTGAGCCTGTAATCTAACCCACAAATGCTGATGCTTCAGATACTCAACTAGTCTAAAGAAGACCAGTTGTATTAATTCTTTAATCAGGACAACAGTTTTCAGCTGTGCTAACATAATTGCAAAATGGTTTTCTAACGATCAATTAGCCTTTTAAAATGATAAACTTGGATTAGCTAAACCAACGTGCCATTGGAACACAGGAGTGATGGTTGCTGATAATGGGCCTCTGTACGCCTATGTAGATATTCCATTAAAAATATCAGCCGTTTCCAGCTACAATAGTCATTTACAACATTAACAATGTCTACACTGTATTTCGGATCAATTTGATGTTATTTAAATAGACAAAAAAATTGCTTTTCTTTCAAAAACAAGGACATTTCTAAGTGACCCCAAACTTTTGAACGTTAGTGTATATTAATCCTGATCTTTCTTATATATATATCTCTCAGATATAGGACAGACACACTTTAAAACAAACTTCCTTTTGAAATTTTTTTGACTATCTGTTATTCAATGCGTTTCTATGGGCAAATAGCCAAATTCAATGTTTCATCAAATAATTGTTTTATATAAACACTTTTTTATACCTAAAGGGGTCCTAAAATTCTAACTCATATAGCTAAATGATCCTTGGTATGACCCCCACCCCCCTGGCTTAGATGCTTATGCATTAAAGATTAATGGTGCAGTATGCAGGAATCACTCCGCCAATTCCTGGTTATTAAAATTCGAATAGTTCGCCTAATTTCAGGTTGTGACAAAACAAGCACTCAGAGTGCACCATCTAAACCACTGTGAAATGTGACACGTTTCAAGAAACTAGGTGTATGTCGCACATCACTACTTCACAGGAGTGGCATTTGAATGTTTTTTCCTTTTTTATCAACATGTGACTAGTTTCAGGAAACTAGGTGTACTGTACGCCGCGGGTCACTACTTCGCAGGAGAGCCATGAACTGAACCTTTAAAAAAAAAAAAATTTAACGTTTTTTGGCAGAAATGCCTTCTGGAACATGTGAACTTTCATGTGCCTTAATAACAAACTTGTATGCCATCTGTTAATATGAATAACATTGTTAAATTACGAGTCTAGATGGTTTAGCCACAGAAAAAGACACTAGCCATTCCCGCTAGCCATAATTGGCTGAGATAATGAGTGGGCTGGACATGCCGAGAGATTCATTCGGATTGGTATGCCATAGCACGCTTCTGTCTATTTGAGCTGGTCATTAATCCTGTCTAACGAGGCTTTTAAAAAATATATATCGCGTTGTTGATCTGCATAAGTGTTGCTCTCCACTTTCTGGAGGACCGAGTTTTGAAATCAGTGGAATTTAAGTATGATAGCCAAGGAGATGGAGAAAACACCTATCTCTGGATTACATCTTCAAACTAAAGATAACCATGGCATCCAAGACAGAGGGAGAAGCATTCATCCATGTATACAGGTAAGCGTAGCAAAATGTTCAGATATTATACATTTCAAATGTTGTCTGAAAATCATTTTCATTGCAAGTTAAAGCATACTGTTAGCTGGCTGACTCGCTAGATAATGTTATGTGTATGATCTGTGCAGTAATATTATTCATATCTAAAAAACCATTTGCATTGGTAATTATAGCCTAATGTTAGCTAGCTAGCTAACATTGAACCTAGTTGGTTAGCTTTAGCTACCTGCAGATTCTAGCATAGTGCATGATATCATACATTGGGATTAAGATTCATTGTTTAGCTAGCTTACTAGCTAAACAATGAAGCTAAGCATATCTAAACAAAAGATTCCACTATGCAAGTAACCATTTCACTGTACCGTTTACACCTTTTGCATGTTGTGCATGTGACAAATAAACTTAGATTCAATTTGATATGATGTATGTTTACCAAAGACGGTAATGTGAAGAACAACATGACCTGCACCAAAGTCAGATTAAGGATATAGGCCAAGGACTAGACACAGTGTATTTTTACTACTACATTTTGCTATTACTTTCCCCACTTTAAGTCTTGAAATCGTTGGTTGTTTATAACATTAATGTATTCACTCTGTTTAGCACATACCCTCACATGTGAATCCTTAAAGAGATGAGTGGGGCTAACATGCTAACCAGACCGGACACGTTAGAAATCCATGTTATTTAATTATTGCACCCACACTGCTCGCGCGTGCCAACAAGCGTCTGCGTTGCCAAGGGCTAAAATAGAAGGCATTCCTATTTCTGACGCAGATCGCGCTGCAAGTCCTGCCTCTCCCATCTCCTCATTGGTTTAAAGAAGCAGGTGCTCACATGCCATCTCCTCATTGGTTATATCCACGTGGGTGATTGAAAGACAAACTGTTTTGCCGGTTGTCGTGGAAATACTATGAAAGTGTAGATGCCAATCACCATATAAGTTCAAAGGTGAAAAGGCCTGGAAGGAGGAGAGATGACTAGAAACGATTCGATGGACCGATTTATGTGTGGATTAATTGTCTGAGTAGAGGACCTTCTGCATTTCAGGTAAAATAACAACTCAACGTTTATATCCCAGGACAAATTAGCTAGCAACAGCAAGCTAGCTAAATGGGACAAATTAGCAAGCTAACTAGCAAAATTGCCATACATGTTTAATGCTTTTCGACCTGTCCCCAAATGAATGTCATTGGTTCAGTTTTGATATTTTAACCTGCGTGTCGTGATCGCTTTGGTGTAGGGGGACAAAATACATTTATGCACAATAGCGCACGATGGCGCACGCGCACATCCGGTTTGGACCAGAGTATGGTATGACTCTGATAGTGACTGCTGCAGAGTCAGTTTACTGACTGAACCAGAGGGTGTGATCCATCCCTGAGCCCTTGTTCTATGCACAGTCCTACACGTCTTCAGCTCACCACTAGCCAACTATAATAACATCCTATTGTTTCAGCCAGACCTCAGGGACCCAGTGGAGTGTATTTGTGTGTGTGTGTGTGTGTGTGTGTGTGTGTGTGTGTGTGTGTGTAGGACCGTTTGACGGCTGGATTATGTAACTGATGACTTTAAGAATGTTAAGAAGAATATGTTAACTGTTACCTGTTAAAAGGCTTAAAAGTCTACGCTAAGCTAAGTCATCTATACTTAAGTCATCTATACTCAACGTTGTTTCAAAATGTCCAGGCAAATGCCCATGTACACATGTGTACACAGACACACACAGAGACAGTGTAGAGCTCAGACAGAGCATGACCCTAGCTCAGGGGACATGGTTGAGTAAGAGCTCCAGACCAACACAGAGACTTTCACTGCTGGGTGTCAGGTGGTTCACACTGGACTGCTACTGACAGAGAGCTGGCAGCTGTCCCCCCCCCAACCCCCCCACCCCACCCCCGCCACCACATATACACACACACCCACACAGTCTGTCTGCAAATGTGTGTCTCCCTAGCAGAACTCAAGGCCATACAGAGACTCAGAGTGGTCATAACCACAACTTGACCGTAACATGATGACCATTACAGTGCTGGTCAGATTGTATTAACCCTGAAGATGACATGCCAAAAGTGTTTCTCAAATTTCACCAGGACCATAAACTAATGAGCTAAGGCATCTGCTTCTATATACTCTAAAGAAGAATTTCCCAGATGCTTTAATCTGAACAAAAGCAATGTTTCAATTTATACCGACCATCTAAAGCTCCCTCTCCCTGTTTTCTATCCAATATGGCGTGATTGGCTATCTGTGTTCTCTGTGAGGTCAAGTCAGAGCGAAGTTAAGTCAAGGAGAGCTCTTATCGAGACTGCGGGAATGAGAAATGTCCTGGGCTACATCCCAAATGGCTATTCCCTATATAGTATTAGTGTACTACTTTTGACCAGAGCCCTATGGGCCCTGGTCAAATGTAGTGCACTATGTAGGGAATAGGTTGTCATTTGGGTCATAGACCTATACGAAAAGATGTAATGTTAAAGCTGCTACAGGCAGCCAGCAGACCTTAAATAGCAGTGCTCATCAGTTCTCCTCTCCCGTGATAGTAGGGACACGGAAACACACACACACACACACACACACACACACACACACACACACACACACACACACACACACACACACACACACACACACACACACACACACACACACACACACACACACACACACACACACACACACACACACACACACACACACAATTAAATTATAATGCCCATGAAGCCGGTGTTTGGAGGAGATTGGCACAGGTGTTGTTAGGCCCGAGACGAAGTCGATGCCCACCAAACCGTGCCAATATATCCTCCAAACACCGGCTTCGAAGACATTATCACTTTTATACAACGGGTTACCAACATATTTAAATAATGGTTGACCGATTTTCGTATATGAATTATATGAATTTATTCATACTATTTCATCCTTCCACAAGATATAGTCCCGAAACAAATCCAGGGTTGCTACCCAAGCCATCTGGTCGTTCATTCTATCGGTTCGGTTGCCAGAGACGCAACCCAGTCATTCAGTCTATTTGTTCTGTATCTATGGACGCAACCCAGTTGTTCGTTCTAAATGTTCCATTGCCATACTGGCTGTCAGTGTTCTTATCCCTTGCTTGCCAGCTAGCCAACTACGGCTAACTTACAGTCACGTCAAACAGTGCAGAC
This sequence comes from Salmo salar, assembly GCF_965601325.2. Taxonomy (NCBI): domain Eukaryota; kingdom Metazoa; phylum Chordata; class Actinopteri; order Salmoniformes; family Salmonidae; genus Salmo; species Salmo salar. The sequence continues at coordinate 77,328,750 of NC_138291.1, read as the reverse complement.
AGAATAACAACAGTAGCTGTATTTGTTTAAGTTGTTTTGTAGTGACATTCATTTGGATACTTAATAACAATGAGCTAATGAAGCACAATTTCGCCTGGCAAAGAAAATGTGCTCTCTCATTAGGACACTGTTGTTCAGAGGAGCTAGCCAACAACACAGCTAACACAATCACTTCAAACTGAAGCTGGAAACTAGCTGCACTTCGTTTCGTTTGACTTTTTTTCCAATTTACATTTCTTTGTATATACCAATAAAATGATGCCAGCTGATTCATGATTTCGACCAACACGTTCATTAATATGGAATAGTTGGAGATCGAATTTGAATATTGAAACAATGTTGCAAATGTCAGAGAGACAGACAGCGAGGTTTATACAAATCTCCGCTGTTGAAAACAAAATGTTAGTCTAAAAGAAATATGAGATAATGTCTAAATGCTTTTTATAGTGGAGATCAAGTTCATAACTTCCCTGCCTGGGCTGATGAGACAGTGGATTACGCAGTCAGATGGAACAGAGCAAATAGGCATTTTAATATCATAGATTTAGCCGGTGGTAACTTGTGGAAAAGACACTGGCTGGAATGCGCTTTTAACCAATCAGCATTCAGGATTAGACCCACCCGTTGTATAACTATGAACACACACACACAAACACACACAGCCATAGACATTCGCAGGCACACACACACACACAAACACACACACACACACACACACACACACACACACACACACACACACACACACACACACACACACACACACACACACACACACACACACACACACACACACACACACACACACACACACACACACACACACACACACCCCATGCAGAGCTGGGATGGCTCTCTTATGCTTGGCATGTGTCCTGCTGCCCGCCCGGCCCACCCAGACACAGTGGATAACATACACACCCGCACACACACAGGCATGCCCAGCGCTGTGTATCTATGGGGTGGGCTCAGCCACAGCTGGGAATCATTGACTGGAGCTGTTACTCAAACTCCAACACACACAGGGCACGACACGTGCATATGATGTATGAGTGTATGTGAGTGAAGAGTATAGACTCACCCATGAAGGATCCAGTGCTGCAGATGAGGCTGAAGAAGCAGCTTTCTGGAGGAAGAGTCCCACATTTACTGTAGAAGACAGTAGAACAACCAAAAGACAAATCAGATCACGGCCAACCATCAACAGACAAAGAGTGTCTCTCTCTCTGTGTGTGTGTCTAAGCTGCCCTTTCTCAGTTGGATAAAAGTCTGTCCTCTCCTCGACTCCTCCGATCTCCTTTCCTCCGATAAGTGGTCGCCACATGTAGAAGGGTGTAAATTTGTTAATAGGTGAACGAAGGAGTTTGCTCCTCTCCTTGATTGCCTCCTCGGGATTCTAAGGTGTATCCTACCACAGAAGAGTTTTGAAATCCTTTGAAACAACTGTGGTTTCCTTGGAGGAGAAAAGCATGCACAGACATTGAAAAACTATACGATACTTATCAATTTGTCTATAAAATGTCTAGCATAACTTGTTACATTTCTTTTGACCACTTTACACAAGATGGCGTAGCAGTCAGACGTCTTTGTCTAGTCTCGTCCCATGTATATAACTTTTATATATTTTTCTTCGCATTCTTTTAATATTTTTCCTAAACCTCAACTTCAAAATACTCTCCTGCAACCCGCCTCACCCAATGTGGTGTGGATCTGTTTTTTTTCTAAAGTATTTCTACTTACCTCCGAACTGGAATACCTCAACTGAAGCTAGCTAGCTAACTAGCTACCAGCTATCAGTCAGCTAACCACTGCTAGCGGTCATCAGCTAACCTTTAGCTTGGAAAGCTCTTGCAAGTTCGTACAACGCGTTTCAAGCCAGAGCATACCAGACCTATTTTTCTCTCCATATCCCCGGATTCCTAACGCAAACTCTGAACCTTTTCATCTGGATCATCACAGCTTGCTAACCGCAACCCGGGTTGACTACTCCTGGCTAACATTTCCTTCCTGGAGCTAGCACCAACTAGCCTGGAGCTAGCCCATGCTAGACCCATCCTGGGCCACTGGAATACCTTCACGAATGGAATACCAACGTAATCTGCCCGAGGATCCCAACAGGCCCCTCAGGCGCGACGTCCCCTGAAGGCCCATTCTGCTAACCGCGGCCTGCTAGCTATCTAGAGCATATTGGACTGTTAGCTGACCCATCGGCCAGTTTCTTGGACCACTATACCCATTTTGCCAATTGGACTTGGACCCCTCTGCTACTTGGAACCCTACTAATTCCACAACTGGTCTATCGACGTCACCGCACGAGAAGGCAAAAACAGACTTTTCTAAGGCCCTTATGCTAGCTTGCTAGCCCCGGCCTGCTAACTGCTAGCTTGCTAGCCCCGGCCTGCTAACTGTCTGAATCGCCGTGTCGCCAGTCCAACCCCTCACTGGACCCATACGATCACTTGGCTACGCATGCCTCTCCCTAATATCAATATGCCTTGTACATTACTGTCCTGGTTAGTGATTACTGTCTTATTTCACTGTAGAGCCTCTAGCCCTGCTCAATATGCCTTAACCAACCATGTTGTTCCACCTCCCACATATGCGATGACATCACCTGGTTTAAACGTCTCTAGAGACTATATCTCTCTCATCATTACTCAATGCCTAGGTTTACCTCCAATGTAATCTCTTCCTACCATACCTTTGTCTGTACATTATGCCTTGAATCTATGCTATCGTGCCCAGAAACCTGCTCCTTTTACTCTCTGTTCTGAACGTGCTAGACGGACAGTTCTTATAGCCTTTAGCCGTACCCTTATCCTACTTCGCCTAGCTCCACTCCTACTCCCCAGGTGCCCTCATTTGTTGACTTCTTTAACCGTAAAAGCCTTGGTTTCATGCATGTTAACATTAGAAGCCTACTCCCTAGGTTTGCTTTATTCACTGCTTTAGCACATTCTGCCAGCCCAAATGTCTTAGCCGTGTCTGAATCCTGGCTTAGGAAAACCACCAAAAACCCTGAAATTTCCATCCCTAACTATAACATTTTCAGACAAGATAGAACTGCCAAAGGGGGTGGTGTTGCAAGCTACTGCAGAGTTCTATCTCACTATCCAGGTCTGTACCAAAACAATTCGAGCTTCTACTTCTAAAAAATTCACCTTTCCAGAAACAAGTCTCTCACCGTTGCCGCTTGCTATAGACCACCCTCTGCCCCCAGCTGTGCCCTGGACACCATATGTGAATTGATTGCCCCCCATCTATCTTCTGAGCGCGTGCTGCTAGGTGACCTAAACTAGGACATGCTTAACACCCCGGCCATCCTACAATCTAAGCTTGATGCCCTCAATCTCACACAAATTATCTATGAACCTACCAGGTACAACCCCAAATCCGTAAACACGGGCACCCTCATAGATATCATGCTAACTAACTCACCCTCCAAATAGACCTCTGCTGTTTTCAACCAAGATCTCAGCGATCACTGCCTCATTGCCTGCATCCACTATGGGTCTGCGGTCAAACGACCACCCCTCATCACTGTCAAACGCTCCCTAAAACACTTCAGCAAACAGGCCTTTCTAATCAACCTTTTATTTTATTTATTTATTTATTCATTCATTTAACCTTTATTTAACCAGGTAGGCAAGTTGAGAACATGTTCTCATTTACAATAGCGACCTGGCCAAGACAAAGCAAAGCAGTTTGACACATACAACAACACAGAGTTACACATGGAGTAAAACAAACATACAGTCAATAATACAGTAGAAAAATAAGTCTATATACAATGTGAGCAAATGAGGTGAGATAAGGGAGGTAAAGGCAAAAAAGGCCATGGTGGCAAAGTAAATACAATATAGCAAGTAAAACACTGGAATGGTAGATTTGTAGTGGAAGAAAGTGCAAAGTAGAAATAATGGGGTGCATAGAGCAAAATAAATGAATACAGTAGGGGAAGCGGTAGTTGTTTGGGCTAAATTATAGATGGGCTATGTACAGGTGAGGTGATCTGTGAGCTGCTCTGACAGCTGGTACTTAAAGCTAGTGAGGGAGATAAGTGTTTCCAGTTTCAGAGATTTTTGTAGTTCGTTCCAGTCATTGGCAGCAGAGAACTGGAAGGAGAGACGGCCAAAGGAAGAATTGGCTTTGGGGGTGACCAGACAGATATACCTACTGGAGCGCGTGCTACAGGTGGGTGCTGCTATGGTGACCAGTGACCTGAGATATGGGGGGACTTTACCTAGCAATGTCTTGTAGATGACCTGGAGCCAGTGGGTTTGGCGACGAGTATGAAGCGAGGGCCAGCCAACGAGAGCGTACAGGTCGCAGTGGTGGGTAGTATATGGGGCTTTGGTGACAAAACGGATGGCACATCTCCAATCCAAAATTAAATCTAGAATCGGCTTCCTATTTCGCAACAAAGTATCCTTCACTCATGCTGCCAAACATACCCTCGTAAAACTGACCATCCTACCGATCCTCGACTTCGGCGATGTCATTTACAAAATAGCCTCCAACACTCTACTCAACAAATTGGATGCAGTCTATCACAGTGCCATCCGTTTTGTCACCAAAGCCCCAAATACTACCCACCACTGTGACCTGTATGCTCTCGTTGGTTGGCCCTCGCTTCATACTCGTCGCCAAACCCACTGGCTCCAGGTCATCTACAAGTCTCTACAAGGTAAAGCCCCGCCTTATCTCAGCTCACTGGTCACCATAGCAGCACCCACCTGTAGCACGTGCTCCAGCAGGTATATCTCACTGGTCACCCCAAAGCCAATTCCTTTGGCTCCCTCTCCTTCCAGTTCTCTGCTGCCAATGACTGGAACGAACTGCAAAAATCACTGAAGCTGGAGACTCTTACCTCCCTGTCAGAGCAGCTCACAGATCACTGCACCTGTACATAGCCCATCTGTAAATAGCCCATCCAATCTACCTCATCCCCATACTGTATTTATTTATTTATCTTGCTCCTTTGCACCCCAGTATCTCAACTTGCACATTCATCCTCTGCACATCCTACCATTCCAGTGTTTAATTGCTATATTGTAATTACTTTGCCACCATGGCCTATTTATTGCCTTACCTCTCTTATCCTGCCTCATTTGCACATGCTGTATATAGATTTTCCTACTGTATTTTTGATTGTATGTTTGTTTATTCCATGTGTAACTCTGTGTTGTTGTATGTCGAACTGCTTTGCTTTATCTTGGCCAGGTTGCAGTTGCAAATGAGAACTTGTGCTCAACTAGCCTACCAGGATAAATAAAGACAAAACAAATAAATAAAAAAAATAAACATGTATTTTGGAATTCCATCTATTAAAACATAATTTGCCTGATGACACGCTAGTAGAGAAGGAGATTATTTTATACAGGTGCATTTGTTTCCACATTTCCTCTCCTCCTCTCCTTGATTACGTTTAAACTTTTTCAAAAGGAGGTGAGGACACAAGTATCGAGGAAATCCAATTGAGAAAAGGCCTGAGTGATCTCCTCTGCTATGCAATAGCATTTGACCTTTCACCTACTCTTCTAGCCTGTGTTCTAGGAAAATTAAGTGAAGGAACCATCCATTATAGGGGGGAGGCAATCAGTCATAATACCGCCCTCCTGCCTGCCTGCTTTCGAGTGTTTTTGTGTGTGTGTGCGCGTGTGTGTGTGTTCCTGTGTACGTTCCTGTGTACGTGCGTGAGTGTGGCCTGTCTGCCTGGTCCTGTCTCCTGTTAACACCAATCCCTCTCAGCTGACTAGACCTCGCCACTCTGTCACACACACACACACACACACACAAAAAAGCACGCACACAAACACTCGAAGACAGACACTAAAAAGCACACACACACAAACAAACACATACACAGACAGACACTAAAAAGCAAGCACACACTCAACACTTTCTCTCATTCATAGCCAGATTGGAGAAACATTCAAGAGTAATTGCAACTTCTAGAGGCAGGATATCCTGTAAGCTTTTTCAATACCATAAATTTACATTCCCCAAGTCTTTCATAGAAACCATATATTTACATTCCCTAATGGTCCTTTGATGTTCAAAGCTCTGGGAATGGGAGAGGCTAAAGAAAGCACAAGTCTCTTTATTCTCTCACTCCCCCCATCTGAAAACAAACTCCTCTTTTCTGGGGATTTGACTGTGTGTGTTTCAAGTTTTAATGCCACGTGCACAAATACAGTGCCAAACATACCCAAACATACCCAAACCTTTCTTGCATGCTCCAAACCCAACAATGCAGTAATCAATGTAGCACAAAAACAATAAACATACGTTACAACAAAAACACACAATAAATAAAAATAAGAAAAACAACGTAGTAAGACGCTATATACAGTGTCAGTTCCAATACCATATTTAAAATATGCAGGGATACTGGAGTGATAGAGGTAGATTTGTATATGGGTAAGCTGACTAGGCATCAGGATGTATGATAAACAGAGTAGCAGCAACATATATGATGATTGTATGTAAGTGTGTGTACGTGTGTGTAGAGTCAGTATAAATGTGTGTGTGTGTGTGTGTGTGTGTGTGTGTGTGTGTGTGTGTGTGTGTGTGTGTGTGTGTGTGTGTGTGTGTGTGTGTGTGTGTGTGTGTGTGTGTGTGTGTGTGTGTGTGTGTGTGTGCGCATATCAGGCATGTGCAGACCCGTTCCTTTCCACCCTTTCCTGCTTCATGGAGGAAGGCAGGAAATCTCAGCCATCAGTTATTTTCAGAAACAGGAATCACACACAGATAGGCACATACACACACATATGCAGTAGGGCTAGGAATTGCCAGGGACATCACAATACGATATTATCCCAAGACTTTGGTGTCGATACGATATGTATTGCGATTCTCACGATTCTATATGTGTTGCCATTCGATACTGTGATTTTATTGCGATTCGATGTTCCAAACATATTGCTCACCATATGTCTGCTGCAGAGGGACAAGAGAGAGACATGAGAAATCAAGTTCTGATCAGTCATGGAAATAAAACTGTTGCAAAAGAATTGGCTCCCTATTTAAAAAGAAGATGGAGAACAAGCTATGAAGGGAAAATACTGGAGTTTTGGTGCAGGTACAGCCAACTAGAGCAAAAATAATATTGTCATAACAATACGATATATCTTCAAAAATAAAATCCCAATATGTAACTGTATACATTTTTCCCCATCACTAGTATACAGACATGTGCACGCGTGTACTTTAGACACGTAATTGTGCACACGCAAACAGTTGTGTGTGACCACACACACACACACACACAAGCACGCACACACAATCACAAGTGTGCACAGTCCCTTTGAGCTTCAGTCAGTGAGTGCCAACTGGCTGGCGACTCAGGTCATGAGAAACAGCACCTTGTTCCTATTAGAGAGAGAGAGAGAGAGAAAAGGAGGAAACAAAGGGAGAAAGAATGAGAAAGAAGGAAAGAGAAAGGGGTGGTGAAGGGCAAGCGAGAGAGAGGGAGAAAAAATAAAAACAGAGAAAGGCAACGGCTACTCTTCCTGGGGCCCAAACAGGAAACAAAACAAAACAAATATAATACATAATACAATACATAATACAATGCAAAATACAATGCAAAATACATAAAAATGTCTCTTAACAGTGCACATCGTGCCGTAAGGTATTCTTTTATCCGTTTTTTTTATCTGGTTTCTATTGCTAGCTTGAGTTACCTGGGATGGCAGAGTTCCATGTAGTCATGGCTCTATTTAATACTGTGCATTTCCCAGCCTCTGTTCTGGACCTGGGGACTATGAAGAGACCTCTGGCTGCATGTCTTGTGTGGTACTGATGAGTGTCCGAACTGTGTGCCAACTACTTGAACAGACAGTTTGGTACCTTTACCCGAACAACATCAGGGCTGCCAACTTCTGAAGAAAGCTCATTGCCCCCTGACATCACCCCTAGATGGAAAATTGTACTGTTTTAAAGTGAATTTCCTGCAATTGTAAATATTTTGAGATGGCTTATCCATGGAAAATAAAAAAATAAAAACCAGAGGTCAGGTCTGTTCAGGATGCTTTGAACCTTAAATTAACAGAAAAAAAGGTGACGACTTTGTTAATCTGTGATTTTTGGGGGATGAAATTCAAAGTAAAAAATGTATATTAATGGTTGATGGCAGTGGGTAACCAAATGAGAGATTGCAGTCTCCTTGTCCATAGACAACTTTGAAGTTAAGGACACAAACATTTTGTAATTTGGGTGAACTCTCTCTTCAAAATAAGGAAAGAAGAAAATCCTGCTTGCTCTCCAGGAGGGTTGGCCTTCCTGAAATTCTGGGTGTTTGAAAATGTTCTTGTTAAAACAATTTCTCAAAATCACTCAAACTTCATGAAAAATCTAATGAATATGAATATTCAGGTGGCTTGTCCCTACTAGTTGAAGATCCTTGCCATCACCTTACTCTACATAGACAAAATATGATGCGTTTATGAGTTGTGAGTACTCCTACCATCTCTGCCTAGCATGTGCACAATACTAAAATGTAAAAAATTACATTTGATTCATGGAGCATTTAATATCCAATGCTTATTTGTATGACTTATTCAAAACTGTCAATAAATGGCTGCAAAAATACATAGCCTCATATAACTCCTTTTCAAAGACACAGGTAGCCATATCAGATTTTAAATATGTGATTACAGTGGCAAAATTGGGAAGAAGTGTAATAATAAAATAAGTATGGGGAATAATCAGTAATGAGCCTATATTTTAGGCCATTGTTAAGAAGGAGAATTGTTCCACTGATCCGACTAAATTAAGTAAATAAATAAAAGATTACATAAATGTGCCCCGAAACACTAACCAAATAATTGTTATATTTATTGTCGCCACTCTAGAATAAAACGTATATTTTTGGGATCACAATCTGTTTGAAAAAATTATTTTCAGTTAGAAATCAGGTCACCCTACCAAATACTGTAAGTCTGTCTGCTGCCTTTTCATTGTCACAGCCTAAACGCTAAGTGTCGATTAAATTGACTTTAGCACATGCTGTCAAAAGGCTGCATTCTGCAATAAGGACTGAAGTAACAGCAACCTAATTTTGTTGACAACATTGTACATAAAACAGCACTACCATGCTACTCTTTTCAGTGTTGTATAAACTCAGCAGAGAACGTTCTCTCTCTCCATTCAGCTCCACTCTAATCTTGAGGGGCGTTTCTTTAAAACATTGATCCAATCCCCTTGATCCCTTACATAACTAGACCAATCACATGCTTCAATGTGCAGCTGTTCACAGTGCTGTGGCAAGACAGGACAATGATCGAGGTTCAGCTCCTGATGTTAAATTGCAGGCGCAGATGAACCAATTTCAAAACGATTTGGTGTTGAAAAGTTAATACGCTGACTATGCAATGGACTAATTAAAAATAAAAGTAGTACTTTTCAATGAGTGAGATATAAGAGGTGTGCCGTGAGAAGAGGGTCAAATGCCTGTGTCTCAAGGCCAATGCGTGAGAGTTGGCAACTCTGCAACACCTCGCACAAAGACCAATAGTGATGCAGTCAATCTCTTCTCAACTTTGGGCCAGGAGAGATTGACATGCATACTGACATTCGCCCTCTGTGTACATCTAAGTGCAATACGTGCTGCTCAGAGAGACATCAGAGATCGTAACATTCTTTGTTTCACGGAAACGTGGCTCACGAGACACGCTATCGGAGTCGGTACAGCCACCTGGTTTCTTCACGCATCGCGCCAACAGAAACAAACATATCTCTGGTAAGAAGAAGGGCGAGGGTGTATGCCTTATGATTAACGAGACGTGGTGTGATCATAACACCATACAGGAACTCAAGTCCTTTTGCTCACCTGACCTAGAATTCCTTACAATCAAATGTCGACCGCATTATCTACCAAGAGAATTCTCTTCGATTATAATCACAGCTGTATATATCCCCCCCAAGCAGACACATCGATGGCCCGGAATGAACTTCATTGGACTCTATGTAAACTGGAAACCACATATCCTGAGGCTGCATTCATTGTAGCTGGGGATTTTAACAAGGCTAATCTGAAAACAAGACTCCATAAATTTTATCAGCATATCGAATGCGCTACCCGGGCGGAAAAAATCCTGGACCATTGTTACTCTAACTTCCGCGACGCATACAAAGCCCTGCCCCGCCCTCCTTTCGGAAAATCAGACCACGACTCCATTTTGTTGCTCCCAGCCTATAGACAGAAACTAAAAATGCTCAGGTCTGTTCAACGCTGGTCCGACCAATCTGATTCCACGCTTCAAGATTTCTTCGATCACGTGGACTGGGATATGCTCCGCATAGCGTCGGACAACAACATTGATGAATACGCTGATTCGGTGAGCGAGTTTAATAGCAAGTGCATCGGTGATGTTGTACCCACAGCAAGTATTAAAACCTTCCCCAACCAGAAACCGTGGATTGATGGCAGCATTCGTGCAAAACTGAAAGCGCGAACCACTGCTTTTAAATCAGGGCAAGGCGACCGGTAACATGACCGAATACAAACAGTGTAGCTATTCCCTCCGCAAGGCAATCAAACAAGCTAAGCGTCAGTATAGAGAAAAAGTAGAGTCGCAATTCAACGGCTCAGACACGAGAGGTATGTGGCAGGGTCTACAGTCAATCGCGGACTACAAAAAGAAAACCAGCCCCGTCAAGGACCACGATGTCCTGCTCCCAGACAAACTAAACAACTTATTTGCTCGCTTTGAGGTCAATACAGTGCCAACGACACGGCCCGCTACCAAAACCTGCAGTCTCTCCTTCACCGCAGCCAACGTGAGTAAAGCATTTAAACGTGTTAACCCTCACAAGGCTGCCGGCCCAGACGGCATCCCTAGCAGCGTCCTCAGAGCATGCACAGACCAGCTGGCCTGTGTGTTTACGGACATATTCAATCAATCCTTATCCCAGTCTGCTGTTCCCACATGCTTCAAGAGGGCCACCATTGTTCCAGTTCCCAAGAAAGCTATTTTATGTATTTATTTTTATTTCACCTTTATTTAACCAGGTAGGCTAGTTGAGAACAAGTTCTCATTTGCAACTGCGACCTGGCCAAGATAAAGCATAGCAATTCGACACATACAACAACACAGAGTTACACATGGAATAAACAAAACATACAGTCAATAATACAGTAGAACAAAAGAAAATAAAAAGTCTATATACAGTGAGTGCAAATGAGGTAAGTTAAGGCAATAAATAGGCCATGGTGGCGAAGTAATTACAATATAGCAATTAAACACTGGAATGGTAGATGTGCTGAAGATGAATGTGCAAGTAGAGATACTGGGGTGCAAAGGAGCAAGATAAATAAATAAATAAATACAGTATGGGGATGAGGTAGGTAGATAGATGGGCTATGTACAGGTGCAGTGATCTGTGAGCTGCTCTGACAGCTGGTGCTTAAAGCTAGTGAGGGAGATATGAGTCTCCAGCTTCAGAGATTTTTGCAGTTCGTTCCAGTCAATGGCAGCAGAGAACTGGAAGGAAAGATGACCAAAGGAGGAATTGGCTTTGGGGGTGACCAGTGAGATATACTTGCTGGAGCGCGTGCTACGGGTGGGTGCTGCTATGGTGACCAGTGAGCTGAGATAAAGCGGGGCTTTACCTAGCAGAGACTTGTAGATAACCTGTAGCCAGTGGGTTTGGCAACGAGTATGAAGCGAGGGCCAACCAACGAGAGCGTACAGGTCGCAATGGTGGGTAGTGTATGGGTGTGATAGACTGTGTGATAGACTGTATCCAGTTTGTTGAGTAGAGTGTTGGAGGCTATTTTATTGATGACATCACCGAAGTCGAGGATCGGTAGGATGGTCAGTTTTACAAGGGTATGTTTGGCAGCATGAGTGAAGGATGCTTTGTTGCGATATAGGAAGCCGATTCTAGATTTAATTTTGGATTGGAGACGCTTAATGTGAGTCTGGAAGGAGAGTTTACAGTCTAACCAGACACCCAGGTATTTGTTGTTGTCTACGTATTCTAAGTCAGAGCCGTCCAGAGTAGTGATGCTGGTAACTGAGCTGAGCTAAATGACTATCACCCCGTAGCACTCACCTCCGTCATCATGAAGTGCTTTGAGAGACTAGTCAAGGATCATATCACCTCCACCCTACCTGACACCCTAGACCCACTCCAATTTGCTTACCGCCCCAATAGGTCCACAGACGACGCAATCGCAATTACACTGCACACTGCCATAACCCACCTGGACAAGAGGAATACCTATGTAAGAATGCTGTTCATCGACTACAGCTCAGCATTTAACACCCTCCAAACTCGTCATTAAGCTCGAGACCCTGGGTCTCGACGCTGCCCTGTGCAACTGGGTCCTGGATCTCCTGACGGGCCGCCACCAGGTGGTGAGGGTAGGAAACAACATCTCCACTTCGCTGATCCTCAACACTGGGTCCCCACAAGAGTGCGTTCTCAGTCCTCTCCTGTACTCCCTGTTCACCCATGACTGCGTGGCCATGCACTCCTCCAACTCAATCATCAAGTTTGCAGACGACACTACAGTGGTAGGCTTGAATACCAACAACAACGACACGGCCTACAGGGAGGAAGTGAGGGCCCTCAGAGTGTGATGTCAGGAAAATAACCTCACACTCAACGTCAACAAAACAAAGGAGATGATCGTGGACTTCAGGAAACAGCAGAGGGAGCAGCCCCCTATCCACATCGACGGGACAGTAGTGGAGAAGGTAGAAAGTTTTAAGTTCCTCGGCGTACACATCACGGACAAACTGAAATGGTCCACCCACACAGACAGTGTGGTGAAGAAGGCGCAACAGCAAGGTGGTGCATTATTTGGGGGCCCCCGAGTGGCGCAGCGGTCTAAGGCAATGCATCTCAGTTCTAGAGGCGTCACTACAGACCCTGGTTCGATCAGGGGCTGTTTCACAACCGGCCGTGATTGGGAGTCCCATAGGGCGGCGCACAATTGTCCGGGTTAGAGGAGGGACTTATATATATATATATATATATATATTTATTTATATTTAATCTTTATTTAACTAGGCAAGTCCCTCCTCTATATATATATATATATATATATCTAGCAAATACGGTGCCATTTGGTATGAGCACTTGTTTTATTTTTTCTAAATTCACTGAGCGATTTATCTTGTTTTGTTTTTTTTACCTTTATTTAACTAGGCAAGTCAGTTAAGAACAAATTCTTATTTACAATGACGGCCTACCAAAAGGCAAAAGGCCTCCTGCAGGGACGGAGGCAGGGATAAAAAATAAAAAATTAAATTAAAATATAGGACAAAACCCACATCATGACAAGAGAGACACCACAACACTACATAAAGAGAGACCAAGACAACAACATAGCATGGCAGCAACACAACATGACAACACGACAACACCTGCCCGTGTCAACACAACATGGCAGCAGCACAACATGGTAGCAGCACAACATGGTGAGTGAGTGAGTGATTAGACTAACCTGATGAGAGGAACATTGTCCAGAGTACAGCACAAAGTTGGTCCACTCTGTAGATAAAGCTCCTCCTCACATGACTGGTTATACAGCCTAGACAAATAAAATGCACACACACACACACACACACACACGCACACACACACACACACACACACACACACACACACACACACACACACACACACCCCCCCCCCCCCCCCCCCCCCGACACATGAGGGGGAGTGTTTTGATGAGTACATGGTTTTAAAAATCATGTCAGGCCTTGTAATTTGAAACAACATTGTGGAACAGTCTAGTGCGTAATAGCAGACTATGTTTCTCTATTGCAATAGTCCTGTTATGGAAATACTAGTCTGGAAGTGACGTTACATGGAAGATTGTTTTGACAGCCCCACACACAGCCAGTATGGTGTAAGACTTTAGGAGTGAGTCAAAGACAGTTAAACATCATCACTAAGGACAGTATGTCGTAGTGCACACACATTGTCACACACAAATCACACGTTACACACGTGTGGTTTTTACGTCACCCAGAAATACTCTGGTGAACCACTGCTACTCCCACACCATATAAACACACACACACAGGAATGCACCTCCTTCTGTGTGGTAGAGCTTGAATTCTCACAAGACCAGCAACATTATACTGGTGTGTTTGACCTGAGGTAAATATTAGCATCAATGTTGTATATTATTGGTTCTCCCACCATAGAGTACAATGGTACTTTGAGTGTTATTCCACCTGCTCTCAATAAAGTTGTCATTCATGTTTTTCTAGCATTCCCTTTAGACATACTGTATGCTGTAGGTCAGTGTCTGCACCTACTAGCCCCAGAAACAGGTGTGGTGTCACATTATAGGGACATTATAGGGCCGTGAGTGCTATAGAGTTTCTATTTGAAGCCTAAACATTAACTAGCCTAAACAGGGTTTGCCCTGGATCAAAAAGGGGCTTAGGTGGTGGCGTGGCAGGGGGCGTATTATAAAAAACATATACTGTAGCTCCATTATCTTTTCTGCATACTTTATATCTGGTTTTAATCGTTTAAGTTTACACTGAAAGTGTTTTTACATCCCGAAAATGTGTTTCTAAAATTACATAAAAAGATCTATATCTGTTTTTCACAGTGTTTGGACTTAGGCAGCCCGAAAACAAAACGCTTAGGCGGCCCATTCAAGGATTTCAATTATAACCAGTTAAAGTTATAACCAGTTATTAAACTGGAACTGACAGCGCCGGAGACGTGGATGCCGATTAAGACAGCCCTCCGCACCTCTCTGATTCAGAGGGGTTGGGTTAAATGCAGAACACACATTTCAGTTGAATGCATTCAGTTGTACAACTGACTAGGTTTCCCCCTTAACATAGCCAATCAGAGTTACAGTAGGCCTTTATGCAAACAAGCCATTTGCCACAAGGGCCTGCCATCAGTCACTTTGAACTTGACTGTGTGTTTACAGGCAGTTGCAACAGCGCAAACTTAGATCAATAGAAATTGATTTCTGCAAATATGTAAATACCACGGGAGTCCACTTACATTTGGGAACTTTTACTATTACTTTTTTTGCCTACGTTTACTGACACCGGTCATATTCAGCGGGTGTTAAGCGTTCGTAAATTCACCAGTTATTCTGAGCTCTGGCGCACTCAGATGATAGCCAGAGTGAATTTGCAAAAGCAAGACATAACTGGATAACAGTCGTTCAAGTTCAGCATTACTAGCTAGTTAGCTAGCAAAGCAATTCACATTTCTTGCTAGCTAACCAAATGACACGTGCATCTTTAGCTGTGCAGCCCCCGTAAAATGATGAGGGAAAAAGTCAGTCACTCACCCACTCCTCCGATGACATGACATCCTCCTAGCTAGCTATATAGCTAACGTTAGGCTCTGTGTTTTTAGCTTGCTACATAAATAGATACGCTAGCCTATTAGCCACGTTATGACTGACTTGTGATCATTGCCCCTGGTAGTTTGATTATATTGACATTCCCAGCCTTAGTTACATTCGTCAGTTTTTGTCCAAAATATTGAGTCATTGAAACTGATTTACAACCTGATAAGCAATCTTTTTTGGACTACCAAGAAATGTATTGGTGAATTATATTAATCATGCATTGAACTGCATCCATCAATTCTGCCAACAATGCCTTACTGTATGTCATGGAATGTTGAGTCAAATATAACCCATTTTTAAAACCTCTTATAAAGTTGGTTTTATAACATAATTATATTTTTGACTGATATTATGATTGTCTGTTTGTTTCATATCTGCAAAGTAGTTCAAAGGCTGTCAGTTACACTTTAACATGAATGAGGTATGATTTAGCTACGTACCAGTTATCCACAGGGCAGACATGCTGGTTGTACAAGGCCATAGCGTACCTGTGACGAAGAAAAGAGTTAGCCTATACATCAGATAGACAACAAGCATCAGGTAAAGGGCAATGATTAGGGTTAAACACATCAGGCAGGATGCAACACACCTGACTCAACTCATCAACTAACCATGGTCTTAAATCTGGACCACACAACTGTAACTTGAACATTTGATTACTTGAAGCACTACGCTTATTAATACCCAGTCATTCATATTCAAATATGCAATGTAATTTTGTAGGGGTGTAACCCTACATGTAGGTATGGGTACCTCAGTTCGGTGAACCTGAATGAACCTGAATGAATACATAAAAAATACAAAATAAAAACACTAGGCCTTTAGGCTATGCCTATGCTGCCTTGTAGGCCTATACCTCTTGACTAAATCTGAGCTGAAAACAACTTTTCAGGCTATTCCGTTAAAACAACTAGAGCCAATGTGGAAGTTGCAATCAAAATTAAAATCTTAATTGGCGCATTTCAAACTGTCCATTTGTGAGGCGCAGCCGGGAACTAGTTCTGCGAGTGGTGGGGTCGATCAACCAGAATTGGAGGATATTCCATCATTGTTTAAATCTCCAGTTTGGGAATGTTTTGGCTTCCCAGTAGATTACAACGGCGACGGACAGAGAGTAGTGGATAAAACGTTAACAGTATGTCGCCACGCTCAACGAGAAAAGACTATGCAATTGCCAACACCTCAAATATGTTGACACATTTATGCGGACATCACCTCAGTATACCGGAGCAAGAACGAAACGCAAAGAAACAACATCATCGCCCTTCTGCATTCAATCAGCTTGGCAGCTGATTCTGACCGGGCCAAAGAAATTACAAGAGCGATAGGTAGGCTGTGTTCATATTTTTTTAGCAGTCTTTGGAAGAGGTCGACCGATTAATCGGAATGGCCGATTAATTAGGGCCGATTTCAAGTTTTCATAACAATCGGAAATCGGTATTTTTGGACGCCGATGTGGCCGATTAATTTTTTTATTTTGTACATTTTTTTAGACCTTTATTTAACTAGGCAAGTCAGTTAAGAACACATTCTTATTTTCAATGACACCTAGGAACGGTGGGTTAACTGCCTTGTTCAGGGGCAGAACGACAGATTTTTACCTTGTCAGCTCAGGGTTTCAATCTTGCAACCTTACGGTTAACTAGTCCAATGCTCTAACCACCTGCTTTACATTGCACTCCACGAGGAGCCTGCCTGTTACACGAATGCAGTAAGAAGCCAAGGTAAGTTGCTAGCTAGCATTAAACTTATCTTATAAAAAACAATCAATCATAATCACTAGTTAACTACACATGGTTGATGATATTACTAGTTTATCTAGCCTGTCCTGCGTTGCATATAATCGCTTAGGTACACGTTGCTCCAACCATAAACATCAATGCCTTTCTTAAAATCAATACACAAGTATATATTTTTAAACCTGCATATTTAGTTAATATTGCCTGCTAACATGAATTTCTTTTAACTAGGGAAAATTTGTCACTTCTCTTGCAAACAGAGTCAGGGTATATGCAGCAGTTTGGGCCGCCTGGCTCGTTGCGAACTGTGAAGACTATTTCTTCCTAACAAAGACAGCCGACTTCGCCAAACGGGGGATGATTTAACAAAAGCACAATCGTTGCACGACTGTACCTAACCATAAACATTAATGCCTTTCTTAAAATCAATACACAGAAGTATATATTTTTAAACCTGCATATCTAGCTAAAAGAAATCCAGGTTAGCAGGCAACATTAACCAGGTGAAATTGTGTCATTTTGCGTTCATTGCATGCAGTCAGGGTATATGCAACAGCTTGGGCCGCCTGGCTCGTTGCGAACTAATTTGCCAGAATTTTACGTAATTATGACATAACATTGAAGGTTGTGCAATGTAACAGGAATAACGTTTTGTTTTCGAGATGATAGTTTCCGGATTCGACCATATTAATGACCTAAGGCTCGTATTTCTGCGTGTTATTATATTATAATTAAGTCTATAATTTGATAGAGCAGTCTGACTGAGCGATGGTAGGCAGCAGCAGGCTCGTAAGCATTCATTCAAAATGCATTGCGCTGTTTATGACTTCAAGCCTATCAACTCCCAAGATTAGGCTGGTGTAACCGATGTGAAATGGCTAGCTAGTTAGCCGGGTGCGCGCTAATAGCGTTTCAAATGTCACTCGCTCTGAGACTTGGAGTAGTTGTTTCCCCTTCCTCTACATGGGTAACGCTGCTTCGAGGGTGGCTTTTGTCGATGTGTTCCTGGTTCAAGCCCAGGTAGGAGCGAGGAGAGGGACGGAAGCTATACTGTTACACTGGCAATACTAAAGTGCCTATAAGAACATCCAATAGTCAAAGGTATACGAAATACAAATCGTATACAGAGAAATAGTCCTATAATTCCTATAATAACTACAACCTAAAACTTCTTACCTGGGAATACTGAAGACTCATGTTAAAAGGAACCACCAGCTTTCATATGTTCTCATGTTCTGAGCAAGGAACTTAAATGTTA
Source organism: Salmo salar (assembly GCF_965601325.2). Lineage (NCBI taxonomy): Eukaryota > Metazoa > Chordata > Actinopteri > Salmoniformes > Salmonidae > Salmo > Salmo salar. Next base: position 77,310,398 of record NC_138291.1, on the reverse strand, counting down.
GCTTTTTTACATGGCACATATTGCACTTTTACTTTCTTCTCCAACACTTTGTTTTTGCATTATTTAAACCAAATTGAACATGTTTCATTATTTATTTGAGGCTAAATTGATTTTATTGATGTATTTTATTAAGTTAAAAGAAATGTCCATTCAGTATTGTTGTAATTGTCATTATTACAAATAAATAAAAATGTTTTTTTTATTTTTTTATTATTATAGTACTTTTTTTAACTTATTCTTTTTATTCTTTTAAAATCGGCCGATTAAATCGGTATCGGCTTTTTTGACCCTCTAATAATCGGTATCGGCGTTGAAAAATCATAATCGGTCGACCTCTAGTCTTTGGTTTATAGACGGATATGCTCCCATTCTCAGTGGTTGAGAATAGGGTGTTTCAGCACCATTAGGAACTTCCCTCTTGCACCCATTCAGCAAACAGGTAGCACCCATTACACTTCAATCATTCCCAAGGTGAATGGCTATGCCCGCTATGCTATGAAACAACACACTATTGCAGAGACTTACTGGCCTCTTTTGATATGGTGAAAACTATGTGTGGGGAGGCAGAGGTACAGAAACTCACATCAATACCTTTGTCAGATAACATTGTTAAACAAATAATTCATACTATTGATAGCAATCAAAAGGAAATTGACTAAACAACAAAATAATTCCCCAAATTATGCTCGCTAAATTGATGTTAGCTGTGAGGGCCGAGATGCCCATGCATTGACTTTTGTTCGCTATATATGTCGGAGGATGCTATTCACGATGACGTATTGTTCTGTCTCACGATTCCCAAGCATGAAATGGCACAGGGGATGTTCAGTGTGCTGTGTGGCTATATTGACGAAAAACAGATTCCATCTATAGCAGGACGGCAGGCAGGCCTCTGCACTCTAGTTATGAATGTGTCTCCCTCTGCCATACAGATGCATTGTATCATACAATGAAAGCAACGAGCAACAAAAGAGCTGAGCGCAGAACTCTGACATATACTGCAGCAGGTAACTTCCATTGTAACACTTTGAACACACTGACAGTGTCATCACGCAAAATAGTATGCAACAAAAGTTCCACATTCACCATTTCTGTCAAGCCGTCTACGCATAGTTTGATGCATCCGTTCGATAAATCCAACGTATGCACCACACCGAACGCACTGCAACTGCCTCTGAAATGCAATGCTGCAAGGCAAACACAGTGTTTCATTGGAAATTAATGTAATTCTGGTATACCAAAATGCAATGACGCTGTAGGTGTGTTCGAAGCGTAAACTACATCGAAACACATCCACTGCGCGCAAGCCTGCTCGCAAAACTATGTGGAGATATGGGATCAGCGCAAGACAATGTTCTATTTCATACCGAGGCTTGGTGGTTTCGAGGTGGGAGTGTTGGAAAGATTTTTTGCATTGAAAGAGGAACTGTTGTCATTTACAACGGATGTAAAAAATTTAAAAAAAGACTTGCATTTTCTTTTCATTACAAAAAAGTCAACCGTCTCCTTGCCTATATAACAGACATATTTGGGAAACTGAAAAAACTGAACGCAAGCATGCAAGGGAAATACAAAAACATTCTACAGATGAGTGACCAAAACAGTGGATTCAGAGGAAGTCATTCTTATTGGAGAGTCTTTCAAAAGCAAACCATGCCCCCTTCGCTCGGGTTGTGAATGTTACAAACAGAAAACAGCATCAGTAAGAGTCCCACACGAGTGATGACTACTTACCTCAAAACACTTGGAAGAGCACTTTGGGACCTACTTCCCAATCCATTTGACTGTGATCCTGGATCAGTTGACATGCCGGTAAGTGAAATTGAACAGCTGTTCGAGCTGTCATATGACCGAATGTATTCACAGTTCACTATGGTGGAGTTTTGATTCCTGCTTCAAAGGGAATATCCTGCTGTCTCCCTCTGAGCATTAATGCCGCGTTCAAAACAACTACAAACGCAGAACTGGGAAATCTCCGACTTCTGGCTTAGTGCGTTCAAGACAACTGGCCCCTGACATGCATTAATCACACCCATCTCATTAGTGGTGGTGACATAAGAAACATTATGTCAGACTCATTTGTAATTGACTGTCATAGCCCCTCAATAAAAGTATGTGATGGTGAATTGAGAGGACACTCAGAAAGAATGTTTTTGCTCCATTCATCTTTTCCTCGATCCTGACTAGTCTCCCAGTCCCTTCCACTGAAAAACATCCCTACAGCATGATGCTGCCACCACCATGCTTCACAGTAGGGATGGTGCCAGATTTCCTCCAGACGTGACGCTTGGCATTCAGGCCAAAGATTTCAATCTTGGTTTCATCAGACCAGAGAATCTTGTTTCTCATGATCTGAGAGTTCTTTAGGTGCCTTTTGGCAAACTCCAAGCGGGCTGTCATGTGCCATTAACTGAAGAGTGGCTTCCGTCTGGCCACTCTACCATAAAGGCCTGATCGGTGGAGAGCTGCAGAGATGGTTGTCCTTCTGGAAGGTTCTCCCATCTCCACAGAGGAACTCGGGAGCTCTGTCAAAGTGACCATCGGGTTCTTGGTCACCTCCTCGACCAAGGCCCTTCTATCACGATTGCTCAGTTTGGCCGGGCGGCCAGTACTAGGAAGAGTCTTGGTGGTGATGGAGGCCACTGTGTTCTTGGGGACATTCAATGCTGCAGACATTTTTTTGGTACCCTTCCCCAGATCTGTGCCTCGACACAATCCTGTCTTGGAGCTCTACGGACAATTCCTATGACCTCATGGCTTGGTTTTTGCTCTGACATGCACTGTCAACTGTGGGAAAGGTGTGTGCCTTTCCAAATCATGTCCAATCTATTGAATCTACCACAGTGGGACTCCAACCAAGTTGTAGAAACATCTCAGGGTTGATCAATGGAAACAGGATGCACCTGAGCTCAATTGTAAGTCTCATAGCAAAGGGTCTGAATACTTTTGTAAATAAGGTATTTGTCCATTATTTTTTTTTTATAAATTTGCAAACATTAAAAAAAACTGTTTTTCTTTGTTATTACGGGGTATTGTGTAGATTGAGGAGGACACATTTTTTAATCAATTTTAGAATATGGCTGTAACGTAACAAAATGTAGAAAAAGGGGTCTGAATACTTTCCGAATGCACTGTATATGACACTGTTATAGGTCTATCTCCCCTTACTGCCATTTTCAGAGTGCTGCCCATAAGCAACACCCTGTCAAGAATTCAATCAGACATTGTTGCTTATACAACTCTTTTAGCTAGACGGCTAATATTCCAGAACTGGAAGATGGCAGTTCCCCCATATTATAAATATTGGGTGGGAGATGTATTGTGGTCTCTGAAATGAGAAAAACATTTATTCTATACACGTGGGAACCCCAAACTGTTTTATGAGGCTTGGGCTCCATTCTGGTCTTACTTTGAACAGGCCATCCTCTGATGGCATTGCTATTAAAACAACATTCATCTGTATTTGACACCGCTATGATTTACTGGTTGGAGGAGCATCTATCTGTAGTGTTTATTACGGAGGTCATTGAGATTGGTGATGTGCCCATCATTTGTAAACACTGTAATTGATGCGGTGGATGATCAGTCTGCGGCCATGACTGTCTGTGAATGTGTGAGTGGTTGCATTTCTCCACTCCTAACCCTCGGCTGTTAACAGGAACAATGGTGAGGTGACTGCACTGTTCCTGTATTGACTACAGATTGCCCTTTAACCTCAGTACCCTTCTGCCCAGTGTGTTTAACTTGTCTAAAGTACGGTATCTTTATAGTTACTCTTTATATATTTGTTTATAGTTGAGCATATCATATTTATATTGTTTATATTGTGTTGTCTTATTATGTGTGTAAAACTGAATAAACCGAGTTTAAGGATCCACATACCGGTGTGGATTTTTACAAAAGCATTTTTTTTTTTTACAAAAGATAGTTTTACAAAAGATAGTTTTACAAAAGATAGTTTCACTAGCTTGAAACTAAATACAGGCACAGACTGTGTGTGGAAAAAGACTGAGACTCTCTGCAATACAACCCAACATTGCAGAGTTATGTGCATCCTTTCAAGCACACTCTTCTCATTAACCTGTGGTGAGTTATTCACCATTTCTGATTAACAAATAAGGTTTTATATGTAAGATGGCTAAATAAAGAGCAAAATTATTGATTATTATTATTTGTGCCCTGGTCCTATTTGAGCTCTTTGTCACTTCCCACGAGCCGGGTTGTGACAAAAACTCACACTCATTCTTATGTTTAATAAATGTATCGTATAGTGTGCATAATTCGCAGAGTACGACCCTGCCTCACACAGGAAACGGCGCAGGTCCTAATCCAGGCACTTGTCATCTCCCGTCTGGATTACTGCAACTCGCTGTTGGCTGGGCTCCCTGCCTGTGCCATTAAACCCCTACAACTCATCCAGAACGCCGCAGCCCATCTGGTGTTCAACCTTCCCAAGTTCTCTCACGTCACCCCGCTCCTCCGCTCTCTCCACTGGCTTCCAGTTGAAGCTCGCATCCGCTACAAGACCATGGTGATTGCCTACGGAGCTGTGAAGGGAACGGCACCTCCATACCTTCAGGCTCTGATCAGGCCCTACACCCAAACAAGGGCACTGCGTTCATCCACCACTGGCCTGCTGGCCCCCCTACCTCTGAGGAAGCACAGTTCCCGCTCAGCCCAGTCAAAACTGTTCGCTGCTCTGGCACCCCAATGGTGGAACAAGCTCCCTCACGACGCCAGGACAGCGGAGTCAATCACCACCTTCCGGAGACACCTGAAGCCCCACCTCTTTAAGGAATACCTAGGATAGGATAAAGTAATCCTTCTAACCCCCCCCCCCCGTTAAAAGATTTAGATGCACTATTGTAAAGTGGTTGTTCCACTGGATATCATAAGGTGAATGCACCATTTTGTAAGTCGCTCTGGATAAGAGCGTCTGCTAAATGACTTAAATGTAATGTAATGTAAATGTGTGCGTGTGTGTGACAGGCTTACAATGATGGCAAAAAAACAACATTTGAGAGTGTGCTGACCCTGGTGCTAGAGGGGGTACGCAGTTGGAGGTTGAATGTTTGAAGGCGTACGGGACTATAAAACGTTTGGGAACTACTGATCTAGTGGAAAGCCTTCCGAAAAGAGTGGAGGCTGTTATAGCAGCAAAGGGGGGACCAACTTAAAATTAATGCCCATGATTTTGGAATGAGATGTTCGACGAGCAGGTGTCCATATACTTTTGGTCATGTAGTTTAAAAGGGGCATATAAGCAGAAAATGAAAGCTCTTACAATATTCGATAATGAGGGGGATGAGGGACCAAATTCTTAGAGTGAGGCCCATGGGCTACTAACAGCTTACTACACAACACACGGTACACTTAGTAATACTTTCTTAGCTACAGTATACATATCCTACAACATATCCAAAAAACAAGGTCGAATCATGACATCATTGACCTTCAGGTCGGAATGTCATAGCTCTAGAAATTGGCCCGAGTTCCCGACTTGGAATTCCGAGTTGGATGACCGTTCAAAACATATTTTCACAGTCCGAGCTTGTTTTTTTTCCGAGTTCACAGTTGTCTTGAATGCAGAAGAAGTCATGCTGGATTGACAGCATGGCCAATGTATTCAACCTCTTCTGTCCCTTGGTGTTGCGTGTGAATGTTCATCGTTTAAGTTTGGAAAAGATACCCTCTCAGACAGATGTTTTTAATTCTTAAACCCAGACTTGGACCACACACCCCCTCCACCGAATAGCAGGCAGGGGAAGCAAAATAATGATTGCTTTGCAATGCTTGTAGTTAGCCACTCATTCCTTCCAAACCCCTCATTTTTGAATTTGCGATTTCTATGTAATGTTTATGTCCAATGGCCGATGAGCACCGATACGTTTTATCTATAATTTCTCTTCATAAATCAAATCACATTTTATTGATCACATACACATGGTTAGCGGATGTTATTGCGAGTGTAGCGAAATGCTTGTGCTTCTAGTTCTGACAGTGCAGTAATATCTAACTGTAATCAAAAAATTCCACAACACCTACCTGTCACAGATCCCTCCGGAACTTTCATTACGCACACCTGTCCCCTATTCCCACTGATTAGTACTTGTATAAGTGTGCCCTTTGGTTTTCATTGGGTTGTCGACTAATGTCCGTTGGTGCATGTGAGTTCCTGTGCTGTGTGTTTTGGGCTTTCATGCACTTGTGAATTGCGCAGTGGATTACGGGTCTCGTCCCGTGTGACAATCATTGTGCGCTAGTGTTATTTATTCGAGGTACTCCTCGCTCTTGTCTGGGTTTCAACCCTGTGTTTTTGTTACGTGTCTGTTTGGTATTCGTCCCCGTGCCTTTACGCGGCACGCCGTAATTTGGGGCTTAATAAAAAATAAAAAATGCATTCCTGCACCTGTCTCCCGAATCTCTTCATACCAACGTGACGCTACCTAATACACACAAATCTAAGTAAAGGGATGGAATAAGAATATATACATATAAATATATGGATGAGCGATGACCGAGCGGCATAAGCATAGTGGCAATAGATGGTATAAAATACAGTATATACACTACCGTTCAAAAGTTTGGGGTCACTTAGAAATGTCCTTGTTTTTGAAAGAAAAGCAAATTTTTTGTCAATTAAAATAACATCAAATTGATCAGAAATACAGTGTAGACATTGTTAATGATCTAAATGACTACAGTAGCTGGAAACGGCAGATTTTTTATGGAATATCTACATAGGTGTACAGAGGCCCATTATCAGCAACAATCACTCCTGTGTTCCAATGGCACGTTGTGTTAGCTAATCCAAGTTTATAATTTTAAAAGGCTAATTGATCATTAGAAAACCCTTTTGCAATTTTGTTAGCATAGGTGAAAACTGTTGTGCTAATTAAAGAAGCAATAAAACTGACCTTTAGACTAGCTGAGTATCTGGAGTATCAGCACTTGTAGGTTCGATTACAGGCTCAAAATGGCCAGAACAAAGTACTGTCTTCTGAAACTCATCAGTCTATTCTTGTTCTGAGAAATAAAGGCTATTGTATGCGAGAAATTGCCAAGAAACTGAAGATCTGGTACACTGCTGTGTACTACTCCCTTCACAGAACAGCGGAAACTGGCTATAGCCAGAATAGAAAGAGGAGTAGGAGGCCCCGGTGCACAACTGAGCAAAAAGACAAGTACATTAGTGTCTAGTTTGAGAAACAGATGCCTCACAAGTCCTCAACTGGCAGCTTCATTAAATAGCGCCCGCAAAACACCAGTCTCAACGTCAACAGTGAAGAGGCGACTGGCCTTCTATGATCTGTTGCGCTTTTCTGCATATAATTTTTTTAAATAAAGATCCTATTTCGACACACAAAACCATTCAAACTAAGTCTGTTGGGTTTTCTCCCACTTTTCCAAAGACATCCGCATAACATCACAAACCCTGCTGCTGCGGTCATTCGATGGCAGTGGCATTGGGGCTCTCGAGTGGCGCAGCAGTCTGAGGCACTGCATCTCAGTGCTAGAGGTATCACTACAGACCCTGGTTCAATTCCAGGCTGTATCACAACTGGCTGTGATTGGGAGTCCCATAGGGCGGCGAAAACAATTGAGCCACATAACATGTTCATAGCCTATTTATCAGTGATGCCGATTAGCGAGGGGGAGTATTGGAAATATTTTTTTAATATTGTGCGGAACTATTAACATTTGAATGGATGTAACATTTTTTTTTTTAAACGGACTTTGTTGACTTTCTGTGTGAGGTAAAGAAAACATTACTGAGAAGCCCAGCTTATTAGTGGTGGTGAGTTAAGACAATCAGAAATCAGACATCCCCAAATGGGCACTTTCCTACATTTCACATTTGCGAGAAGCAGGCCAGAGCGGTCCGTCAACATTAACAAAACTGAGATAACCAGACACATAATCACTGCTCACATGGAGTGCGTAAATGATGGTATGAACTAAACCAAAACTTGTTTCTCACAAGTGTATCAGGTTGTGAGCTCTGCAAACAACACAGAATGAGAACCGTAAATTACTAATTAATACATGCATTAGCAGAAATTAATGTAACCAAATGACAGGGATTAACGGTAAATTGCCTGTTTTACAAACGGTAGGCTACCACATGGGCATTCATAAAAGTGCATTGCGGGCCTTGTGCATTGTGCAAAGTGCATTGCAGGCCCAAGAAAGCGAAGGTAAATTGCCTAAATGATATTCGCCCCATAGCACTCACGTTGGTAGCCATGAAGTGCTTTGAAAGGCTGGTCATGGCTCACATCAACACCATCATGCCGAAAACCCTAGGCCCACTCCAATTCGCATACCGCCCCAACAGATCCACAGATGACGCAATCTCAATCGCACTCCACACTACCCTTTCCCACCTGGACAAAAGGAACAGCTATGTGAGTATGCTGTTCATTGACTAGAGCTCAGCATTCAACACCATAGTAACCACAAAGCTCATCACTAAGCTAAGGACCCTGGGACTAAACACCTCCCTCTGCAACTGGATCCTGGATTTCCTGACGGTCTGCCCCCAGGTGGTAAGGGTAGGCAATAACACATCTGCAACGCTAATCCTCAACACGTGGGCCCCTCAGGGGTGCGTCCTTAGTCCCCTCCTGTACTCCCTGTTCACCTACGACTGCGTGGCCAAGCATGACTCCAACATGATAATTAAGTTTGCTGACGACACAACAGTGGTAGGCCTGATCACTGACAACGATGAGACAGCCTATAGGGAGGAAGTCAGTGTGGTGCCAGGACAACAACCTCTCAGTCAATGTGAGCAAGACAAAGGAGATGATTGTGGACTACAGGAAAAGGAGGGCCGAACAGGCCCCCATTAACATCGATGGGGCTGTAGTGGAACGGGCCGAGAGTTTCATGTTCCTTGGTGTCCACATCACCAACAAACTATCATGGTCCAAACACACCAAGACAGTCGTGAAGAGGGCACGACAACACCTTTTCCCCCTCGGGAAACTGAAAAGATTTGGCATGGGTCCCCAGATCCTCAAAAAGTTCTACAGCTGCACCATCAAGAGCATCCTGACTGGTTGCATCACCGCCTGGTATGGCAACTGCACGGCATCTGACCGTTAGGCACTACAGAGGGTAGTGCGTACGGCCCAGTACATCACTGGGGCCAAGCTTCCTGACATCCAGGACCTAAATGCTACGTGGTGTCAGAGGAAGGCCCCAAAAATTGTCAAAAACTTCAGTTACCCAAGTCATAGACTGTTCTCTCTGCTACCGCACGGCAAGCGGTACTGGAGCGCCAAGTCTAGGACCAAAAGACTCCTTAACAGCTTCTACCCCCAAGCCATAAGACTGCTGAACAATTAATCAAATGGCCACCCGGTCTATTCACATTACACTGCAACTACTCGCTGTTTATTATCTATGCATAGTCACTTTACAAATTACTTTGACTAATCTGTACCCCCGTACATTGACCCGGTACCAGTACCCCCTGTATATATACTCATTATTGTTTTATTGTGTTCCTTTTTTTCTTTACTTTAGATTATTTAGGAAATATTTTTTAAACTATATTTCTTGAACTGCATCGTTGGTTAAGGGCTTGTAAGTAAGCAATTCAAGGTAAGGTCTACTACACCTGTTGTATTCTGCACATGTGACAAATAAAATTTGAAAAGATTTGACAGTTGGAAAGAGGAGGAGATGTACAAAGATTAATAGACAGACTAAGTTAGCAAAACAATTGCTTATAATCATTAGTAAACACTCCTGCTATTAGGTAAAGTTTATCTACATGAAAAGGAAGTTAATACAAAACACATTTTAATCCTAAAATGAATGTAGGCCTATTTAAAATGGTTTTAATGGTTATTATATTTTCATGAAGGTCTTTTTCATCCATAAACAGTTACACAGTTACAGTGGCTCACAAAAGTATTCATCCCCCTTGGCGTTTTTCCTATTTTGTTGCGTTACAACCTGTAATTGAATTGGATTTTCATTTAGATTTCATGTAATGGACATACACAAAATAGTCCAAATTGGTGATGTGAAATAAAAAAAATAAAAATAAAATAAAAGTGGTGCGTGCTTATTTATTCACCCCCTTTGATATGAAGCCCCTAAATAAGATCTGGTGCAACCAATTACCTTTATTATATATATATATATATATATATATATATATATATATATATATATATATATATATATATATATATATATATATATATATATATCACACACACACACACACCTGTTCTGAAAGGCCCCAGAGTCTGCAGCACCACTAAGCAAGGGGCACCACCAAGCAAGCGGCACCATGAAGACCAAGGAGCTCTCTAAACAGGTCAGGGACAAAGTTGTGGAGAAGTACAGATCAGGGTTGGGTTATAAAAAAATATCAGATACTTTGAACATCCCACAGAGCACCATTAAATCCATTATCAAAAAATGGAAAGAATATGGCACCACAACAAACCTGCCAAGAGAGGGCCGCCCACCAAAACTCATGGACCAGGCAAGGAGGGCATTAATCAGAGAGGCAACAAAGAGAACAAAGATAACCCTGAAGGAGCTGCTAAGCTCCACAGCGGAGATTGGAGTATCTGTCCATAGGACCACTTTAAGCTGTACACTCCACAGAGCTGGGCTTTACGGAAAAGTGGCCAGAAAAAAGCCATTGCTTAAAAAAAAAAATAAGCAAATTCGTTTGGTGTTTGCCAGAAGGCATGTGGGAGACTCCCCAAATATATGGAAGAAGGTACTCTGGTCAGATGAAACTAAAATTGAACTTTTTGGACATCAAGGAAAATGCTATGTCTGGCGCAAACACAACACCTCTCATCACCCTGAGAACACCATCCCACAGTGAAGCATGGTGGTGGCAGCATCATGCTGTGGGGATGTTTTTCATCGGCAGGGACTGGGAAACTGGTCAGAATTGAAGGAATGATGGATGGCGCTAAATACAGGGAAATTTCAGGGAAGTTTCAGTCTTCCAGAGATTTGAGACTGGGACGGAGGTTCACCTTCCAGCAGGGCAATAACTCTAAGCATACTGCTAAAGCAACACTCGAGTGGTTTAAGGGGAAACATTTAAATGTCTTGGAATGGCCTAGTCAAAGCCCAGACCTCAATCCAATTGGGAATCTGTGGTATGACTTAAAGATTGCTCTACACCAGCGGAACCCATCCAACTTGAAGGAACTGGAGCAGTTTTGCCTTGAAGAAAGGCAAAAATCCCAGTAGCTAGAGACTTGCAGCTGTAATTTCTGCAAAAGGTTGCTCTACAAAGTATTGACTTTGCGGGGGTTAATAGTTATGCACGCTAAAGTTTTCAGTTTTTTCTCTTATTTTTTGTTTGTTTCACAAAAAAAATATATTTTGCATCTTCAAAGTGGTAGGCATGTGTAAATAACATTACACAAACCCCCCCAAAAAATCTATTTTAATTCCTGGTTGTAAGGCAACAAAACAGGAAAAATGCCAAGGGGGTGAATTATTTCGCAAGCCACTATATTCAATTACCATCACAGCCCTAACCATAACCGCTACAAAGCCAACATTGTCACCATATTAACATTATAGTCAACAAACTAGAACTACAAACACATTAGTAAACCCACAATCCAATGTGTCGAATCATACCGTTCAGCAAGCAGTTTAACAGTTACACCAGCGGGCCCTGGTGGGGAAAAAAAGCTTACATTTAGATTACATTTACGTCATTTAGCAGACGCTCTTATCCAGAGCGACTTACAAATTGGTGCATTCACCTTATGATATCGAGTGGTACCTTGACTTAGCGATCCAACACTGCTGTTGAGGCTACTGTGCACCATCATTGCAAAACTGTGTGCTTTAATCAGTTATTTGGTGACATGTGAATATATTTAGTAGAGTTTTCTAAAAAGGATAACTTTAATGTTTCACTGTCATTTTTTTAAATGAAATTCACTGAGTATGGTAGTCCTCCCCTTCCTCCTCTGAGTCTCCACTGAATTGTAGTAATCATGGTCGAATTACCGACCGGGGGGTAAGCTTGGGCAGAAATAGGCACAGGATGATTTTTCGATACCGTTAATACTGTTTAAACTATTTATTTGAATTTTTTTATACATTTTAATATTTGTAGTTACTTTTTCAGTAAATACCTGCAGTCAACTTGTGCAATACATTAAGAGATAAAGCAGATCGCTTTCTTCATTTCACTTGTCCCCAGTACAGATGAGCCAGTCACATGTTTGTTTGTAAATAGCACAACGGGATAAAACGGGAGCAGGTGAGTCCAGCTGTGTATTGACAGGGGTTGCGTTTTATATTGAAAGTCAAAAGTGTTTTTTTGCTTAAATAAAGTGATCAGGGAAGTGCAACTATAGTTTCCCTTCACAGAAAATACATTGGTGCAACATATACAGCAGAAAACAGAATTTCAATGTTATTTGGCTGGCAGCCACACAAGTAAATGAGCTTACAATGAAAAAGCAAGATATTTTTTGCTAAAACGATGCATGGCCATCATATTTCTAATGTTAATCATAGAAAAAATGTAGCCAGCTACATTTCCTAATGTTTTGCTTAAAGTTCATCTGGCATTTCACAAGAGAAAAGTAGCTACATATTAGTCAGAGCGCTGTCTGCTGATAGAATGCCCATTTCTGAATTGTCATCCGAGTGGAGAAGTGCAACTGAAGCACAAAATGAGTCTGATGCCGAGCAGAAACTACAATAAGAAGCATTTTACATCCGAGTTCACAAAACACAGCAAGATATTTCTTATGCGTTCATATTTTTTTCATGCGTGAAAAACGCAGCATTCTGCATTAAAGAGACCCCTAATTTTGACTTGCTAGTTATCTAAGTAAGTGGCTGAATTAATAAGGTGACGTGTTAGCTTATTGTGTTAGCCTTCTGGTAATAGACGCCCAATGGGCTTTTTTGCGTTTTTTTGGGCGCCGCCTTGTGTACTAAGCCGGTAATACCGTATATCCCAGTATGAGAGAAGGACGGTATGAAAATCTGGATACTGCCCAACCCTACCGGGGTCCCCCATTGATTTGGCAAAATGTGTAGAATTGCAGGAAATTTGCTGTAGAACGTTTTTCTCTCCGCCACTGTGGCCCCTCATGATTTCAGATTTTTGGTGTTGCCCATCCCTGATGCAGAATGTGCAGCTCGCACCGATGTGACCAATTCAAAATGTAACTGCACAGCCAAGTCAAAGGGTCGCAAAATGTGACGAAATGGTCGCAGTCTGGAGCCCTATTCACCCTCAGCTTTTGTCCTACTGTAGTTTGGTTTAGTATCAAACAAATCAGAATAGAGAAAGCCCATTAACAACACATCATTCATTTGTTGCCATCCATGCACTATTCAGAAAACATATTAAGAACTTTATTTGTATCCAAGATGGCGTAGCAGTGCAGAAGTGGTTTGTTGTCCTCTCGTTTACTTTTTGTATTTTTCGTCTTTTTTGTATATATATTCCAATTTATTTTACAATCTCTTTTTCCATTTTTAAATTAAATATACCATCCGGTAACCCGCCTCACTCAATGTGACACGGATCCGCAATTTTTTTAGACCCTATAGCCAAAACTTTCATCAGAAGTTAACCAGCTAATTAGCTAAGTTACTAGCTATTTAGTCAGTCATTGTTAGCCACTGCTAGCGGCCTATACCCTCTGCTCAGGCACCAGCCGTTTTTTTTAGCCTGGATAATATCTGCCAGCCTTGGACTGTTTTTCTCCACTACAACGCCAGATTCCTGTCATAAACCCTGGACCATTGATCATCACAGCTAGCTAGCTGCCACTGAGTGACCCAGCCCCAAAGCTAGTCCTGAGCCAGGCGCATCTCCTGGCTAGCAAACTAAATTACCATGACTACAATACCTCCTTCGCCATCTGGCCCGGTCCCTTCGTCGACACAGCGCCCCGCCGTACCACCATGACTGGTCCGCAGACGTAATTCCATCAGTTGTGCCTTCAACTGGCATTTGCCGGACGACGGAGCAGATGTTTCTCCTTACCCCGGACTGCTAACTTTAAACGCTGTGTCTCCCGCGTGCTAGCGTAGCAATGACTACCCCGCGGCTTTCCTGTTCCATCTATTGCTGTACACTGAAACCTATGATCACTTGGCTACATAGCTGATGCCTGCTGGACTATTCATTTATCACGGTACTCCACTTTGTTTACCTTTGTTTATCTGTCGGCCCTAGTTCCGAACTCAGGCCCTGTGTGTAGTTAACCGACCCTCTCTGCCCATTCATCGCCATTTTACCTGTTGTTGTTGTCTTACCCGTTGTTGACTTAGCTAGCTCTCCCAATCAACACCTGTGATTGCTTTATGCCTCGCTTTATGTCTCACTCAAATGTCAATATGCCTTATATACTGTTGTTTAGGATAATTATCATTGTTTTAGTTTACTACGGAGCCCCTAGTCCCACTGTACATGCCTTAGATACCTCCTTTGTCCCACCTCCCACACATACGGTGACCTCACCCAGTATAACCAGCATGTCCAGAGATGCAACCTCTCTTATCATCACTCGGTGCCTGGGTTTACCTCCACTGTACCCGCACCCCACCATACCCCTGTCAGCACATTATGCCCTGAATCTATTCTACCACGCCCAGAAATCTGCTCCTTTTATTCTCTGTCCCCAACGCACTAGATGACCAGTTTTGCTAGCCTTTAGCCGTACCCTCATCCTACTCCTCCTCTGTTCCTCGGGTGATGTGGAGACTAACCCAGGCCCTGCGTGTCCCCAGGCACTCTCATTTGTTGACTTCTGTAATCGAAAAAGCCTTGGTTTCATGCATGTTAACATCAGAAGCCTCTTCCCTAAGTTTGTTTTACTCACTATTTTAGCTCACTCCACCAACCCTGATGTCCTTGCCGTGTCTGAATCCTGGCTTAGGAAGGCCACCAAACATTCTGAGATTTTCCGTCAAGATAGAACTGCCAAAGGGGGAAGAGTTGCAATCTACTGCAGAGATAGCTTGCAAAGTTCTGTCATACTTTCCAGGTCTATGCCCAAACAGTTCGAGCTTCTAATTAAAAAAATTACTCTCCAGAAATAAGTCTCTCGCTGTTGCCGCCTGTTATAGACCCCCTCAGCTCCCAGCTGTGCCCTGGACACCATATGTGAATTGATTGCCCCCCATCTATCTTCAGAGCTTGTTCTGTTAGGTGTCCTAAACTGGGATATGCTTAACACCCCAGCAGTCCTACAATCTAAGCTAGATGCCCTCAATCTCACACAAATTATCAAGGAAACCACCAGGTACAACCCTAAATGCGTAAACATGGGCACCCTCATAGATATTATCCTGACCAACTTGCCCTCCAAATACACCTCTGCTGTTTTCAATCAGGATCTCGGCGATCACTGCCTCATTGCCTGCATCCACTATGGGTCCGCGGTCAAACAACCACCCCTCATCACTGTCAAACGCTAGCTAGCTTTTAGCTTTTTCAAACAGAAATTTGCATCCTGTAGCTCTAACTCCAAAAAGTTTTGGGACACTGTAAAGTCCATGGAGAACAAGAGCACCTCCTCCCAGCTGCTCACTGCACTTAGGCTAGGTAACACTGTCACCACCGATAAATCCATGATAATCGAAAATTTCAATAAGCATTTCTCTACGGCTGGCCATGCTTTCCTCCTGGCTACCCCAACCCCGGCCAACAGCTCCGCACCCCTCGCAGCTACTTGCCCGAGCCTCCCCAGCTTCTCTTTCACCCAAATCCAGATCGTAGATATTCTGAAAGAGCTGCAAAACCTGGACCCGTACAAATAAACTGGGCTAGACAACCTGGACCCTCTCTTTCTAAAATGATCCGCCACCATTGTTACAACACCTATTACCAGTCTGTTCAACCTCTCTTCCGTTTCGTCTGAGATCCCTAAAGATTGGAAAGCTGCTGCGGTCCTCCCCCTCTTCAAAGGGGGTGACACTCTAGACCCAAAACTGTTACAGACCTATATCCACCCTGCCCTGCCTTTCTAAAGTCTTTGAAAGCGAAGTTAATAAACAGTTCACTGACCATTTCGAATCCCACCGTACCTTCTCCGCTGTGCAATCCGGTTTCTGAGCTGATCACGGGTGCACCTCAACCACGCTCAAGGTACTAAACAATATCATAACCACCATCGATAAAAGACAGTACTGTGCAGCCGTCTTCATCGACCTGGCCAAGGCTTTCGACTCTGTCAATCACCGTATTCTTATCGGCAGACTCAATAGCCTTGTTTTCTCAAATGACTGCCTCACCTGGTTCACCAACCATTTCGCAGACAGAGTTCAGTGTGTAAAATCAGAGGGCCTGTTGTCCGTGTTTCTGGCAGTCTCTATGGGGGTACCACAGGGTTCAATTCTTGGACCGACTCTTTTCTCTGTATATATCAACGATGTTGCTCTTGCTGCGGGTGATTCCCTGATCCACCTCTATGCAGATGACACCATTCTGTATACATCTGGCCCTTCTTTGGACACTGTGTTAACTAACCTCCAAACAAGCTTCGATGCCAGACAACACTCCTTCCGTGGCCTCCAACTGCTCTTAAACGCTAGCAAAACCAAATGCATGCTTTTCAACCGTTCACTGCCCGCACCCGCCTGCCCGACTAGCATCACTACTCTGGACGGTTCTGACCTAGAATACGTGGACAACTACAAATACCAAGGTGTCTGGCTAGACTGTAAACTCTCCTTCCAAACTCATATCAAACATCTCCAATCCAAAATGAAATCTAGAATCGGCTTCCTACTTCGCAACAAAGCCTCCTTCACTCATGCTGCCAAACATACCCTCGTAAAACTGACTATCCTACTGATCCTTGACTTCGGCGATGTCATTTACAAAATAACCCCCAACACTCTACTCAGCAAACTGGATGTAGTCTATCACAGTGCCATCCATTTTATCACCAAAGCGCCTTATACCACCCACCACTGCGACCTGTATGCTCTAGTCGGCTGGCCGTCGCTACATATTCGTCGCCAGACCCACTGGCTCCAGGTCATCTATAAGTCTATGCTAGGTAAAGCTCTGCCTTATCTCAGCTCACTGGTCACGATAACAACACCCACCCGTAGCACGCGCTCCAGCAGGTATATCTCACTGGTCATCCCCAAAGCCAACACCTCCTTTGGCCGCCTTTCCTTCCAGTTCTCTGCTGCCAGTGACTAGAACGAATTGCAAAAATCACTGAAGCTGGAGACTTACATTTTCCTCACTAACTTTAAACAGGGGGATAAAAGTGAAAGAGAGGGGGATAAAAAGAGAGGGAGAGAGAAAAAGAGATAAACACTAGCTAGTCTACGAGCCTCAAAACACCAAGTAACTGCTCCCAAAATACAAATCAGCTTGTGTACGCTACCACACACACACACACACACACACACACACACACACACACACACACACACACACACACACACACACACACACACACACACACAAAGTGAAAATAGGACAGGTAGGTGTGAATGACAGACACAGGTAGTAATAGATTACTGAAAGTGTCCTCACCCTGCATGGGCCTCTCAGGGTTTCTAAAACTTTGAGAGGACAGAGTTCGAAAAAAAAGAGTTCTCCTGCAGGAACACAATCACCACATTCACTCAACCTGAACAGTCACGCCTCGCTGGGCTGGCTAACTGTTTTTAACCAGTTTTTCCCTTTTCCTCAAACCCATATTTGTGAACTCATGGAGTTCTTGAAGTTAAAATAACACCAAGTGTGGTTTGGTTAAAGACAATCTCTAAATAAAGTGCTCTTTCTTTGCCTTGATACTAGCTATATGGGCTGTATATGGTGGCACGATAATAATAGACATGCTTACATCCGTGGACTGAGTTGTGGTTGTGTGTGTGTGTGGTTTGGCTATAATTGCATGACTGGGAGGCAGCAGAAGGGAAAGCCATGTTTTCCTATGGAAACTTCTAGAATCTGTACATTCTGGAACACTACAAAAGAACACAATGTCAGCCGAGACTGCAGCTTAGGTTTTGGGCACATGCATAAGCTAGTACTGTAGTCCAAGTCACGTGTGGATTTTGGTAACAGTTTTTGGACAATAATATCCAAGTATGGACAACTATAAACTGAACAGAAATGTAGAGAGACTGTTGAATCTAAAAAGGTCTTACTGCAGAAATGTCTCATGATAAATTAAATGGAGGTGAAATGTCAGAGAGAGTGCTGCTATCATTTGTTGTTCTGTAATCAAATCAACATCTAAGATTTAATTCACTGAAACAAAACAGAGAAGAGTTGAATGTCTGACTATCAGTACACATTAACTTACCTCAGGCTACCTCTAAGCTACATCTAAAATGGTCAATATAATATTAGCATTTTCGGACACTTGTTTTCGGCATTTTGAAGAGCATGGGAAAAAAGGCCACTGTACTGAATTGAAACACAGCTCTTCAATAAAACATCATTTTTATTTAAACATTAGTGAACTGAAAGGTCAATGGAAGAATCAGCGTAAGAAGCTGGCTAGCTATGGGTGGACCATAAAGTCAAGTCATCGTCTAGCTCTGAGTAGCTCTTTCATGGTGCAGGGCTGAGAAGGGCTTACCGTGTGGGTGTGGGTGTGTGTGTGTGTGTGTGTGTGTGTTGCGTGTTCCCGTGTGAAAGCCCTGAATAAGAACTCTGACTACCCCGACAGCCCAGTATTTACCCTACTTCCACCCAGCCATGGCAGTGGGAGGAGGGCTTTTACGTAACAAAGCGTGCCTTTTCAATTCCGCTGCCCAGGGAAAGGGACCATTGACTGCTCTGGAAGACAGGGCAGCCTTGTGAGGCCCACTGGACAAGAAGGGAATAGGTAGGGTTGGGCAGTATCCAGATGTTCATATGGTCCTTCTCTCATCCCGGGATTTACGGTATTACCGTAAATTCCGGACTATTAAGCGCACCTGAATATAAGCCGCACCCACTGAATTTGAAAAAAAGTATTATTTTGAACATAAATAAGCCGCACATGTCTATAAGCCGCAGGTGCCTACCGGTAAATTGAAACAAATGAACTTTACACAGGTTTTAACGAAACACGGCTTGTAACAAAAATAAATAGGCTTTAACGAAACACGGCTTGTAACAAAAAATTAGCAGTAAGCTTTAGTTGTCTTTTTGCACTGAGTCAATTCCTCACGCTGCTGTTTCCAACGTCTTATCATCGACTCATTAAGACCAAGCTCCCGTGCAGCAGCTCTATTTCCTTTTCCAACAGCCAGATCAATTGCCTTCAACTTGAAAGCTGCATCATATGCATTTCTCCGTGTCTTTGCCATGATGAGGGTGATAAAATGACTACCGCGCTCGATTTAATCTAAACAGTAAACAAAAAAGTTGTTTGACATTAACCCGTTCGGCAATTTCATTGGTCTAATGAAAGCTTCATGGCGCCAAAAAACTGAGCACGTCACAGAATGTGTTTTTTTTTTTTTTTTAAATTGAAAGCGGGAAAAATCCATATATTAGCCGCGTCATTGTTTAAGCCGCGGGGTTCAAAGCGTGGGAAAAAAGTTGCGGCTTATAGTCCGGAATTTACGGTACCAGCTTAGTATACAAGGGGGCGCCATGCACTGTCAACTGTGGGACCTTATACTGTACAGACAGGTGTGTGCCTTTCCAAATCTTGTTCAATCAATTGAATTTACCACAGGTGGACTCCAATCAAGTTGTAGAAACATCTCAAGGATGATCAATGGAAACAGGATGCATTTGAGCTCAATTTCGAGTCAAGGTATTTCTGTTTTTTTCTTTTTAATAAATTTGCTAACATTTCTAAAAACCCGTTTTTGCTTTGTCATTATGGGGTATTGTGTGTAGATAGATGAGGGGGAAAAATAATTTAATAAAGTATTTATTTTGTTAAATCTTTACACATTTGCAATAAAAGAAATAAACAAAGTTTTTGTTTTGTTATTATGTGGTGTTGTGTGTAGATTGATGAAGGAAAAAAAGAACTTAATCCATTTTAGAATAAGCCTGTAACGTAACAAAATGTGGAAAAAGTCAAGGGGTCTGAATACTTCCCGAAGGCACTGTTGGTAGGAACTACCGAATGTCATTTCTGGTGAGTTTGGACATTTACAAGCAAATGTGAAGGAGAGCCATTGTGCAAATGAACAAAGTTTTGGATGCATGTTTGTCTACAGGAACAACAGTACTGGCTCTGGAGCAGCATGTGTACACGCTGTAGCTGTGTGGAGTCGCTAGGGCAACAGGCCAGCTCGGAGAAGAGGGGGAAGGAGAAAATGAACCGAGAACAGAGGAAAATAAAGAAATGCAAGGAAATCAAGATAGCAGTGGCAGCTGTACATATAACTAATCCAAAGGGCTTGCCTTCTCAAACATGGCAGAAAGCTAACACAATATGATGCCCGTCAACGTATTAATTCAGCCACTTACTTAA
Organism: Salmo salar; assembly: GCF_965601325.2. Classification (NCBI taxonomy): domain Eukaryota; kingdom Metazoa; phylum Chordata; class Actinopteri; order Salmoniformes; family Salmonidae; genus Salmo; species Salmo salar. The sequence goes on along the minus strand of NC_138291.1, from coordinate 77,289,963 downwards.
ATAACTAGCAAGTTAAATTTACAGGTCGTGTTCATGCAGAATTCTGCGTTTTTCACACATGAAAAAAGATAAAACAGAAAGAAATATCTTGCTGCGTTTCGTAAACGCAGATCTAAAATGCTTCTTATTGTATTTCTGCTCAGCATCAAGACTAATTTTGTGGTTCAGTTGGACTTCTCCACTATGATGAGAATTCACAAACTGGCATTCTATTAGCAGACAGCGCTCTGACTGATGTGAAGATACTTTTCTCCGGTACTTTTCTTTTCTCTTTGTAGCCAGCCTACTTTTCTTGCTAAAATGCAAGATTAACTTTAAGCAAAACATTAGGAAATGTAGCTGGCTATATTTTTTCTATGATAAACATTATAAATATGATGGTCGTGCAAAAAATACCTTGCTTCTTCATTGTAAACTCATTTACTCTGCCAGCCAAATAGCGTTGCACTTCTGTTGTCATCTGATGAAAATTAACTTATTTTCTGCCAAATGTGTTGCACCTATTTATTTTCTGTGAAGGAAAACTATAGTTGCACGTCCCTGATCACTCTACTGAAATAAAAAAAACACTTGACTTTCAATATAAAACATGACCCCTCTCAATACACAGCTGGACTCACCTGCTCCCCCTTTCTCCCGTTGTGCTATTTACAAACAAATAGGTGACTGGCTCAATTGTTCTGGTGAACTATGGTAACATGCTGACCAGACTGCAGGCTCGCGTGCGTCCGCGTTCGCGTTCGCGCAAGTTGATTTTGTCCCCCCACACCAGACGCGATCAGGACACAGGTTGAAATATCAAAACAAACTCTGAACCAATTATATTAATTTGGGGACATGTCAAAAAGCATTAAACATTTATGGCAATTTATCTCGCTAACTTGCTGTTGCTAGCTAATTTGTCCTGGGATATAAACATTGGGTTATTATTTTACCTGAAATGCACAAGGTCCTCTACTCCGACAATTAATCCACAGATTAAACGGTCAACCGAGTTCATTTCTAGGAATCTCTCCTCCTTCAGGCTTCTTCTTCTTTGGACTTTATATGGCGGTTGGCAACCAACTTTAAGGTGCATTACCACAACTGACTGGTCTGGAGTGTGGACCTAGTGTAACCGATGTGAAATGACTAGCTAGTTAGCGGTGGTGCGCGCTAATAGCGTTTCAATCGGTGACGTCACTTGCTCTGAGACCTTGAAGTAGTTGTTCCCCTTGCTCTGCAAGAGCCGCGGCTTTTGTGGAGTGATAGGTAACGATGCTTCGTGGGTGTCAGTTGTTGATGTGTGCAGAGGGTCCCTGGTTCGAGCCCAGGTAGGGGCGAGGAGAGGGATGGAAGCTATACTGTTACATTGATCCTGTTGACCCGGATCACTGGTTGCTGCGGAAAAGGAGGAGGTCAAAAGGGGGGTGAGTGTAACCGATGTGAAATGGCTAGCTAGTTAGCGGTGGTGCACGCTAATAGCGTTTCAGTCGGTGACGTCACTCACTCTGAGACCTTGAAGTAGTTGTTCCCCTTGCTCTGCAAGAGCCGCGGCTTTTGTGGAGCGATGGGTAACGATGCATTGTGGGTGTCAGTTGTTGATGTGTGCCTGGTTCGAGCCCAGGTTGGGGCGAGGAGAGGGATGGCAGCTATACTGTTACACTCAGTTCATCTTTCAATCACCCACGTGGGTATATGCTCCTAAAAACCAATGAGGAGATGGGAGAGGCAGGACTTGCAGGGCGTCGAGCGTCACAAATAGAACCAAGTTCTAGCCTAGCTACGCAGACGCTCGTGAGCAGTGTGGGTGAAATGATTGAATAACATGTATGTTAAAATGTATTTTGCAACACTCGCTCAGGAGACACGAGCGGTGTGGTCAGCATGTAAGCTTCATAATGTTAAATTAACTTCTTATGGACCCCTTCGTGCGCCAATCCCGTTGACAACACCCAGTGAAATTGCAGCCCGCCAAATTCAAAAACAGAAATACTCATAATAATAATTCATAAATCATAGAAGTGTTATACATCGGTTTAAAGATTAACTTCTTGTTAATCCAGCCGCAGTGTCAGATTTCAAAAAGGCTTTACGGCGAAAGCAAACCATGTGATTATCTGAGGACAGTGCCCAGCATACCAACACATGAAAATCAGATTTCAACCAGGCAGGTGCTACACAAAAGTCAGAAATAACGATATAATTCATACCTTACCTTAAAAGATCTTCTTCTGTTGGCACTCCAATATGTCCATTAAACATCACAAATGGTCCTTTTGTTCGATAAATTCTGTTGTTATATCCCCAAAATGTCCATTTATTTGGCGCGTTTGATTCAGAAAATACACCGGTTCCAACTCGCCCAACATGACTACAAAGTATCTAATAAGTTACCTGTAAACCTGATCCAAACACCAAACAACTTTCCTAATCCAACTTTAGGTATTTTAAAACGTAAATAATCGATCAAATTTAAGACGGAATAAACTGTGTTCAATAGCGGATAAAATGAAAGTGGAGCGAGCTCCAGGTCACGCGCCCCAAACAAAACAGTATACTTGGCTCTACACTCAGAAAGGAAAGGGCTACTTCTTCATTTCTCAAAGGAAAAACATCAACCAATTTCTAAAGACTGTTGACATCTAGTGGAAGCCCTAGGAACTGCAACCAGGTCCCTCATAAATCTAGTTCCCCATAGAAATCAAAGAGAGTGACCTCAACAACAAAAAAATTCCTGGATGGTTTGTCCTCGGGGTTTCGCCTGACAAATAAGTTCTGTTATACTCACAGACATAATTCTAACAGTTTTAGAAACTTTAGAGTGTTTTCTATCCAAATCTACCAACTATATGCATATCCTAGCTTCCGGGCCTGAGTAGCAGGCAGTTTACTTTGGGCACACTTTTCATCCGGACGTGAAAATAGTGCCCCCTAGCCCAAAGAGGATATGTGACAGGTGAAATGAAGAACATGCTTTATTTTTATTTTATTTCACCTTTATTTAACCAGGTAGGCAAGTTGGGAACAAGTTCTCATTTACAACTGCGACCTATGGTATTATTATATTATATTATATGGTATGGTATGACCTATGGTATTGCACAAGTTGACTGCAGTTATTTACTTAAAAAGTAGCTACAAATACTAAAATGAATTGAAAAACATTTGTTTCAAAAATAGTTTCAACGGTATTGACAGTATTGAAAAACCATCCAGTGGCTATGTCCAAATATCCCAGCATACGGTATACCGCCCAAGCCTAGAAATAGGTGAGAGGAAACTGGCAGCAACACAGCAGCCAACACCCCTTCCTCCCTGTCCATCTTTCCTTCTCTCAGTCTCTCCTTATTTGGGGAGGACAGGCTCACAGTAATAGCTGGAACAGAATAAATGGAATGTTAATCTAACTCATCAAACACATGTGTTTCATGTGTTTGATACCATTCCATTGACTACATTCATCCATTATTATGAGCCATCGTCCTCTCAGCAGCCTCCTGTGATACACTCGTATCCCGTGGACCGGTTCGTACATAAAACATTCTTCATTCAGATTTTCTGGAAAAAAGGGAAAAGATTTGAAAATATGCGTACTTTCTTTATGAAACACCATTTTACACCACCATGCTAGGGTGGCTAATGCTAATTCCTGACATTGTGTACAGCGTTCAGACCAAGGGTAAACAACAGACTGCTGCAACCTGATTGTCTGAACGCAATACGCAACATCCAGGACTAGCATTTAGCCACTCTTAAATGGTGATGGAAAATGGTGTTTCATAAAGAAAGTATGCATATTTTTTTTTATCCACCATCTCGACATTAAATCAAGGTAAGGAGGAAATAGACACCTTTGCAGCCTAAAACGAGAATGTTTTATGTAGTACCTGTCCACGGGGGATAGGAGTGTATAGCTGGCTGCATACGTTCCCTTTGGGCAGTACAATGAAACTGCTCAATATCACCACCTGCCTGCCTTTGGGTTCAAGCCCAGATTAAAACAAAAACAAAGAGACACTCACACAACCCAAATTCCAGTGATGGTCAAGGCAGGCAGACTGACAGGTAGTATCGCCCAAAAAGACATGTCCACTCCCCGTCCTGTCCCTCCGCTTCGGGAATCCGTCTTCTTCTTTCTCCTCGTCCTTGGCCAAACTTGCACTCTCCTCTCATGAACTACCATTTAACTCAAGGTGACTGGCAGCTGCATCTCAGCCGATTTGTTCGTGACTTGGGCCCCAAGTTGGGTGCGAGGAAAGGGAGAGAGTAAAGCGGCGACGTGTCCAATCTAGAAAGAGGAAACATTTATAAATACTCAACATCATCGTGTTGTCACTATTGGCTATCATCAGGTCAGATCAGTTAGCTATTTTAGCCGCCTGGTTTATAGTGTAAACACACCAGATGATTAGCTTTTTGACAATTTCGCAGCAAAATGGCAGAATTTTATGTCCAACATTTGCATAACTTCAGTTAGAGGTTTGATGCTGAATTCCCTAGATATCAACTCTAGCAAATTGTTATAGGAACTAAAGATAAGACACATTGTCAGTATATCACTTTTTCCCTTTTGGATTAGAATCAAGTTTTCCGCTCTCACCTTTGTTTCTTCTTGCTCGTCTGCGCGCCTTCAGCTAGCTGCAACACCTCTGTCAAAAGACAATCCAATGATGGTCACCTTTTAACGAGGCAAATCTCCGGTGTTTCTCACGAAAAACTAATATCAGTTAATTCAACGATGCAGTTGCAATAGTCCATCAAATCTTTGGGTAGTTTTAAGTCCTCCTTGTCCGTTTTTCTTCTTTGAATGGGACAATTTGTGTTTTTTTCTAAGGGCACAGACAGTGTATCGCGGTGTCAAAAAGCATCAAAGCGAGCCAGCCAGCTGTTGATCTGGACTCCTCCCACAGACGCGAGAATGAGTGGATTCAATTTCACTCACCAATGTGCGCCGGTTGGAGTAGATGTGCAGAAATGACTGGCAATCCAACGGCCATAAAGGACGAACTCCGGTCGCGTGAACTAAATCAAGTGCAACTATGTTTTTCTCGCGCCTCCAATGCGTTGATGTTCCAGCCTGCATTTTATCTATTGGGGAAAGTAATTAGGCCTATTTGCTTTGTTTGTTTGTTGTTCCTAATTTTTTATTTGTTTGTTGTTCCTAATATTTTACTCAATCATATTATTCTCATTACTCTTGGAATTACATTGTTGTTACTCAGTGTATTAACTAGGCCTAAATCCCAATTACCCAGTTGGGTATGCATGCCTTGGGATAAATATTCTTGATACCATGGTGTGTCTCAATAGTCTGACATCCTGTCATCATCTCCTTTCAGTCCAATATTTTGAAGGAAAGAAGACCTTCAGGTCAAACCAAATAGGTAGCAGGAAATAAGCATAGCATACTAGAAGTTGCACAACTGTATCATGTACATTACATCTAAATCCGTAGGGAATCCATTTTAGCACATTCATCCATCATCAATATGACTAGGTTGAAAACTAGCTCTCAGGAATCCAAGGGGCCATACCCATTCGAACCATTGACCACAGCACGGCCAATGTTTGCTTGGGGACCATATGGGTGAAGATTTTCTGGAACCCAACTCGCTGTTGCTAAACATATGGAGATTTCTGTGCATGTGAGATCCACTAGCCTACCTCCTTTCAGCTAGCCTACTTGTACACAAAACAATTTGAACAAACATAGTTATTTGTCTGTTGAAAAAGTAGGCTATTGCAAACATAAGCATGACACAAACAGGTTGTCTAGCAATTTCATGTTATTTTTTCAGGAGGGGAGTTACATGCAGTTATTTAGGCAAGCTACTGTATATCAAACAAGCAAGACACATAGAAAAAAACGCTCATTGTTTTTGCTGCAATGCAATTTGTAGACTGCGTCTTGCTTGTGCTAAGGCAATATCAATTACAACAGACTTAGAAGGTTGTAGCCTTCATAAACACTGAGTGTACAAAACATTATGAACACCTGCTCTTTCCATGACATAGACTGACCAGGTGAATCCAGGTGAAAGCTATGATCCCTTATTGATTTCACTTGTTAAATACACTTCAATCAGTGTCAATGAAGGAGAGGAGACATGATAAAGAAGGATTTTTAAGCCTTGAGACAATTGAGACATGGATTGTGTATGTGTGCTATTCAGAGGGTCAATGGGCAAGACAAAATATTTAAGTGCCTGGGTTTTTCATGCTCAACGCTGCTGGGTTTTTCATGCTCAACAGTTTCCTATCTGTATTAAGAATGGTCCACCACCACCCAAAGGATATCCAGCCAACTTGACACAGCTTTGGGAAGCATTGGAGTCAACACTGGCCAGCATCCCTGTGGAATGCTTTCGACACCTTGTAGAGTCAAATGAATTGAGGTTGTTCTGGGGGGTATACTTAGATTTGAGAAATAAGTTTCCAGAGGGGCGGGACGGGGCGGAGGGGAAAATTCTGTATTCATAACTGGTTGTCTGCATGGATGGTCCTATTAGAGCTCGCCAGCTTGTAGTCCAAAAACCCGGAAATGAGTTATCTCTGGTTCGTTCAGCCATTCCTATTGGGAAAATGAATAGGGAAAGAATAGGTTAACACAGGCTTACGAGATCTTATATGTTTTGTTCTGAGATAATATCAATCGGTTAACATGACCTTTATGAATTATGAAGCCTTTACTGTATGTGCTATATGTGCTTTTTTTGTTACATAAATGCTTCAGAATTAACAAAAAGTAACATTAGCTGATGAAGATTATATCATAGAACGAAACACATAAGATCTCCTAAACCTGTGTTTACCATAGACCTTATTTTCGGCGTTCATCCAAAAACCCTAGTTTGTTAGTGCCTACAAAAAGAGCGGAGTTAGTGCCTACTATTGCTCTCCATGTAAGCAGGAATTTGAGACAATATATCCACAGGAAACATAGCTGCGGGAAGTAGGGGTGCTGAGGGTGCTGCAGCACCCCCTGAAAGATTTGAATAAAAAAATATACTATACACATTTTTAACACATTTTTGCTTCATGTGATAGTTGGTTTAATTAATAATACTTTCCTGTGGATATATTGTCTCAAATTCCTGTCCATATAAGGACCAACCACGCAGACAACCGGTAAAGTTCAAATGTCATTTTATTCAACATTCTGACTTGTAGAGGACCTGAGAGGACCATTTCAAGAATCAAATTTAGGAATTCACCTGTCTGATCCCCACTCCCCAAGCAAGGCCAATGTGTACAACAGTCCTGACCAATGTTTATTCTACTCTGCACACGTGCGCCACGCACCTCATCCAGGTCTGCTGCGCAGAATAAATGCATGGTATACAGAAACACAAGTGATTGAATGTCACTGAGTTCGCCCCATTAGTTTGCACTATATAATCAACTTTTTCCGTGATCGAATCAACATTATATCAGTCCCTTTTCAATGCAACAAAACAAAACAAATCTAGCTTTGCAAGATTGCATCTATGATTTTGTTATACAGTGTGGGGAAAAAAGTATTTGATCCCCTGCTGATTTTGTATGTTTGCCCACTGACAAAGAAATGATCGGTCTATAATTTTAATGGTAGGTTTATTTGAACAGTGAGAGACAGAATAACAACAACAAAAATCCAGAAAAACGCATGTCAAAAATGTTATAAAATGATTTGCATTTTAATGAGGGAAATAAGCATTTGACCCCTCTGCAAAAGATGACTTAGTACTTGGTGGCAAAACCCTTGTTGGCAATCACAGAGGTCAGACGTTTCTTGTAGTTGGCCACCAGGTTTGCACACATCTCAGGAGGGATTTTGTCCCACTCCTCTTTGCAGATCATCTCCAAGTCATTAAGGTTTCGAGGCTGATGTTTGACAACTCGAACCTTCAGCTCCCTCCACAGATTTTCTATGGGATTAAGGTCTGGAGACTGACTAGGCCACTCCAGGAACTTAATGTGCTTCTTCTTGAGCCACTCCTTTGTTGCCTTGGCCGTGTGTTTTGGGTCATTGTCATGCTGGAATACCCATCCACGACCCATTTTCAATGCCCTGGCTGAGGGAAGGAGGTTCTCACCCAAGATTTGACGGTACATGGCCCCGTCCATCGTCCCTTTGATGCGGTGAAGTTGTCCTGTCCCCTTAGCAGAAAAACACCCCCAAAGCATAATGTTTCCACCTCCATGTTTGATGGTGGGGATGGTGTTCTTGGGGTCATAGGCAGCATTCCTCCTCCTCCAAACACGGCAAGTTGAGTTGATGCCAAAGAGCTCCATTTTGGTCTCATCTGACCACAACACTTTCACCCATTTGTCCTCTGAATCATTCAGATGTTCATTGGCAAACTTCAGACGGGCATGTATATGTGCTTTCTTGAGCAGGGGGACCTTGCGGGCGCTGCAGGATTTTAGTCCTTCACGGCGTAGTGTGTTACCAATTGTTTTCTTGGTGACTATGGTCCCAGCTGCCTTGAGATCATTGACAAGATCCTCCCGTGTAGTTCTGGGCTGATTCCTCACCGTTCTCATGATCATTGCAACTCCACGAGGTGAGATCTTGCATGGAGCCCCAGGCCGAGGGATATTGACAGTTCTTTTGTGTTTCTTCCATTTGCGAATAATTGCACCAACTGTTGTCACCTTCTCACCAAGCTGCTTGGCGATGGTCTTGTAGCCCATTCCAGCCTTGTGTAGGTCTACAATCTTGTCCCTGACATCATTGGAGAGCTCTTTGGTCTTGGCCATGGTGGAGAGTTTGGAATCTGATTGATTGATTGCTTCTGTGGACAGGTGTCTTTTATACAGGTAACAAATTGAGATTAGGAGCACTCCCTTTAAGAGTGTGCTCCTAATCTCAGCTCGTTACCTGTATAAAAGACACCTGGGAGCCAGAAATCTTTCTGATTGAGAGGGGGTCAAATTCTTATTTCCCTCATTAAAATGCAAATCAATTTATAACATTTTTGACATGCATTTTTTGGATTTCTTTGTTGTTATTCTGTCTCTCACTGTTCAAATAAACCTGCCATTAAATTTATAGACTGATAATTTCTTTGTCAGTGGGCAAACGTACAAAATCAGCAGGGGATCAAATACTTTTTTCCCTCTCTGTAGGCAAAGCCAGAGCACAATGGAGTAGAATTCTATTGGCGGGGGTAGCCCACCAGCGGTCTTTCAATCATCTGTGAGTGAATGAGCTTTTCAGATCAGAGCACAGAAGTGTGCACATTTGTTGATATTCTTTGTTAGTTAGCCAGTTATTAGCCCCCTTACAGATAAGTATAGGCCAGTAATGGGGAGTTACTTCTTCCTACAAGAGCACAAAACATGCAGGCTCCATTTCAAGCTGTCTTTGAAAAGCCAGTCAGGTAAAACGCTTGTCTTAATTAAAGGCAGTGTTGTATTTTAGACAGGCTTGAATATGCAAATATGCCAATAGGCAGAGTACGGTATGGTACGGTAATAATAATTAATTGTATTTTGTAGTGTTTTCTTGCATCATACAATACAATACAATGCAATTTACAGTCACCTATTTGGCCCATGGTGTTGCAGACCAATTAAAATTGTATGTCAAACCCTTCATAATGTAAAAATGTTGTTTTTTTTAAGTCTCATGCAATGTAGGCCTGCATTGAGCAACACATATGGGCTACTGAAACCTATATCATAGAAATCAAAAGCTATTTCCATGTGAAAATGTTTGGGATTTTCTCCATTGGTTTTGTTGGTCTACACTACTTACTGCTCAAATAGCCACCAATGTCAGTGCTTAATTTGAGCCAACAGGATCCGGCACCTCTCAGATTTGACTTAATTTGTTCCGCACCTATTTGCCCGCATCCGGTACCTCTCACGGCAAGATTTATTCATTATTACCCTGTTCTAACTGTAGACACTCTTCTTTGTACATAAAGGTTATGGGGAGGGCCAGTGGGGTAAGTAACTGATCTTTACACAGGTCTTTGTAGTCGTGGTCAGCTAGTGAAGAGGTCCCTACGTAATCATGTTACGTAGCCTAGGCTAGTCGTCGCCCTACTGAATTTGAATTGTGGAAAAGCCAAATAAAAAATGGATAAGAAAAGGCAATCAAGTTGGATTACATTTTCAAGTCCAAAAATCCAGAGAGAGATGGTGAATCAAACCTAGAATGAGTCAGATAACTATCTGTGCCGGAGGAGAGGAGTGAGGGGAAAACTGTTCCTGATGGTGATGCCTTACCTAGCAGCACTGCTAGAAACGACTGGAGGGATTAAACTAGCAAAAGAGTGGGTATAGTTAATTAACATCCTATGTCTCAGACGTAAAAAAAAAACTAATATAAAGAGCCCTCAGAAAAATTGTTTTTGAACATGCCCGGCCAAACCAAGGCGCATTTGGTGGGAGCAAGTCTAATAGACAAGGTTAAAGAGGACACCCATGTTATAGTTAACACTCAAAATGAAAAAAAATAGACACCACAGTCAGTCTTCAGAACAGCCTTAGGAGGCTAAACGTCACAGCCACAGGCCTGCTCATGGCTTTGCGCAACAAATTGACTCTCAGGAGTTAAATGGACTTGACATGGTGAGAGTCATTGCGGGAAGTTTTGAAAACTAAGGTAGGACATTTTTTTTCTTTGACAAACTTGTTCGGTACTGTGAAGATAATCTGAATATGTGCTTTATATTATCACATAGGTAGGAGGCCTATATATTCTCATATGTGTGTTCTGCTGTAGCCTACATTGATTTATTTTATTTGAAGTTATATTCTGATATTGTGATATTTGTTCTACTGCTACATTGATGTCTTGAAAATGATATGAAATTCAGGTCTTGTAAGCCCCACAGCTGAGTATGTGTGCATTAGTGGAGGCTCCTCAGAGGAGGAAGGGGAGGACCATCCTCAGTGAATTTCATAAAAAAATGAAATTGTATAACATTTTAAAAGTTATCCTTTTTAGATAAAACTATACTAAATATAATCACATCACCAAATAACTGATTAAAACACACAATTTTGCAAAGGTCTACAGTAGCCTAAACAGCACCAGGGTAGCGCCATGGTGTAGCACCATGGTGAAGACACCTAACTTCCGTCCTCCTTTGGGTACATTGACTTCAATACAAAACCTAGGAGGCTCATGGTTGTCACCCCCTTCCATAGACACAGTAATTATGACAACTTCCGGAGGACGTCCTCCAGCCTATCGTACTGAAAGCATAAGCTACAGCTAGCTAGCACTGCATTGTATAAAATGTGGTGAGTAGTTGACTCAAAGAGAGAGAAAGGCAATAGTTGAACAGTTTTTAACAAATTAATTTATACCAAAATGAAGGAGAAGCAGAGATCTCTTTTTTTCACTTACTTAGCTAGAAAATGCAGCTAGCCAGTTTAGTCTACTGAAACACCCTGCTCAAACAGAGGGATGCTTTGTTAGGTAGCTGGCTGCGACTTTCCAACACAACACTGGAACTCTTCCAAGTCAAGGTAAGCTTTTGGTATGACTAATTTATTGCCACCTGGGCCCGCCGGTGTAACTGCTTACTGACTGCACTGTATGATTGTAGCAGGTTTACTAATGTAGCAGGTTTACTTCTATTAGCTATGCTGAATATGACGTTACTTTAGCTAATATGGTGACAACGATGTAGGCTGTTTGTAGAGGTTTGGCTTGGAAATGTTTTTTCGCCTGGTCATATACAGCTGATTTGTTGTGCATTGAAGTCCGAAGGGAAGAGAAGGAATACAACGTGGCTGTCATAAGAGTGAACTCTGTTAACACGTGATCAGGGGTGTATTCATTTCGCCGATATTGTTGAATAACGTTTCTTAAACGGAAGCAAACGGAACAAAACGGGGAAAAACATACTTGAATTTGTCCAATAGAAACTCTTGTTTGCAACTGTTGGACTAATGATTACACCCTTTGTCAGGTAGATGCAGGCAAGAGTGTGCAAGGCGGTATTGTCTGTTGTAGCAACCTCATGATGGGTACAGGGAAAATGTGAGTATCATGTAGTAGCCTAAACCTATGCTGTTACATTGAACTGGGCGAATTATGAATGACAGTCATCCAATATGCTGTAATAGAAATAAGGCCATGCTCATGAAGAAAAAAACATATTCCCTCATCTTTAACGACACTGACCGCCACTGGTATGCATATGGCGGGTGTTCTGCAGTGTCATCAAAACATGTTGCTCTACATTGATGTCTAGAAAATTAGGCTATAAGAAATTCGGACTTGTGTAAGCAGCTATAATCAAGTATGTCGGCATACTTGCTCAGTGCTCCAAACAATTCGAGGGAACATTATTAACTATTAATAAACCTTGCGTGTTAAACGGGTTTGGAAACCTAAGAAACTCCACTTTAGTATCACCCTGAAATAATTGTACAATTACAAAAGATACACTTACTGTACACAATTCGAACACAGATTCCTAAAGAGGAACAGTATTTTGCATTGCAAGTTTACCTGAACTAGCACTTTTTGAGGTAATAGAAACTCAGGAGTGAACATAAAAAAACGTTGACCCGAAGCTGTGTTACACCAAAAAAAAGGAAATCAGTGGTAAAACAACTAACAGTAAAGCCGTCTGCATACATAGGTTTGACTGACACATAGCAGAACTGGGCCAGGCCAATCGAACGAGTGTGCTTGCATACTCCCTTAAAAGAAAAACGAGAAGAAAACGGCAATATTACTGTACCTATTGAGAGGGTATAGCAATAAGTACACTTCCCCAAAATACGCCTTAAGTGTGTATTTTGTATTAGTAAAAGTTTCCAAAACCGTATCACAATCAAGGAAAAAAAAACATGTTATATACAAGTTTGGATTAATACCCCTCAGCTAATCAAAATAATCAAAATCAAGAGACAATGATTCCAAATGCAATGTCATAATGCATTTGGGAGTCAAAGGAAAAGGTTGAAAACGTCTTCACACTGCCACCTAGTGCTTTGAAACCTCATTGTTTCCCAAATTATGAAGGAAAAACTGGTGTTTGGCTTGATACTAAACCTTATAGCAAGTGTCATGTGTGTAACATATCATACTATAATGACCTGGCTAGATCATAAAGGAACAATTGTCCAGACAGAAGAACGAGTTTACGAATTTACGGTTTATTAACCCAACTTCACACAGGCTACTGTTTGGCCGTAGCACACCCCAAATAAATGAAGGATACCGAATAAAACAACCGTGACCTTCTCTTGTGAAGGCCAGACGTAAGAGAGAGAACAATGGCTAAACCTGGTCTTAACTTCCAAAGCTCCATCCCCCTGGTCCATCCCACCAAGTCAGAACCGTAGGATAAATACAGGGGTCATATAAGCAGACAACGAAAGCTCTTACAATATTCGATGATGACATTTCTCTAAAACAGCCTATAGACTACAAATGCACCACCACGTATGAACAGTAGGCTAAATTATGAGGTGAAAAGGGAGCAAATTATTAGGGTGAGACACATGGGCTACTAACAGTTTACTACACAACATACACTTAGTATTACTTTCTTAGCTACAGTATACACAGTATCTTGAACATGCATGCTCCATATTAGTACACAATTAGACATATATATATATATATATATATATATATATATATATATAGTCACAGTAACCTCAGAACATTTAAAAGAGATGTATAATTGTATTTTTTGGTTGAGTTGGAGACATGCAGTATCATTTGTTAACTTGTGGACAAGTTAATAGGCTATTTATTGTGTTTCAAAAGTGAAATTGAATTGTGTTATCAACACAACCAAATATTAACATTTGAATTAGATGCATCTTCAACTTGGATATTTCCATCTGTCCCACTAACTAGTCTGGAGCACAGAGGCCGCTTGAGGAGCACAGAGGCCGCTTGAGGAGCACAGAGGCCGCTTGAGGGAGGATGCTAGAATGATGGCGGCTAAAGCAGGCATGAGTGCTTCGTCGACTGTGCTTCGTGCGGATTCTGGTGGGCGGGACGAGGAATCTGGGGCTCAGGATGTAAACAAACAAGACCCCGAAGTATTCCGGTAAGGCGGATTGGGAAGCTTTTCATGCTCAGTTTGAACTGTTAGCTCATTTTGGGGGGTGGTCGAATGAAGATAGGGCACTGCAGTTGGCTTTGTGCCTCACGGATGATGCTCTGGCCTGTTTGATATTGATTAGCCCCGAGGACAGATTATGGGGCTTTAGTGGGAGCACCGAGGAGGCGCTTTGGACAGTGTGTACAGCCCAGGCTGCTGCGCTCCGAACTGAGTAATAGACGCAGGCATCCAGGAGAGCCACTACGGTTGCTAGCTAATGATATTGAGAGCCTCTCTCGGCGGGCATATGCTCACATATCCCCCTTCATGCACAGCGAGCTAGCACAGGACCAGTTCATACAGGCGCTCTCTCCTACAGAGCTGCGCATACAGGCCCAGCTGGCTCATCCTGAGTCATTGCAGATAGCCTTGGAGATGGCTTTGGAGAGGGAGCTGGTGTGGGCTGGGGCTTTGGTGGGGGTGCAGGGAGACAGACCCACTGTGCGGGCTGGGGGGCAGAGCAGCCCAGAGCTGGAAAAGCCTGCATGGGTGGCTGAAATGACTGAACTCATTTGTGCTGTGTCGCTACAGGCGGCATGAAACACACGCCATGGTCCCAGGGTCTGCTGGGGGTGTGGCCAGCCAGGCCATCTGCGCCGGGATTGGACCCCTGGCTTTCTTTCCCAACCACCATCCTCTTCAGGAGGAGCCCACCGGCACAGACTGGGAAGCAAGGCTCCACTTCCTCCAGAAGCAGACGAGGGCAAGCTGATGGAGCCTGTTGTTATGGTGGGTCGGACCTGTGTTGGGGACTTTTGTCATGTCCCTGTCACTGTGGAGGGGGTGCCCTGCTCTGCCCTGGTGGACACTGGGTCCACAGTAACCCTGGTAAGGCCGGATATTGTGCCAGGTTGGACTCCACAACTGTGCAGCTCCGCACAGTCACAGGTGAGCTGGCACCCATGAAAGGGAAGGGAATAATGACTCTGACAGTAGGGGGCAGGACTGTACGTCATCCTGTGTGGGTGCAGGACCCTTGTATCCTGGGGTTGGACTTTCTTAGGAGCACAGGCTGCCAGTTAGACCTAAATAGGGGCACACTGAGCTTCCAGGGAGGGCCGGCAGTCACCATGGCCACCCCTAATGTCGAATTCACTCAACCCAATAAACCCTTTACTCCAACAGTTAAAGCAGCAGAGACTCATGGCTGCCCCCCCTCCCCCACATCTGTGTGTGACTTTTCCCCAGCTCCTCTGTCACCTACGGCTGTGTGTTACATTCCCCCAGCTACCCCCACGACATATCCTTCCGTGAGCCCGGGCCGCACCCCCCCCAGCCCAGCTGCCCCAGATGGGAGAGGAGAGGACACTGTCTGCAGTGAGGGAGATATGGGGGAGGAACTGTGTTGGTCTTGACCCCGAGCAGCAGGAACGGTTGTGGCAGTTGCTGTTTGAATTCAGAGACAGCCTTGCGCTGAGTGAGGAAGAGGTGGGTCAGACTCATCTGGTGCAGCATGAGATCGACACAGGTGATGCTCGACCCATCAAGATGCGTCCCCGCTGTATCCCGCTGGCACGCCAGGAGGTGGCAGACAAGGCTGTGTTGGAGATGCAGAGGGCAGACTTCATCGAGCCCTCAGACACCCCCTGGGAGGCGCCAGTCGTCATGGTTCCTAAGAAGGGGGACAAGCTGAGGTTCTGTGCGGACTACAGGCGGCTGAATGAGGTAACCAGGAAGGACTCGTACCACATATCGATGAGTCGCTGGACCTGGTTAGGGGGTCCTCCTGGTTCTCCTCACTAGACCTCCGCAGTGGTTCTCTACTAACAGAGGACACTGGCAGTTCAAGGTCCTGTGCTTCGGCCTGTGCAACGCTCCAGCTACTTTTGAGCATTTGATGTACAGGGGGCTGGATGGCATCCCCTCACAGGAGTGTCTGGTATACCTCGATGACATACCGGCCCATGGCAGCTCCTTCCAGTCAGCCCTGGTGGCGCTATGGCGTGTGCTGGAGCGGATGGCTGCCGCAGGTCTGAAGCTCCACCCCGAGAAGTACCACTTTGTGAGGAGAGAGGTGTCCTTCTTGGGCCCCCGAAGTGGGGAAGGAGGGTATCAGCACCATGGAGGACAAGGTGGGGGCTGTCCGAGACTGGCCCACACCCACCGACCGGCATCAGCTGAAGAGCTTCCTGGGCCTGGCCTCGTACTACAGGAGGTTTGTATGGGGCTTCTCAAGCGTCGCTGCTCCCCTGAACCGCCTGCTGCCGAAGGACAAGGCCTTCACTTGGACAGGGGAGTGTGAGGAGGCCTTCAACACCCTCAAACGTGCACTGATCGGGGCCCCCGTGCTCGCCCCCGCTGACCTCACCTTGCCCTTTATCCTGGACACAGACTTGAGTAATGTGGGCATGGGTGGGGTGCTGGCCCAGGTGGGGCCAGAGGGGGAGAGAGTGATGGCGTACTTCAGCAAAACATTTGACAAACATGAGCGCCGCTACTGTGTCACCTGTTGGGAGCTCCTGGCTGTTGTGGCTTCCATCCAACACTTCAAGTACTACCTGGGTGGCGGAGCACAGAGGCTGCTTGAGGGAGGACGCTAGAATCTCCTTCAAATATCAACATTTGAAGGAGATGTATCTTCTGCTTGGATAGTTCCATCCGTGCCAGTAATTAGTCTGGCTTTAATTCCAGTTGGTCTACAAACAAATAATTGATATGTTGAATTCACATCTCCATCTCAACCAAAATAAAAGTTAAAGAATATGACTAAATAAAATAAAACTTTAAATGCACTTTAAATAAAGTTTGATTCGATTTATTCCTATTCTTTAACTTAGATTTTTGGTTGAGATGGAGACATGAATCACAAATCAATAACTAATTGGTAGGCAAACTGGAATTAAAGCCAGACTAATTAGTGGCACGGATGGAACTATCCAAGCAGGAGATACATCTCCTTCAAATGTTGATATTTGATTAAATTGACAACCATACACAATTCAATATCACTAAGTATCAATACATTTGAAATCAGCCAGAGCTTGAAACCCTATTTTTAGTTGAATGCTGATGACTTTGCAAATGCTATAGGCCAAAATAGCATAATTGATGATATACAGTGCATTTGGAAATAATTCAGACCCCTTAACTTTTCCTACATTTTGTTATGTTACAGCCTTATTCTAAAATGGATTTAAAAAAAACAACTCATAAATCTATACACAATACCACATAATGACGAAGCAAAAACAGGTTTTTAAAAATGTATTAGAAATAAAAAACTGAAATACCTTAATTACATAAGTATTCAGACCCTTTGCTATGAGACTTGAAATTGAGTTCAGGTGCATCCTGTTTCTGTTGATCATCCTTGAGATGTTTCTACAACTTGATTGGAGTCCACCTGTGGTAAATTCAATTGATTGGACATCATTTGGAAAGGCACACACCAGTCTATATAAGGTCCCACAGTTGACAGTGCATGTCAGAGCAAAAACCAAGCCATGAGGTCAAAGGAATTGTCCATAGAGCTCCGAGACAGGATGGTGTCGAGGCACAGATCTGGGGAAGGGTACCAAAAAATGTCTGCAGCATTGAAGGTCCCCAATAACACAGTGGCCTCCATCATTCTTAAATGAAAGAAGTTTAGAACCACCAAGACTCTTCCTAGAGCTGGCTGCTCGGCCAAACTGAGCAATCAGGGGAGAAGGGCCTAGGTCAGGGAGGTGACCAAGAACCCGATGGTCACTCTGACAGAGTTCCTCTGTGGAGATGGGAGAACCTTTCAGAAGGACAAACATCTCTGCAGGACCACCAATCAGGCCTTTATGGTAGTGACCAGACGGAAGCTACATCTCAGCAAAAGGCACATGACAGCTCGCTTGGAGTTTGCCAAAAGGCACCTAAAGGACTCATAGACCATGACAAACAAGATTCTCTGGTCTAATAAAACCAAGATTGAGCTCTTTGGCCTGAATGCCAAGCGTCACGTCTTGAGGAAACCTGACACCATCCCAATGGTGAAGCGTGGTGGTGGCAGCATCATGCTGTGGGGATGTTTTTCAGTGGCAGGAACTGGGAGACTAGTCAGGATCGAGGGAAAGATGAACGGAGCAAAGTACAGAGAGATCCTTGATGATAGCCTGCTCCAGAGCGCTCAGGACCTCAGACTGGGGTGAATGTTCACCTTCCAACAGGACAACGACCCTAAGCACACAGCCAAGACAACGCAGGAGTGGCTTCAGGACAATGTCCTTGAGTGGCCCAGCCAGGGCCCAGACTTGAACCCGATCTAACATCTTTGGAGAGACCTGAAAATAGCAGTGCAGGGACGCTCCCCATCCAACCTGACAGAGCTTGAGAGGATCTGCAGAGAAGAATGGGAGAAACTCCCCAAATACAGGTGTGCCAAGCTTGTAGCGTCATACCCAAGAAGACTCAAGGCTGTAATCGCTGCCAAAGGTGCTTCAATAAAGTACTGAGTAAAGGGTCTGAATACTTATGTAAATGTGATGTTTCAGTTTTTATTGTTAATAGATTTGCAAACATTTCTACAAACCTGTTTTTGCTTTGTCATTATAGAGTATTGTGTGTAGATTGATGAGGTAAAAAAACAATTCAAGCAATTTTAGAATAAGGCTGTAACGAAACAAAATGTGGAAAAAGTCAAGGGGGTCTGAATACATTCCGAATGGACTGTATGGTGTATATTTAATATTTTTCTTTTTCAAAAATGTCTAAAAACCTGTTTTTGCTTTGTCATTATGGGGTATTGTGTATAGATTGATTAGGGGGAAAAACGATGTAATACATTTTAGAATAAGGCTGTAAGTAACAAAATGTGGAACAAGTCAAGGGATCTGAATACTTTCCAAATGCATTGTATGATTGATAAAGTATGGTCACATTTCATTTGCCCTGTTAAACCTACTCTTTGGAATGACAGATAGAAACAGTGAATCTGTTCAGTTTTTAAGTGGAGATCTCTTTATAATCATTCTCACGATAGCACATTGGTAATAGTAAGTGACAAATACTGTATCATAGCTAAGCAGGGCTTGGTTAAAACCTTGGATGGGAGCAGTGGCGACTTTAGCATGTAAATCTTGGTGGGGCAAAAAGAATCTGCGGAGCCTCGTCTGGCAACGAAACAGTTAATTCAGCCTAATTTACTGCCTTAAAAAAACATGGCTGACTTGCTTAAACAATGGTGGTTTCTACTGGCAATTGAGATGTACAAACTATGGCATAAGGGGACGACAAACAGATATGAGGCAATCCGTAAATTTGATTAAGACAATGAGTGAGCTAGGACGGACGTAGTCAATATAACTATTTGTTCACCACTTTTGAAATGGACAGCGACAGAATTCAGAACATGGGCCGTTCTTACAGTGTACTCCCTGTACATCAAGTCAGAACCGTAGTGGGCATATAAGCAGACAATGAAAGCTCTTACAATGTTTGATGATTACATTTCTCAAAAACAGTTTATAGGCTACATGTGCACCACCAAGTCAGAACAGTAGGCGAAATGAAGAGGTGAAAATAGACCAAATTATTAGGGTGAGGCACATGGGCTACTAACAGCTTACTACACAACATACTCTTAGAATTACTTTCTTAGCTACAGTAAACATATCTCCCAGGAAAATTACATGATTTATGCAGCAGCATACAAGACAATTTTGGACTCACCTTGTTGTGCTGTGCTCACTTGAACAGGAAGGTGGCGTGGGGGTCCTTTGTGGGCAAATTTTGACATAAAACTTTGTCATCAAAGTCTGACATTCTCTGGATTTATGGTGCTTTCAAGACAACCGGGAGCTCGAGGGGAAAAAAAAGGTTGAATCATGATGACATCATTGATCTTCAGGTCATAGCTCTAGAAAGAGGCCTGAGTTCCCGATTTACAATTCCGAGTTGGATGAAAGTTCAAAACCTATTTTCCCAGTCATAGCTCGCTTTTCCCGAGTTCCCAGTTGTCTTGAACTCACTAAAGTCAGATTTTGCAGTTCCAAGTTAACAGTTGTTTTGAGCGCAGCACAAATCATGCTTCATTGACAGCATGGCCAATGTTGAATGTTTATCATTTTAAACTAGGAAAAGAGACCCTTAATCTTAGACTTGTGACCACATAGCCATTCCACTGAATAGCAGACTAATGATTGCTCTGCAATGCTTGCAGTTAGCTATTGATTCCTTCCAAACCATTGTTGCAATTTGCAATTTCCAACTTGTTGTGTCCAATGGCCGATGAGCACCGATACATTTTGTCTATAATTTCTCTTCATTATTTATCTTCATATGACAAGGATTAAAAAGTATTTGCCAGTAGATTGTCGACTTGATTCATGATGATGACTGCTAGCTAAGATTTTGAAAGTATGATGTTGTCATGATCAGTCCAATCACAGCTACAGTAGATATAATGTGATTTGACATATTTTTGTCTGTGGCCAATGACCTTGAGCCTTCTTGGATGGGCACTTCTAATGTAACTCTATGGCAGCATCCAAGGGGCTTTAATGTTTTAGCTCTACCCTTAGACACTAGTGACATAGTGTCCCCATGAGTGACAGAACACTGAGCCAATCATGGCACAACGCTCCACCACCACAGAAAGCACTGAGCTAGGCTGAAACACCTGCATTTTGGAGCTGCCTTACTCAAGAAAACAAAAAAGAGACCATGTTTGTATGTGGCTTTATTAACTCAATTATATATATTTTTTTTTACATTGTTTGCCAACTGATACGTGACACGTATTAATGCCAAAATAGCATGCTAAACAGGTGGGGCGTTTGCAAAAAATGTGGGGCTCAAAACAGGTGGGTCTCTGCCCTGAATGACGGGTCGCCAGTGGATGGGAGACCAAAGGGTAGCTTTAGATAGATACATTCTCTAGTCAGAGGTGCTGCCCAGCCTATAGTTTTTTTTCTGATAGTGGCTGTAAAGTTGAAAATCTAACTTGTATTAAAGGTACAAATTCAACATATTTGTCTATGTTGACATTTAGTTGCCATGATGACATAATCCGGTGGTTGAAATTTCACTCTCAAAGACAACAGTTTATGATGCTGAATTTTTTTCTAATCCAATGTAAAATGCTGGGACCATGGATATTTACAAGATGTTAACAAACACTGACATATTGATTAAGAATTCCAAAATAACAAACAAATAAACCAAATGGCCCATATGCAGACACTAAGACTGGCTTCTAAGGTAGAGCACCTTAGACAGAGTGCCTATAACTTTGTCAAAGCATCAATAATTCCTCACACAGCTGAGTTAAAGAGAGCACTGTGACTTCTCAATTCCCCTGAAATTACAAACCTGAACGGGTTAAAAACCCAACCCCTAACACTGGGCCAATCCAATATGCACCTAAACAGGTAGGCTATTTCATAAATTCCTTCACAATCAATAGCCTACTTCTCATAGTTATCATATCAATGGCGAATATATAATACATTTCAACATATCACAGCATAGTAATACATAAACATTCAACAAATAAATATTAGGCATACACACCTCAAGTAGAACATTCTAATTACTCAGCCCTCATCTGCTGGATAACTAGGTGGACGTGACCAGCCGCAATCTCTGATCAGAGCCCCATCTGTTTTGAGCCCCACATTTTTAGCAACAGAAAAAACACACAGGCTTGCCTGTTTTGCATGTTATTTTGGCATTAATATGTGTCACATATGTTTGCAAACAATGTAAATATATATATATATATATATATATATATATATAACTGAGTTAATAAAGCCGCATACAAACATGGTCTCTTTTTTTGTAATTCAACAATATTGAAATCAATGTCATTTCCTATTTTTCTAATTGTGGGCTGCCTACAGTCTGTCATTTCTGACTGAATATAGTTAATGATGTTTAACAACATGTGCTTAATGATATGCCAAGTCTTGATTTATATTGACATTTTAGTCATTACAGGGTAGGCTAAGCATTAGAATAAGCCGCCACAATATTTGCAACCGTAGGTGATAATATCTTTCAAGGAGCTGAGCCGTTGTCAGTGTTGTGGAATAATTATAAGGTTAAGGTAAAATTTGACTTTCTTTCCATACTATCAGTATCGACTGTAGGCCTATGCCTCAATGATGTACTTAAAGTCAGGGAACGTTCTCTCTGCATGGTCTTTTGGGAAATGTTACAGCTTCGGCCTTTTTTGCAACAAAGCATCATTGAAACGTTCGTAAACCTAAATTCCATTGCTATCAGGAAACCGAGCCCAGGTCATTTGGTTCTTATATTAGATGAAGAACATTGATAACACATTAATCTGTTGTACAAATAAAGAAAATATCTGACATTATATTCCCATTTGAACTTTGCTGTGCTTTTAAACGGTTGAAAGCTCAGTGATAGACATTTGGGTGACAAACTAAACCAAAAATCTAATTGTTTTTCTATTGGAATTTGGTTGTGCTTTTAGATGGTTGAAAGCATAGTGATAACACATCGGAAATTAAATTAACTTTTGACTGTCTTTTTGAGTGATTATAGGTTGTTAATTAATTTATCAACATCACAGTCAAATATTACCCAGTTCACCATGTTGAAAGTGCATTGTGTGCATTGTGTGTCCAGTGGGAATACCATAGGGTAGGGTCCAATTTTCTTTCATTCATTATGATTATACAATATTTGATTATTATAAAAGGGAATGAAAGGGACATGGTAAGTAATACAGGAAAGAAAGGTCCAATAACATCCAACAGTAATGGTCTCACCGAACTGTCAGAGCAGATTCCATCCCATCACTCATCTTAAAGCTTTCTAAACATTTGCTTATTCTTTTCCAATAATTTCTTGTCATAAAATATAAAACATTTTATCTCTCTGTAATTACATTCGTATTAAAATGTAATTAATCTATTGTAGTGACAGAATTATACACACTTTATAATGAGCATCAATCTATTTACAGGTACAATTCATACAGTATAGCCTCCCTGTATGTAAGCATACAACAACTTCAAGAGGTCTGGACCTTTATGGCACAGATTTAGTGATATGTCTCTGTAACCATAGGGTCGCTGGTTCAAGACCCCCGTTTAGTGTTTCCCACTCAATCATTACACTAGTTTCACACTAGAACCAAAGCCCCACACACTGAAGGCAGGGTAGAGAGGCTCTATGAAGGTGGTCTGTACTCTGTGAAGGAGGTTCATGCTATCAGACACACTGTAAAACGCCAGAGTCCCCTTTATCTGGTCCACATACACTCCTACCCTTGAGGACCTGGGCTTGGCTATATCTGTGCTCTGGTTCTTGTGCACAAAGGAATATTTGTCCTCAGAGCAGTACAGGCTCCAGGACTTGTCATTCCACCCCAGGCTGCATTCATTGCTGTTGCCCTTGCGTTTGATGCTCTGAAAGGTGACAGCGATGTCTATCTCCGTTCCTCTCCAGTCCACCTCCCAGTAGCAGCGACTCCCTGACAGACCCTCCTTACACAGCAGCTGGGATGGAAGAGAGTTGAATTGAATTGAATTGAATTGAATTGAATGAGATTAGTTAATTGGATATGAATCTGACCATCCGCCCACCCACCATACAATGTAAAGCACTATGAGTGCTTTGAAAAATATTATATGAAACTATGAGAAAGCCATATCCTTTCCTAGTCTAAGTCATGTGATGTCACACCTGAGCAAAAAAAGTTTCTTACCTGCTGCCAGTGGTCGAACCTGTCTGGATGGTCTGGGTAGTTCTTGGGTTCGCTCATCATCTTGGCTACAGTGTTGCCCTCAGATAGGTACAGGTTGGGGTGGGCACTGTTGACATCCAGGGTCGGCTGGACCAGGTCTGGATAGAGGGATAAAAGCTTTAGAATAGAAAGATAGACCAAACCAATAAATACTGTGGCGATTTCAGGGGGGTGTCCCCAACCAGGACTTGAACGCAGGACCCTGAAACTGTCAAACTTAACATTTAAAGCAGGGGGTTTGAACAAGATAGACCAAACAATGACCAAACAAGGCCTACATCAGAGGAACTACCAGTGTGATATGCTGTTTAATTATGCTGTTGTTTCCTTATAGTTGCCGAGGAGTAACAACTTATAAAGTTGAAGCTCCAGTTGCAGTTCTCTCTTATTAAAAGAGAAGAAACTCTGTCCTGTGACACATGATTAGGTGTCAATATTGCCTAACTGTTTGTTTAATCATAAAAGTTCCATGTTTTTCCACCGCTGGGAGCGACACAGTTATGGATGGTTTTCACCTAACCTGTTCTGCAGGTAGACAGACTTTCTCTGTCACTGTGGCACACTGGTTTCAATGCCAGTTTCATCCATCGTGATAATGTGACCACAGGAAAGTCGTGTTACATTTACATCCTTCCTTCAAATGTACATGAGTGTCTGTTACAGGAGACAGGGCACAAATTGAAATAGACACACTGTTATTTAATAAAAAACGTATTAAAATGACTCACATTTCTTGAAATCCTCTCTTGTCTTAGGTTCTGAATATTCTCTTGTCTTGGTTTCAAGTTCTTCTCGTGCCATAGGTTCTAGTGGTTGGATAATGTGGACCTCTTTGACTGTGGAGACAGAGACCGACCGCAGTAATAAATATTTGATACAAACAAAAACAATTAAATAGCGAATAAATACGCTACTGTGAAAACGGAATGAATAAAAACACAAATTTTCAAAAATAGCATGACATACATTGTAAAGAATAACCAGAGCAAAGTCACCCAAAAATAAGAAATCACTGTGTGTTGGGATAACTAACCTGCTGAGGCGATTTTGCTGATTTCCGTCTTGTTGATTTCCTCCACTTGCACCTTCAACGCAGCGATGGCTCTCTTGGCTCCATCGAAGGAGTAGTATGGTGCGACAGTGACATTGTTTAGATCCTCATATCCAGAGGGACCAGACAGAGACTGCCAGCTCTAGAGGAACGATGGAGAAAAGAGGAGCATGATGATGACTGAGCAATTCAGTTAAATAGCCACATTGATGATGCAACATAATTACGCTGATTAATTAAGCTGAAATTGAGTTTGACAGGTGAAACAATGTGGTTTCAATCCACTTTTGCCCAGTATACATTTAGTGCCTGGAGGGAAGTCTGATACTCCAGCTTCATCACGTTCCTGTGCCAGTTCCAGTAGCCAAGTGAATACAAGACTATGAAGTCTGGCAGTGTGAGACTGTAACTGTACATTATACCAACCTGTAGGAAGTGTATGTGGTCGTCAGTGTGGGAGAGTTTCTCCAGGTCAGTGTGTTTCTTCTTCAGCAGAGTTATCTCTTCTTCCAGGCGGTCCAACAGTCCCTCAGCCTGGATCACTGTGGTCTTCTCCTGGGCTCGCACCAGTTCCCTCACCTCTATGTACCTTCTCTCTATGGAGCGCAGCAGCTCTGTGAAGATACGTTCGTTCTCATCCAACACCGCCTGTGCAGAGTGCTGTATGGGGGAAATAGAGGGAGAGATAATAGAGCGGGAGTAAATGAAAGAGGGGACATGTAAGCAAGAAAGAGGGAGGGAAAAAGGGGAGGTTAAAGAGAGAGTGACATCCCCAGTTTGTTAGGAAGATTCTCTTACGAGTTTTGGGGGGTTTATTGGTGTGATTTAAAATAATAAGCTCTCCCACCCACTGCTTGCATGCAAAGGTTCATAATGTTTTAACCCACCTTGACTGATTCCACAGCCTGGCGAAGGTCTGTCCACTTCTTCACTCTCTGATCAATCCTCTGCTGAGACTTCATTAGAGTGGACCCCAGCTGTTTCTGTAGGGGACAACGTTTACACAATGTTATAGGAGCATCAACATATGAACCAGGCCTATGATGGATGTCATAATGTCTTATGTAGTATCTGTTATAAAGGCTTTATGAATGCATAGGGTGTGTAAAAAAAGGCCAGCTGTCTGAGGCTTTTTTAAAGGGAACTAGAGTATAGCATTACTAAAACTAACGTACTTGTTTCTCAATCCTCTCGGTGCCAGCCGGCACAGTGTCGTGGCGCTTGTGTTCATCCATCATGCAGAGGACACAGACTGAGGTCTGGTCGGTGCGGCAGAACACCTCCAGCAGCTTGTCGTGCTGGGCACAGATCTTCTCCCTCATCTGGCCCGTGGCCTTCACCAGCTTGTGTTTCATCAAGGCTGGGTACTCATAGTGGGACTGGAGGTGGGTCTCACAGTAGGAGGCCAGGCACAGTAGGCAGGACTTCACAGCCTTAAGAAGAAGACGACACAACACAGGTTTTATGACACTTTTACAGGACCTAAAGACACTTTACAATATAGAACAAAAAAAATAAACAAAACAATGTCAAACAATGTTTTGGGGGTAGCAGGTTGTCTACAGTATAGCGTTTAAGAGTGTTGGGCCAGTAACCAAAAGGTCACTGGTTTGAATGCCCTTGAGCAAGGCACTTAACCCTAATTGCTCCTGTAAGTCGCTCTGTGTAAGAGCATCTGCTAAATTACTAAAATGTAAAAAGATTTTATATACGTTCTTTCACCAAAATAAAATAAAACCAAACCTTCTGTTTCCGAGTGATGCAGAAGTCACAAAGGACATCGTCTGGTTTGGAGGTTTTGGGCTGAGACTGGGAACTCAGGGTAGTGGAGCGCCGTTGGGCCTGCCCTCCCAAAGTGCTGTACTTGCTGGTAATGTCCAGGTCCAAGGTACTGGCACGACGAGACATCTCTCCTGGGACAAGTAGTAGTCAGATCCTCAGGTAGAAGTGAGATCCCTAAAGGTGAGGTCCTCAGGTGAGATCCACAGGTAAATGAGCAGTACAGATTTAAAAGGGGGTGTCAGAAGGTTAAAGTGAGGTCTAAAGATTAAATCCACAGGTAAAAGTGTGACCCACAAGTAAAAAGTTAAAGTTGAGTTTCCACATTAAATTAGGTAAGATCTACTGGTAAATTAGGTGAGATCAGCAGGTGAAAAATGTTCACATGTGTAGGAGATGGGATCCGTAGGTAAAAGTGAAATCCACAGAGATAGATGTTGACAAGGGGTTGGTTTCAGTGAAACTGTGACTGGAATGTATGTGCTTGAGAGAGAGAGATTGTCAGTAATGAAGCCTGGTCACTGGGCTAAACCAGTCCTCCTGGTTGGATATTTAAAGGCTGGAGAGGTGTGGCTCTTCACTGCACACAGGTGCTGCATTTCACAAAAAGACAGGTGAGCACAAAGGAATTTAAAGCAGAGGGGAGTTACAACAACAAGGAAGACACTAAAAACAAGGTGTTATTTCACAAAGAATGATCAGTAAGTTGGCTAGCTAACTTTTATAAACACCTATAAATAACTTCCTTTTATGGTTTGTAAAGGAAGAAGCCAAAGTTCAATATACTGAGAGAATCTGTCAATTATACCATGACCAACTAAAATGTATAAATTACAGGAAACTGATCCAGTTTCGTGTTAAACTTCTATTCAGATGAATGCTTCATTCATGCAACCACACTGTAACGAGTGTGTTGAGAGTCAGGAAGAAAGTTCAGGGAGTGAGTGATTTATTACATAAATGCAACTAAATACAAAACGAGAACCACAAACAACGCACAGACATGACACTGGAACAGAAACAATGATGCCTGGGGAAGGAACCAAAGGGAGTGACATATATAGGGCAGGTAATCAAGGAGGTGATGGAGTCCAGGTGAGTCTGAAGATGTGCGTAACGATGGTGACAGGTGTGCGCCATAGCAATCAGTCTGGTGAACTAGAGGCCGGAGAGGGAGCACACGTGACACACACTTTGAGATCAAAACATCCTTTCATTCTGAAAGTGTTCATCTATAGGAAAAGGAGGACCAAACTCACATTCACATCGACAGGGCTGTAGTGGAGCGGGTCGAGAGTTTCAAGTTCCTTGGTGTCCACATCACCAACAAACTATCATGGTCCAAACACACCAAGACAGTTGTGAAGAGGGCAAGACAAAACCTATTCCCCCTCAGGAGACTGAAAAGATTTGGCATGGGTCCCCAGATGATACACTGTTACGCTGCTGCTACTCGCTGTTTATCTATGCATAGTCACTTTACCCCTACCTACATGTACAAATTACCTTAACTAACCTGTACCCTGCACATTGACTTGGTACCGGTACTCCCTGTATTGTTATTTCATTTTTTACTTTAGTTTATGTAGTAAATATTTTCTTACATCTATTTCTTGAAATGCATTGTTGATTATGGGCTTGTAAGTAAGCATTTCACTGTAAGGTCTACACCTGTTGTATTCGGCACGTGACAAATAACATTTGATTTGATTTGTCCACTGCTGTCTCCAATTATGATATTTTGCCACTAATTTGTCTTTTGACCAATCACATCAGATCTTTTGACAGATCTTTTTCAGAGCCGATCTAAATTGGTCAAAACACCAATTAGTGAACAAAAAGAAAATAATTGGGCTGCCTGTCTAAACACAGCTCTAGTGTTTATAGCTGTATGTCTGTATTGCATAATTACACATGACTGTGTAACGAGGTAAACCAAATACACTTATACAAGAACATTCTCTTTGGGTAAACCCCACAGTCAATCTGGAAAATGTCAAGAACTTCGAACGTTTCTTCAAATGCAGTCGCATAAACCATCAAGAGCTATGATGAAACTGGCTCTCATGAGGACCACCACAGGAATTCATGAGAGTTACCAGCCTCAGAAATTGCAGGCCAAATAAATGCTTCACAGAGTTCAAGTAACAGACACATCTCAACATCAACTGTTGAGAAGAGATTGTGAACCAGGCCTTCATGGTCAAATTGCAGCAAAGAAACCACTACTAAAGGACACCAATAATAAGCAGAGACTTGCTTGGGCCAAGAAAATCGAGCAATGGACATTAGACCGGTGGAAATCTGTCTTTTGGTCTGATGAGTCCAAATTTGAGATTTTTGGTTCCAACCGCTATGTCTTTGTGAGTAGGTGAACGGATGATCTCCGCATGTGTGGTTCCCACCGTGAAGCATAGAGGAAGAGGTGTGATGGTGCATTGCTGGTGACACTGTTGGTGATTTATTTAGAATTCAAGGCACACTTAACCATCATGGCTACCACTGCATTCTACAGTGATACGCCATCCCATCTGGTTTGCGCTTAGTGGGACTATCATTTGTTTTTCAACAGCACAATGACCCAACACACCTCCATGCTGTGTAAGGGCTATTTGACCAAAAAGGAGAGTGATGGAGTGCTGCATCAGATGACCTGGCCTCCACAATCACCCGACCTCAACCTCAAAAATTTACTTCAAGAATGTAGATGGTTTGGGATGAGTTGGACTGCAGAGTGAAGGAAAAACAGCCAACAAGTGCTCAGCATATGTGGGAACTCCTTCAAGACTGTTGGAAAAGCATTCCAGGTGAAGCTGGTTGAGAGACTGCCAAGAATGTGCAAAGCTGTCATCAAGGAAACGAGTAGCTATCCCGGAGGAATACCGGGACCTACCGGTGGCTTTTTCGAAGACTCGTGCCACGTTCCTGCCCCATCGCCCATGGGACTGCACTATTGACCTACTGCCTGGTTCTACCCTCCCGCGGGGGCACATCTACTCTCTCTTGCATGCAGAGACCGAAGCCATGGAGGTCTACGTCCAGGAGGCACTGGCCCATGGATTCCTCCATCGGTCCACCTCTCCGGCCTCCTCCAGCTTCTTTTTCGTGAAGAAGGACAGAGGTCTCCGCCCCTGTATTGATTACCAGACACTGAATAAGGCAACGGATAAATTCAGTTATCCCCTGCCTCTCATACCCACTGATCGAACAGATGCACGGTGCTCAGTACTTTACCAAATTGGATTTAAGCAGTGCCTACAACCTGATGCGCATCAGAGAGGGGGCTGAATGGAAGACCGCCTTCAGCACCAGCACCAGGCATTACGAATACAGGGTAATGCCCTACGACCTGACAAGTGCACCCTCAGTGTTTCAATCCTTCATTAACAAGGTGTTTAGAGACATGTTGGGTCGCTGTGTAGTGGTGTACATAGAAGACATCATGGTGTACTCCACTACACACAAGCAACATGTCTCTCATGTAAGGTCTGTTTTGGAGAGGCTGATAGGGCATCACCTGTATGCCAAGGCGGAGAAGTGCCTTTTCTTCCAGCAGGCGGTCTCCTTCCTGGGCTATCAGATATCCACCGCGGGAGTGGAGATGGAAGAGCAGAGGATCAGTGCAGTACGGTTGTGGCCTGTTCCATCCAACATAAAGGCGGTGCAGCGCTTCCTAGGTTTTGCCAATATTAGGGGTTTCAGCACAGTGGTGGCCCCTCTCACCTCCCTCCTGAAGGGAGGTCTTCGACAGCTGCGCTGGACTGAGGCCAACTGAGGCCAAACGCTCAAGGAACATTTTACGAACGCACCTGTTCTGGCTCATCCTGACCCATCTCTGCCCTTCATCGTGGAGGTGGATGCCTCCAAGGTTGGAGTAGGGGCTGTTCTCTCCCAACGCACTAGATCGCCGCCTAAACTCCATCCATGCACCTTCTACTCACGGAAGCTGTCTACCGCGGAGCAGAATTACGACGTGGGGGGTTGTGAGTTTCTGGCCATCAAGAAGGAGCTGAAAACATGGCGGCACTGACTGGAGGGTGCTCAACACCCCTTCCTGGTTTGGACGGACCACCGAAACCTAGAGTATATTCAAGCAGCGAAGAGGCTGAACCCGCGTCAGGCCAGGTGGGCCATATTCTTCGCCAGGTTTGACTTTACCCTCTCCAACCAGCCGGGATCTAAGAATGTAAAGGCCGATGCGTTGTCCCGGGTGCATGACACAGAGGATCGGAGGGAGAAAGTGACACCCATTATTCCCCTTTACCGCATTGTGGCTCCTGTCGTTTGGATTATGGACACGGACATCCATCGAGCCCTGCGACAGGAGCCCTCACCTGCCCACTGTCCCGAGGGGCATACCTACATGCCCTCTGCTGTGTGGGACCGTCTCCTCGCCTGGGCACACACAGCACCTGTGCCGGGGCACCCAGGTATAGCCCGTACTATCGGCTGTCTCTCTGGCAAGTACTGGTGGCCCACCTTGGCACAGGACGTCCGGGTTTACGCCTCTTCCTGCTCCACCTGTGCACAGAGCAAGACACCGAGACACCTCCCCTATGGCAAACTCCACCCGCTGCCGGTTCCACAACAACCCTGGTCCCATCTCTCTGTGGACTTTGTCACAGACCTTCCCCCCTCGGAGGAGCATGCCACCATCCTGGTCGTTGTGAACCGGTTTTCCAAAGCCTGTCGTTTGATTCCTCTGCCTGGTCTCCCTACGGCCATGCAGACCGTAGAGGCTCTCTTCTCTCACGTCTTCCGGCACTACAAGATCACAGAGGACATCGTGTCTGACCGTGGTCCTCAGTTCATCTACCGTGTCTGGAAGGCCTTCATGGAACGACTGGGGGTCATGGTCAGTCTCACCTCCAGGTACCGTCCCCAATCAAATGGGCAGGTGGAAAGGGTAAATCAGGAACTGGGTAGGTACCTTCGTAGTTACTGTCAGGACTGGCCGGGGGAGTGGACTGCGTTTCTGCTTTGGACAGAATACGCACAAAACTCCCTCCGTCCTTCCTCCACTAACCTCACACCCGTTCAGTGTGTTCTAGGCTATCAGCCGGCCCTGACACCCTGGCACCGGAGTCAGATCGAGGCTCCTGCGGTGAGCGATTGGTTCCGGCGCGCCGAGGAGGTATGGAACACAGCGTACACCCGTCTCCAGCGCGTCGTCCTCCGGCAGAAGGCGCAGGCCAATTGTCACCATAGTTTGGCCTTGGTCTTTCAAAGTCCTGAGGAGAGTCAATGAGGTGATGTACAGATTACAGCTCCCCGTCAATTACCGTATCTCACCCTCATTTCATGTATCTCTCCTCAGGCCGGGGCCAGCTGGTCCCTTGGCTAGTGCTGGACCCCACAACGCATGTCCCCACCCCCCCTTGGACGTCGAGGGGGCCCCGGCCTCCTCCTTCCGCAGCCTGTTGGACTCATGGCGTCGTGGGGGGTCTCTCCAGTACCTGGTCGACTGGGAGGGGTACGGTCCCGAAGAGCAGTGCTGGGTTCCGGCACGGGACGTCCTGGACTGTTCTCTCATTCGGGACTTCCACAGGTGTCATCCTGACTGGGGAGGGTACTCTCACACCAGCCTTCGCTTTGGCTTCCCCTCCTGTCCAGCTCAGGTGTTCGGCATCGCCGGCCTTCTAGCTGCTGCCGAACGCCCTTCACTCATCAACCCCGGACTTGTTTCGTCATCATTACACACACCTAGTTCTAATCCCCACTCTATCACTGTATATATACTCCCTCTATCATTTGTCTTTGTCAGTCATTGTAAATGTTGCTTGTTTTCCTGAGAGGAATCTTTCCTACTATTTCCTGAGTACTTTATTATTTTGAACTTTGAACTTTCGTCCCGGTGCTTTAATAAATTCAGTAGTTCTAAACCTGCGACTTCCTCCTGCCTACTCCTCTCTACACTTGTGACAGAATTATGAGTACTTGCTACTGTGATTCCTGAAATGCAGAGCCTGTTGGAGTATTTTAATTCTGAAATTATACTTTTGTTACATTGTTTTCTAGCTCAGCTGGTTAGCCATCTCTCAGTCTCATTGACCACCAAACGTTGCTAACGCTAGCTAGCCACTTAATATAACTTGTTTTCTCATAATGTATGTTAGCTAGCTAAGTTAGCAATGTTATGAATACAACTCCCATCTGCTGTCCACATCAGGATACGATTTGAGAAGGCCAGTTAGCTCAAAGTGGTTATAGCTTTTACTGCATGCTGACCGTGAGTTCAGAGCCATTCAGTGGCTAGCTACACTGCAAACATAATTTGAGCAGGTTCCTGTGAAACCATTGTAATGGCAGTCCACTACAACATACCCAATAGTTTCCTGATTAGCAAGGGGTAGTCTGTGTTTAATTACATTGTTTATTATAAACACAGTTTGAGATCACTGGATTTCGCCAGTAATTGGAAGGAGATTTGGGCTTCCTGGGAAAATATTGTCAGAGGTTGCAACAGTAACCAAGGGCGCGGGGCTTAGCAAAGGGTCAACTGGGTGACCAATTTCAATTTGGCCACAAATTATGTTTTTTACAGAACAAGTTAGTGGTTGATTTATATTGTCACTTGCTTGACAAAAATCTTATCAGTTCTACCAGTTGAATACAATGTTGAATAATACTATCTAATTGTGTAAGTAGTTGTATTCATGTGAATAAATAATGTATCACGAGCTTCGAGGTAATTCAAAACATGCACTACTCATGAACAGGAAGAAACCTCAGCTATATACAGTTGAAGTCGGAAGTTAACATTCACTTAGGTTGGAGTCATTAAAACTCGTTTTTCAAACACTCCACAAATTTCTTGTTAACAAACTACAGTTTTGGCAAGTCGGTTAGGACATCTACTTTGTGCATGACACAAGTCATTTTTCCAACAATTGTTTACAGACAGATTATTTCACTTATAAATTCACTGTATCACAATTCCAGTGGGTCAGAAGTTTACATACACTAAGTTGACTGTGCCTTTAAACAGCTTGGACAATTCCAGAAAATGATGTCATGGCTTTAGAAGCTTCTGATAGGCTAATTGACATAAATTCAGTCAATTGGAGGTGTACCTGTGGATGTTTTTCAAGGCCTACCTTCAAACTCAGTGCCTCTTTGCTTGACATCATGGGAAAATCTAAAGAAATCAGCCAAGACCTCAGGAAAAAAAATGGTAGACCTCCACAAGTCTGGTTCATCCTTGGGAGCAATTTCCAAATGCCTGAAGGTACCACATTCATCTGTACAAACAATAGTACGCACGTATAAACACCATGGCACCATGCAGCCGTCATAC
The DNA here is from genome assembly GCF_965601325.2 of Salmo salar. Classification (NCBI taxonomy): domain Eukaryota; kingdom Metazoa; phylum Chordata; class Actinopteri; order Salmoniformes; family Salmonidae; genus Salmo; species Salmo salar. The sequence continues at coordinate 77,256,091 of NC_138291.1, read as the reverse complement.
CTCTCAAGAAGGAGACGCGTTCTGTCTCCTAGAGATGAACGTACTTTGGTGCAAAAAGTGCAAATCAATCCCAGAACAACAGCAAAGGACCTTGTGAAGATGCTGGAGGAAACAGATACAAAAGTATCTGTATCCACAGTAAAACGAACCCTATATCGACATAACCTGAAAGGCCGCTCAGCAAGGAAGAAGCCACTGCTCCAAAACCGCCATAAAAAAGCCAGACTACGGTTTGCAACTGCACATGCGGACAAAGATCGTACTTTTTGGAGAAATGTCCTCTGGTCTGATGAAACAAAAATATAACTGTTTGGCCATAATGACCATCATTATGTTTAGAGGAAAAAGAGGGATGCTTGCAAGCCGAAGACACCATCCCAACCGTGAAGCACGTGGGTGGCAGCATCATGTTGTGGGGTGCTTTGCTGCAGGAGGGTCTGGTGCACTTCACAAAATAGATGGCATTATGAGGTAGGAAAATTATGTGGATATATTGAAGCAACATCTCAAGACATCAGTCAGGAAGTTAAAGCTTGGTCGCAAATGGGTCTTCCAAATGGACAATGACCCCAAGCATACTTCCAAAGTTGTGGCAAAATGGCTTAAGGACAACAAAGTCAAGGTATTGGAGGGGCCATCACAAAGCCCTGACCTCAATCCTATAGAAAATTTGTGGGCAGAACTTAAAAAGTGTGTGCGAGCAAGGCGGCCTACAAACCTGACTCAGTTACACCAGCTTTGTCAGGAGGAATGGGCCAAAATTCACCCAATTTATTGTGGGAAGCTTGTGGAAGGCTACCCAAAACATTTGACCCAAGTTAAACAATTTAAAGGCAATGCTACCAAATGCAAATTGAGTGTATGTGAACTTCTGACCCACTGGAATGTGATGAAAGAAATAAAAGCTGAAATAAATCATTCTCTCTACTATTATTCTGACATTTCACATTCTTAAAATAAAGTGGTGATCCTAACTGACCTAAGACAGGGAATTCTTACTCTGATTAAATGTCAGGAATTGTGAAAAACTGACTTTAAATGTATTTGGCTAAGGTGTATGTAAACTTCCGACTTCAGCTGTACCAGCTGTCTCTCCATACACAGAACGTCTGGATTTCAACTACTTAAACAACTTGAACCTGACAATATTCCCTATGCTACGTCATTTAAAGGTCCTGGATCTCACCTTTAATCAAATTACCTTGTATTTTATGTCAGTATTTGCTACTTGTAGTGGATGTTGTACATATTATTTTGTCATACGCCTTGGTTCAACAGATGTCATATTACAGTTATTGCTGACAAGGATGTAACAACGTTGACTCTTACTGGGAAGCCCATTGAACATATTGGAAATAATGTCTTAAAGGTGCCAATGCAGCCGTTTTCATCAGTATCAAATCATTTTTGGGTAACAATTCAAATGGTCAAGAAGAAAACAAGAAATAGCTTCTTAGCAAAGAGCAATTATCAAATCAAGATTATCAATGTGGGGAGGAGGAAACTGAAAATGTATTCTCAAATTTGAGCTGGGTTGAGGCAAACCTGTGCTAGCACAGCCCAGTTTCACAACTTGTGCCAGCTCGATTAGAATTTGGGCTGGTGATGCTGTTACTAGATAACCACCAGCTGATCACTGCTGGATGCTGACACCACGTTTAGCTAGATCGTCTGGGCTTGTTGCTCTTAGCTAGCACATTGACAAGCAGTACTGCAGTAGTCAGACATGACACGAATTACCACAATAGCTGGATCCTTCATGAATTTTTTGCACTACAAAATAAACTTTTATGAGAACAGTCAGCCCTTGAATGCTAGCGACCTAATTTTCAGAGTTGAAACAAGCTAAAATCATAGTTGAAACAAGCTAGCATGCTAGCTAGCTAAAGTGAGCTAGCAGGAATTTTAGCTGGCCAGGTCATATTGAAAGCTCCATCATATCAAACCTGTCATCTGGTTTCCTTTGTTAGCAAACTAGCTAATAGCCAATGCCATGGCAAGCAAGGTAGGAATTAAGCTTGCTAACTAGCCTGAGTCTGGCTGACACTGGCAGGAGTATGGGATACGTTAGTTACAGCATGGTGAGTGTGAATACAATTCTTCAACATCTTGCTAGCTTGCTAGCAACATTAGTGAAGCCAGCTGCACAGTCACATGTTGGCTACCTAGCAACATAGCATAATTTCTAATTCATGGAGGTAGTGGAAACACAATTCAAGCTAGCCCACCAAGGCCAGCCTAACCCAGGTTGACTTCAAAGTGCCAATGGAAACAAGCTTTATTGGTCTATTAACTAATGGGAGGAAGATTATGCCTTCCAACAGGCTGAAATTTCAGGTGGTCTTTTTAAACTCTTACATGAAATGGGCATCATTTTTACAATTTCAAAGTATTATTCCAACCTCATAATGTGGAAATATTTGCCTTGATGCAAAGCTGTCATCAAGGCAAAGGGTGGCTACTTTGAAGAATATCAAATATATTATGATTTGTTTAACACTTTTTTGGTTACTACATGATTCCATATGTGTTATTTCATCGTATTGATTTCTTCACTATTATTCTACAATGTAGAAAATAGTAAAAATAAGGAAAAACCCTGGAATGAGTAGGTGTGTCCAAACTTTTGACTGGTACTGTATATAAAACACAGGGAAATCCGTTTTTTTGACTGCACTGGACCTTAAAAACTCACTGCATCTCCTACAAAACGTGTCCTTGCTGATACTGGTCTTCTCTTAATTTGTTTTTACTTTTACCCCTTTTTCTCCCCAATTGGTAGTTATGGTCTTGTCCCATCGCTGCAAATCCCCTACGGACTCGGTCACGGCCGGCTGTAGTGAAGCAGGTTGAGAGCTTCAAGTTCCTTAATGTCCACATCAACAACAAACTAGAATGGTCCAAACACACCAAGACAGTTGTGAAGAGGGCACGACAAAGCCTATTCCCCCTCAGGAAACTAAAAAGATTTGGCATGGGTACTGAGATCCTCAAAAGGTTCTACAGCTGCAAAATCGAGGGCATCCTGACTGGTTGCATCACTGCCTGGTACGGCAATTGCTCGGCCTCTGACCGCATGGTACTACAGAGGGTAGTGCGTACGGACCAGTACATCACTGGGGCTAAGCTGCCTGCCATTTAGGACCTCTACACCAGATGGTGTCAGAGGAAGGCCCTAAAAATTGTCAAAGACCCCAGCCACCCCAGTCATAGACTGTTCTCTCTACTACCGCATGGCAAGCGGTACCGGAGTGCCAAGTCTTGGACAAAAAGGCTTCTCAACAGTTTTTACCCCCAAGCCATAAGACTGCTGAACAGGTAATCAAATGGCTACCCGGACTATTTGCATTGTGTGCCCCCCCCACCCCTCTTTTTTACGCTGCTGCTACTTTCTGTTTATCATATGCATAGTTACTTTAACTATACATTCATGTACATACTACCTCAATTGGACCGACCAACCAGTGCTCCCGCACATTGGCTAACCGGGCTATCTGCATTGTGTCCCGCCACCCACCACCCGCCAACCCCTCTTATGCTACTGCTACTCTCTGTTCATCATATATGCATAGTCACTTTAACCATATCTACATGTACATACTACCTCAATCAACCTGACTAACCGGTGTCTGTATGTAGCCTCGCTACTTCTATAGCCTCGCTACTGTATATAGCCTGTCTTTTTACTGTTGTTTTATTTCTTTACTTACCTATTGTTCACCTAATACCTTTTTTGCACTATTGGTTAGAGCCTGTAAGTAAGCACTTCACTGTAAGGTCTACACCGGTTGTTTTCGGCGTACGTGACAAATAAACTTTGATTTGACACAGCCTGGGATCGAACCCAGGTCTGTAGTGACACCTCAAGCACTGCGATGCAGTGCCTTAGATCACTGCACCACTCGGGAGGCCGATACTGGTCTTCTCTACATTGAGAATCTGCATATAAACCATTTAACCAACCTGCAGGAGTTAAATGTCAGGATAAACAATTTCCTCTCAATGCACCTCCCATCTTATGCCATCAACTTCACAGACTTCAGGATGATGGATCTGCATGCTAATAACATACAGTGCCTTCAGAAAGTATTCATATCCCTTGACTTATTCCACATTTTGTTGTGTTACAGCCTGAATTCAAAATTGATTAAAAAAAATAATACATCTCAACCATCTACATGCAATACCCCATAATGAAAAAGTGAAAATGTTTTTAGACATTTTTGCAAATTTATTGAGAATGAAATACAGAAATATATCATTTACATAAGTATTCACACCCCTGAGTCAATACATGTTAGAATCATCTTTGGCAGCAATTACAGCTATGAGTCTTTCTGTGTAACCATTTTGAAGTCTTGCCATAGATTTTCAAGCAGATTTAAGTCAACTGTAACTCGGCCACTCAGGAACATTCACTGACTTCTTGGTAAGCAACTCCAGTGTAAATTTTGTCTTGTGTTTCAGGTTATTGTCCTGCTGAAAGGTGAATTCGTCTTCCGGTGTCTGGTGGAAAGCAGACATAACTAGGTTTTCCTCTATGATTTTGCCAGTGCTTAGCACCATTCAGTTTCTTTTTGATCCTGAAAAACTTCCCAGTTCTTAACAATTACAAGCATACCTATAATATGATGCTGCCACGACTATGCTTGAAAATATAGAGTGTGGTATTCAGTAATATGTTGTATTGGCTTTGCCCCTAACATAACACTTTGTAGTCAGGACAAAAAGTTAATTGCTTTGACACATTTTTTGCAGTATTACTTTAGTGCCTTGTTGCAAACAGGATGTATGTTTTGGAATATTTTTATTCTATACAGGCTTTCTTCTTTTCACTCTGTCAATTAGGTTAGTATTGTGGAGTAATTACAATGTTGTTGATCCATTCTCTGTTTTCTCCTATCACAGCCATTTAACTGTGTAACTGTTTTAAAGTCACCATTGGCCTCATGGTGAAATCCCTGAATGGTTTCCTTCCTCTCCGGCAATTGAGTTAGTTACACCATCCAAGTGTAATTAATAACTTCACCATGCAAAAAATTGATATTTAATGTCGGCTTTTTTTATTTTTACCCATTTACCAATAGATGCTCTTCTGTGCGAAACATTGGAAAACCTCAATGGTCTTTGTGGTTGAATCTGTTTTTGAAATTCACTGCTCGACTAAAGGAACCTTACAGATAATTGTATGTGTGGGATACAGAGATGAAGTAGTCATTCAAAAAATTATGTTAAACACTATTATTGCACACAGAGTGAGTCCATGCAACTTATTATGTGACTTCTTAAGCACATTTCTACTCCTGAACTTATTTAGGCTTGCCATAACAAAGGGGTTGAATTCTTATTGACTCAAGACATTTCAGCTTTTCATTTTAAATTAATTTGTAAACATAAAAAAATAAAAATACATATTTCCACTTTGACATTACGGGGTATTGTGTGTAGGCCAGTGACAAAAAAACTCACTGTTATCCATTTGAAATTCAGGCTGTAACAACAAAATGTGGAAAAAGTCAAGGGGTGTGAATACTTTCTGAAGGCACGTTATCAGTTGTAAGAGTGGATCACAAAGCTGTCTTAAGGCAAATTATGAACAACATCATAATTACACTCAACAGAAATCCATTTCAGAACTTTTACCTATGGGAACTCAACCTCTGATACGTTTGTATCAACTGATGTTACTAAAGACTGTTTTAACTTTTTGGATGGACTGTGCCACATCAACTTTCAGGAAATATGTTTACATGTACAACAAACAACCCCACCCCATAAACCAAAGCATTTGTTTCGTTGTTTGAAAAATGCTGCAACAATTTATCTTGAAAATAGTAAATCGGAAGACATGGAATGGGTTCGATTCAGACAAATCAAAGAGTTTAAGACAGAGTAGACTAGCCAGCATTCCAAGTCAGCAACTTTCACTTTAGCACGCAATAGAGAAACTAACCATCACAGATAATGTACATTCTGTTGCATTTTTCGATGCCATCGTGGACATGCCTAAGGATGGGTTGCCAGGACCAGTGGTTAGTAGACTGGCGAGCGTCACCGGTCTACTAACCATTGGTCCTGGCAACCCATCCTTACACACACCTGGCAACCTTCATTACACACACCTGCACCTAATTCGGCACACCTGGACTTCATCGCCATCCTGATTACTTCCCCTTCATATAGCGCTCCGTTGTTGTCATAATGGTGGGTGTAGCTGGTGTATGCAGTCAGGCGCAGGAGAGCAGAGAATTGGGAGCAACGTAACTTTACTCAGAATAATGAATGGTGCAAGGTAAAACACTACACTTGCCCAAACACAAACATCAACTTTTACGCACGGGCAAAAAACAGCACCCGTCAAAATAACCAGACACCAACATTTCCGAACATGACATAACTGTCACGTCCTGACCAGTAGAGGGTGTAGTTGGGTCAGGACGTGGCAGAAGGGAGTAAGTGTTTTATTGTTTCATTTAATTTTGGCCGTGTGACTTCCAATCAAGCACAGCTGTAGAGGGTTGTGGTTGATTGGGAGTCACACATAAGTTGCCTACGTTTCCGTTGTGTGGTGTGGGTAATTGTGCTTGTCACTGTTGTTGCACCTGACAGGACTGTGTTGGCTGTCAGTTTTGTTGTTTTTGTTAATTGCATAGTGTTCGTAACATTAAAAATGACGAACCCTAACTCCGCCGCATTTTGGTCCACTGCTTCCATAGACAACCATTACAGAATTACCCACCAAACCAGGACCAAGCGGCGGAAGAGGAAGGAGCAGCAGGACTACTGCGTTATGGACAAATGGACATGGGAACAGATCCTGGACGGAGAGGGACCATGGACTCAGGCTGGGGATTATCGCCTCCCGCAGTGGGAGATTGAAGCGGCGAGAGCGGAGAGGCGATACTACGAGGAGAGAGAGCGCAACGAGCGCGAGAGGCACCCCCAATATTTTTTTTGGGGGGGGCACACGGGACAGTCGGTGGAGCTGAGGTCGGAACCAGAGCCAGTCGGGATGACATTGGAGGTGAGCGAGGGCTATGAGACAGAGACTGTGACGGGGTTAATGGGAAAATTAGGAGAGAGAGAGATGAGAGAGCTGCTAGTGTGGTGCATAAAGTACGGCATTCGCCCTAATGAGCGTGTCGTGGGTATGATGTCACCTGAGGCAGCTCTCCATACTCGTCCTGAGGTGCGTGCTGGTTGTCTGGTAAAGACTGTGCCTGCGCCCAGAAACAGGCCTCCTCCATGTCTTCCCAGCCCTGCACATCCTGTACCTACGCCCAGAACCAAGCCTCCTGCATGTCTTCCTATCCTGGTCAAGCCCGTGCCTCCTCCACGGACCAGTACTCCAGTGGGTCTCTCTATCCTGGTCAAGCCCGTGTCTCCTCCACGGACCAGTCCTCCAGTGGGTCTCCCTATCCTGGTCAAACCCGTGTCTCCTCCACAGACCAGTCCTCCAGTGGATCTCCCTATCCTGGTCAAGCCCGTGTCTCCTCCACGGACCGGTCCTCCAGTGGGTCTCTCCACCCTGGTCTCTCCTGTGCCACCTCCTCAAGCCAGGCCTCCGTTATGTCTCCCCAGCCTGGTGAATCCTGAGTCGGAGCTGCCCGCCAGTCAACAGTCGTCAGAGCTGCCCGCCAGTCAACAGTCGTCAGAGCTGCCCGCCAGTCAACAGTCGTCAGAGCTGCCCGCTAGTCAACAGTCGTCAGAGCTGCCCGCCAGTCAACAGTCGTCAGAGCTGCCCGCCAGTCAACAGTGGCCAGACTGCCCTGAACTGCCGGAGTGGCCAGACTGCCCTGAACTGCCGGAGTGGCCAGACTGCCCTGAACTGCCAGAGTGGCCGGACTGCCCTGAACTGCCGGAGTGGCCGGACTGCCCTGAACTGCCAGAGTGGCCGGACTGCCCTGAACTGCCAGAGTGGCCGGACTGCCCTGAACTGCCGGAGTGGCCGGACTGCCCTGTTCTGCCGGAGTGGCCGGACTGCCCTGTTCTGCCAGAGTGGCCGGACTGCCCTGTTCTGCCAGAGTGGCCGGACTGCCCTGTTCTGCCGGAGTGGCCGGACTGCCCTGTTCTGCCAGAGTGGCCGGACTGCCCTGTTCTGCCGGAGTGGCCGGACTGCCCTGTTCTGCCAGAGTGGCCGGACTGCCCTGTTCTGCCGGAGTGGCCGGACTGCCCTGTTCTGCCAGAGTGGCCGGACTGCCCGGTTCTGCCAGAGGTGCCCGCCTGCCCTGATCTGCCAGGGTGCCCGGCCTGTCAGGATCAGCCCGAGTGGTCCTCCTGCCCTCCGGTCCAGCCCGAGTGGTCCTCATGCCCTCCGGTCCAGCCCGAGTGGTCCTCCTGCCCTCCGGCCCAGCCCGAGTGGCCCGCATGCCTTCCGGCCCAGCCCGAGTGGCCCGCATGCCTTCCGGCCCAGCCCGAGTGGCCCGCATGCCTTCCGGCCCAGCCCGAGTGGCCCGCATGCCTTCCGGCCCAGCCCGAGTGGCCCGCATGCCTTCCGGCCCAGCCCGAGTGGCCCGCATGCCTTCCGGCCCAGCCCGAGTGGCCCGCATGCCTTCCGGCCCAGCCCGAGTGGCCCGCATGCCTTCCGACCCAGCCCGAGTGGTCCGTCTGCCAGGGTCAGCCCGAGTGGCCCGTCTGCCCGGCGCAGCGATCGGCGCCAACAGAGTGGGCTACGCCGAAGGTGGAGCGAGGTGCACGTCCTGCACCTGAGCCACCTCCAGGATAGGTGGGTTGGGGAGGGAGGGTGTAGCACAGTGCCGTCGGTGACGGCAGCCACCCTCCCTTCCCTCCCTTATTAGTTAGGTGTTCCTTTTTGTTGGGGATTTTTTTTTGTGTGTTTTCCTTTTTTTAGGTGCATCCCGGGGTCTGCACCTTGAGGGGGGGGTACTGTCACGTCCTGACCAGTAGAGGGTGTAGTTGGGTCAGGACGTGGCAGAAGGGAGTAAGTGTTTTATTGTTTCATTTAATTTTGGCCGTGTGACTTCCAATCAAGCACAGCTGTAGAGGGTTGTGGTTGATTGGGAGTCACACATAAGTTGCCTACGTTTCCGTTGTGTGGTGTGGGTAATTGTGCTTGTCACTGTTGTTGCACCTGACAGGACTGTGTTGGCTGTCAGTTTTGTTGTTTTTGTTAATTGCATAGTGTTCGTAACATTAAAAATGACGAACCCTAACTCCGCCGCATTTTGGTCCACTGCTTCCATAGACAACCATTACAATAACACAATCCCGCACAACACAACATGGGGGAAACAGAGGGTTAAATACATGAACAATAATTAGGGGAATGAAAAACAGGTGTGTAGAAACAAAGACAAAACAAATGGAAAATGAAAAGTGGATCGGCGATGGCTAGTAGACCGGCAACGCCGACCGCCGAGCGCCGCCTGAACAAGGAGAGGAACCGACTTCGGCTGAAGTTGTGACAGTTGTTATCACCCACCAAGGCAATATTGTTTATGTTTCCATGTTTAGACGCGGTTCTTGGTTTGTAGCGGTCAATATGCGGCAGCATTAAACTCACTAACTGCACTTGCTTCCTGACTCTATGTTACAGACTTTCACAAATTAGTCTCTCTTCCACGGACTTGAGAATCTGAGAGTGCTCAAGATGTCAGGCATTCGTTACCAAGGCGATTTCATTGCTCCTATGTTTTTTAACCTTACTCTTCTGGTAACATTGGACATTTAATCTTCTGTTGTTGAGAAACTGCCTTGCAATTCTTTAGCTAATCTGGAAAGGTTAAGACATTTCACTCTCAATGGAAATAAATTGACAGCTGTGGATTTCTTGGAAAATTCTAGCATTGATGCACTTACATGGATGGACATAGGAATTGTAGCAATGCGATTTTGGCCTATCAACAATGAATATAATCTACCGTAACTGTGTTCATTTTAGCACTCTTTTTAGATTTAGTCTTTGTCATTTTGATTAAAGTATCAAATCTTAGTCACAATTTTGTTGTTTGAATCATGATTTAGTCTATAGTCGTGGCCAAAAGTTTTGAGAATGACACAAATATAAATTTTTACAAAGTCTGCTGCCTCAGTTTGTATGATGGCAATTTGCATATACTCCAGAATGTTATGAAGAGTGATCAGATTAATTGCAAAGTCCCTCTTTGCCATGCAAATTAACTGAATCCCCAAAAAACTTTTCCACTGCATTTCAGCCCTGCCACAAAAGGACCAGCTGACATCATGTCAGTGATTCTCTCGTTAACACAGGTGTGAGGCTGGAGATCACTCTGTCATGCTGATTGAGTTCAAATAACAGACTGGAAGCTTCAAAAGGAGGGTGGTGCTTGGAATCATTGTTCTTCCTCTGTCAAATATGGTTACCTGCAAGGAAACACGTGCCGTCACCATTGCTTTGCACAAAAAGGGCTTCACAGGCAAGGATATTGCTGCCAGTAAGATTGCACCTAAATCAACCATTTATCGGATCATCAAGAACTTCAAGGAGAGAGGTTCAATTGTTGTGAAGAAGGCTTCAGAAAGTCCAGCAAGCGCCAGGACCGTCTCCTAAACTTGATTCAGCTGCGGGATCGGGCCACCACCAGTACAGAGCTTGCTCAGGAATGGCAGCAGGCAGGTGTGAGTGCATCTGCACGCACAGTGAGGTGAAGACTTTTGGAGGATGGCTTGGTGTCAAGAAGAGCAGCAAAGAAGCCACTTCTCTCCAGGAAAAACATCAGGGACAGACTGATATTCTGCAAAAGGTACAGGGATTGGACTGCTGGGGTAAAGGGGTAAAGTCATTTTCTCTGATGAATCCCCTTTCCGATTGTTTGGGGCATCCGGAAAAAAGCTTGTCCGGAGAAGATAAGGTGAGCGCTACCATCAGTCCTGTGTCATGCCAACAGTAAAGCATTCTGAGACCATTCATGTGTGGGGTTGCTTCTCAGCCAAGGGAGTGGGCTCACTCACAATTTTGCCTAAGAACACAGCCATGAATAAAGAATGGTACCAACACATCCTCTGACAGCAACTTCTCCCAACCATCCAGGAACAGTTTGGTGAGGAACAATGCCTTTTCCAGCATGATGGAGCACCTTGCCAGAAGGCAAAAGTGATAACTATGTGGCTCGGGGAACAAAACATTGATATTTTGGGTCCATGGCCAGGAAACTCCCCAGACCTTAATCCCATTGAGAATTTGTGGTCAGTCCTCAAGAGGCGGGTGGACAAACAAAAACCCACAAATTCTGACAAACTCCAAGCATTGATTATGCAAGAATGGGCTGCCATCAGTCAGGATGTGGCCTAGAAGTTAATTGAAAGCATGCCAGGGCGGATTGCAGAGGTCTTGAAAAAGAAGTGTCAACACTGCAAATATTGACTCTTCGCATCAACTTCATGTAATTGTCAATAAAAGCCTTTGACACTTATGAAATGCTTGTAATTATACTTCAGTATTCCATAGTAACATCTGACAAAAATATCTAAAGACACTGAAGCAGCAAACTTTGTGGAAATTAATAGTGTCATTCTTGTCACGATCGTCGAAAGGAGCGGACCAAGGCGCAGCGTGAGTTGAGTTCCACATACTTTATTTCACAGTGAAACTACAAAAAAACAATAAACATAACCCGAACGTGAAAGCCGTAGTGCAACAAAACACTAACACAAACAATATCCCACAAACGTAGGTGGGAAAAAGGGCTACCTAAATATGATCCCCAATTAGAGGTAATGATTACCATACAAACACTAGAAACCCCCCTAGTCATGCTCTGACCTATACACCATAGAGAACCCAGAGGGTTCCAACTTCCTTGGCGATTCCCTCCAAGGAAGGGGCTCGCATCCTCCTAGGATTTCCTCCCATGTCCAAAACTCCTTTACCTCCATACCATGCTGCTTGGTCCTGCATTGGTGGGATATTCTGTCACGATCGTCGAAAGTAGCGGACCAAGGCGCAGTGTGAGTTGAGTTCCACGTACTTTATTTCACAGTGAAACTACAAAAAAACAATAAACATAACCCGAACGTAAAAGCTGTAGTGCAACAAAACACTAACACAAACAATATCCCACAAACGCAGGTGGGAAAAAGAGCTAGCTAAATATGATCCGCAATTAGAGGTAACGATTACCAGCTGCCTCTAATTAGGAACCATACAAACCACCAAAATAGAAATACAAACGCTAGAAACCCCCCTAGTCACGCTCTGACCTATACACCATAGAGAACCCAGAGGGCTCTCTATGGTTAGGGCGTGACAATTCTCAAAACTTTTGGCCACAACTGTACAGTAGCTATTGCCAAAATAATAAAAACAGTGGGCCATTTTAGTCAACTAAAAGCCCTTTCATTTTAGTCACATCACATTTGCATTGCCTCATTAACCTATAGTAAACATAAATCACTGACTTCCATGTGCACAAACAAACATAGCCTTGTCCTACCAACATATTTGTCTGCATAACATCCTATTCTCTTTCCAACCACAGAAATATGACAAACATACACTGCCCCAAAAAATTAAGGGAACACTAAAATAACACATCCTAGATCTGAATGAATGAACATAGTTTCTTTACATAGTTGAATGTGCTGACAACAAAATCACACAAAAATAATCAATGGAAATCCAATTTATCAACCCATGGAGGTCTGGATTTGGAGTCACACTCAAAATTAAAGTGGAAAACCACACTACAGGCTGATCCAACTTTGATGTAATGTCCTTAAAACAAGTCAAAATGAGGCTCAGTAGTGTGTGTGGCCTCCACGTGCCTGTATGACCCCCCTACAACGCCTGGGCATGCTCCTGATGAGGTGGCGGATGGTCTCCTGAGGGATCTCCTCCCAGACCTGGACTAAAGCATCCACCAACTCCTGGACAGTCTGTGGTGCAACGTGGCGTTGGTGGATGGAGCGAGACATGATGTCCCAGATGTGCTCAATTGGATTCAGGTCTGGGGAACGGGCGGGCCAGTCCATAGCATCAATGCCTTCCTCTTGCAGGAACTGCTGACACACTCCAGCCACATGAGGTCTAGCATTGTCTTGCATTAGGAGGAACCCAGGGCCAACCGCACCAGCATATGGTCTCACAAGGGGTCTGAGGATCTCATCTCGGTACCTAATGGCAGTCAGGCTACCTCTGGCGAGCACATGGAGTGCTGTGCGGCCCCCCCAAAGAAATGCCACCCCACACCATGACTGACCCACCGCCAAACTGGTCATGCTGGAGGATGTTGCAGGCAGCAGAACGTTCTCCACGGCGTCTCCAGACTCTGTCACGTCTGTCACGTGCTCAGTGTGAACCTGCTTTCATCTGTGAAGAGCACAGGGCGCCAGTTGGGAATTTGCCAATCTTGGTGTTCTCTGGCAAATGCCAAACGTCCTGCACGGTGTTGGACTGTAAGCACAACCCCCACCTGTGGACGTCGGGCCCTCATACCACCCTCATGGAGTCTGTTTCTGACCGTTTGAGCAGACACATGCACATTTGTGGCCTGCTGGAGGTCATTTTGCAGGGCTCTAGCAGTGCTCCTCCTGCTCCTCCTTGCACAAAGGCGGAGGTAGCGGTCCTGCTGCTGGGTTGTTGCCCTCCTACGGCCTCCTCCACGTCTCCTGATGTACTGGCCTGTCTCCTGGTAGCGCCTCCATGCTCTGGACACTACGCTGACAGACACAGCAAACCTTCTTGCCACAGCTCGCATTGATGTGCCATCCTGGATGAGCTGCACTACCTGAGCCACTTGTGTGGGTTGTAGACTCCGTCTCATGCTACCACTAGAGTGAAAGCACTGCCAGCATTCAAAAGTGACCAAAACATCAGCCAGGAAGCATAGGAACTGAGAAGTGGTCTGTGGTCACCACCTGCAGAACCACTCCTTTATTGGGGGTGTCTTGCTAATTGCCTATAATTTCCACCTGTTGTCTATTCCATTTGCACAACAGCATGTGAAATGTATTGTCAATCAGTGTTGCTTCCTAAGTGGACAGTTTGATTTCACAGAAGTGTGATTGACTTGGAGTTACATCGTGTTGTTTAAGTGTTCCCTTTATTTTTTGAGCAGTGTATATAAGAAACAATTATCTGACCATGTAAATCCCTGCTCATCTGCGTAAATGTGCCTTAGGAGGACTGCAGATGAAATTGCAATGTCCGTACTGTGAGAGGCCTAAGACAGCACTACAGGGAGACAGGACGGACAGGTGATTGTCCTTGCAGTGGCAGACCACGTGTAACAACACCTGCATAGGATCGGTACATCCCAACATCACACCTGCGGGACAGGTACAGGATGGCAACAACAACTGCCCGAGTTACACCAGGAACGCACAATCCCTCCATCAGTGCTCAGACTGTCCGCAATAGGCTGAGAGAGGCTAGACTGAGGGCTTGTAGGCCTGTTGTAAGGCAGGTCCTCACCAGACATCACCGGCAACAACGTCGCCTATGGGCAAAAACCCACCGTCGCTGGACCAGACAGGACTGGCAAAAAGTGCTCCTCACTGACGAGTCGCGGTTTTGTCTCACCAGGGGTGATGGTCGGATTCGCGTTTATCGTCGAAGGAATAAGCGTTACACCGAGGCCGGTACTCCGGAGCGGGATCGATTGAAGTGGAGGGTCCGTCATGGTCTGGGGTGGTGTGTCACAGCATCATCGGACTGAGCTTGTTATCATTGCAGGCAATCTCAACGCTGTGTGTTACAGGGAAGACATCCTCCTCCCTCATGTGTTACCCTTCCTGCAGGCTCATCCTGACATAACCCTCCAGCATGACAATGCCACCATCCATCCTGCTTGTTCTGTGCGTGATTTCCTGCAAGACAGGAATGTCAGTGTTCTGCCATGGCCAGCGAAGAGCCCGGATCTCAATCCCATTGAGCATGTCTGGGACCTGTTGGATCGGAGGGTGAGGGCTAGGGCCATTCCCCCCAGAAATGTCCAGGAACTTGCAGGTGCCTTGGTGGAAGAGTGGGGTAACAACTCACAGCAAGAACTGGCAAATCTGGTGCAGTCCATGAGGAGGAGATGCACTGCAGTACTTAATGCAGCTGGTGGCCACACCAGATACTGACTGTTACTTTTGATCCCTCTTTGTTCAGGGACACATTATTCCATTTATGTTAGTCACATGTCTGTGGAACTTGTTTAGTTTTTGTCTCAGTTGTTGAATCTTATGTTCATACAAATATTTACACATGTTAAGTTTGCTGAAAATAAACGCATTGGACAGTGAGAGGACGTTTCTTTTTTTGCTGAGTTTAGTATGGGTTGCACCTCTGTCACGTCATTGTCATTATTATTGTTATCAGAATTACACAGCCACATTGATGTCCAAAAGTAGAACGGGAGCTAATGACTGTTTCGCCCAGGGATGTAGTATAGTCATTTAACCTTGAGTCCGAATCGATTCCTAAGTCCCCTGTGTTTGAGTCCGAGTCACCAATGGTCGAGTCACAAGTCGAGTAAATGGTTTGCTATCCATTTTCCTTTCTTTCTATGCCACCAAATGTTTAAATATAGGCTACTGGTAATGTTACCAGGTCCACGTTCAGTTGCAAAACATTGTTGAACATTGCAGATAGAAATTACACGAATAGAGCCAACGTTACTCCTTATCCATAATAAGAGATGCATGTTTGTTCTACACAGCATATTTCTATCTGAACATTCCAAAAAGTTGGGTCCTGTTGAATGCACCCCAGGTTGTTTGCTATAAATAGCTAATGAGGTAACATGACTGAACAAGGTGAAGCCTAAGCAAGTAGTTAACTGTCCGGTCCGCAAATAGCTTAGTTTTAGAATGGCCTACAATAACCTTTATGAATGTAAAAGGCGGCCCGTCAATGCATGATAGAAAAAAATGTAGCACCAGTATTATGGGTCATATCTCTTAAACGGCAATGGCTAGAATCAAGCCATTTTCTCTGAGGAAAAGAGGCTCATAGGTTTATGTTGGCTACAGAACCTGGCTATGAAATGCAGTGGGAAAGTGGGAGGGTTGAGCGAGACTACAAATCCAAAAACGTTCTGTACTCAAGGGATAGTAAAACATAGCTAGACTGCTGTTTAACCATTAAACTTAATGCTGCTATTGTTTTTCATTTCTTAAAGCAGCTTGTGTTTCTTAACCAGGCAAAGGGTAGCTAACTACAAGGCTGGTGGTACCCATCATTGTGGTTTTTATTCTGGCATTGTCAGCATTGGCCTACAAATTCCAGTTCTACCAGCATTGCTTCTGTGTTTTGTTGAGAGGCTACAAGGTCTCACGCCAGCAGGAATGCCCTTACGATGCTTTTGTGATCTACTCCAGCAAGGATGAGGCCTGTGTGATGGAGTAACTGGTGAAGAACCTTGAGAAAGGAGTCCCTCCTATTCAGTGGTGTAGTGGAAGTTATTTCAGTGGGCATCGCATATAACTTCTTAATCCCCAGAATGCATATCAAAGCAGTGTAGTTGAGGTATACGAGGTATCAATTAATAAGGCGATGTAACAGAGCAGAATGTTTTGCTTAAAATGTTAATAAACTATTATTTCTTCACATTTTCAGTGCAGCAATGTGCACACGGTGGTAGGCCTAGAACAGTGTTAATGTTCCAAAATGCAATTTTGATGAAAATCCTGTTCCAAAATGTGCACCCCACATGCAAGCAGTTTCATGGACAGAGATGGAAATACACATAAGACATTTAGAGAGGGGAGATCTAAAGATGCAACAACTATCATGGGTTGCTAATATGACTAGGATAATGCCTTTGGCTGCTAGTGTCATGAGTGTCGTAGGGTTTAGACCAATACGCAGCGGAAAAATGTATACTCATCTTTTATTAAAGGACAAAGAAGGAAAAAACTAAATAAACATGTATACAAAAAACACGACGACAAAGAACAGGCCGGTAAAGCACAAAGCAACAATCTCCCACAAAATCCTATGACAAAAACACTCCTAAATATAGGGCCTTCAATCAGAGGCAACGATAGACAGCTGCCTCCAATTGAAGGCCCCAATCCCCATTACCAAAACATAGAAATACAAATGACTAGACTGAACATAGAACTAAACTAACATAGAACAATAACCAAAACCCTGGACTAATAAATCAAATACCCCTCTACATAAACAACCACCCCAAACCATATAAACCAAATACCCCCTCTACATGAACACATACACAAACACACCCTGAACCACAAAACAAATACCCCCTGCCATGTCCTGACCAAACTATAAGAACAAGTAACCCCTTTACTGGTCAGGACGTGACAGTAACCCCCAAGGTGCATACAAACGACTAGACTGAACATGGAACTAAACTAACATAGAACAATAACCAAAACCCTGGACTAATAAATCAAATACCCCTCTACATAAACAACCACTTTACACAAATAACCAAAATAACCCCCCAAAACAAAATAAATCCCAAAACATGGGAGGGAAGGGAGGGTGGCCACCGTCACCGACGGTGCTCCTGCAACACCCCCCCTTTCCCCAAATACTCCCCCCTCAGGAGGTGGCTCAGGAGCTGGACGCAGACCCCGCTCCACCCCTGCCTCACTCCGCTCACATAACGTCTCTACAGCGATGTCCCTCTTCGTCGACCCCGGACCGTGGGCCGACTCTGGGAGCCCCGGACCGTGGGCCGACTCTGGGAGCCCCGGACCGTGGGCCGACTCTGGGAGCCCCGGACCGTGGGCCGACTCTGGGAGCCCCGGTTGCCGGATGCTCTGGACGAGGCACTGTTGCCGGATGCTCTGGACGAGGCACTGTTGCCGGATGCTCTGGACGAGGCACTGTTGCCGGATGCTCTGGACGAGGCACTGTTGCCGGATGCTCTGGACGAGGCACTGTTGCCGGATGCTCTGGACGAGGCACTGTCGTCGGAAGCTCGGGACTGGGCTGACGCACTGAAAGCCTGATGCGTGGGGCTGGTAGTGGAGGTACCATACTGGGGACACGCACCTCAGGGCTAGTGCGGGGAGCAGGGACAGGACGAGTTGGACTGGGCTGACGCACTGGAAGCCTGGTGTGTGGTGCTGGTTTAGGAGACGCCAGACTACGCACCTCAGGGTCAGCACGAGAAGCAGGAACTGGATACACCGGGACATGGGTAAGCACTGGAGGTCTGGAGCGCACCTCTTGCACAACCCGTCCTGGCCGGATGGAAATAGCAGCCCTGCACAAGAGGAGTGCTGGTACAGGGTGAATTGGGCTGTGCAGAGGCCTGATGGTTGCCGTGCGTAGAGCAGGCGTAGGGTAGCCTGGGCCTAGGAGGCGCACTGGTGGCCAGTTGCATTGTGCAGGCATCCTCCTTACAGGCTGGATGTCCACTCTAGCACGGCACTTGCGAAGGGCTGGGATCGCTCGCACCGGACTGTGCGTGCGCATAGGCGAGATCATGCGCACTACCGCATACTCCGGCGCTCTCCACTCCAAATGCTTCCCATAATAAGCACGGGGAGCTGGCTTAGGGCTCACCCTTGGCCCAGCCAAACTACCCGTGTGCCCCCCCAAAAAAATTATTGGGGGTGCCTCTCGTGCTTCCCCAACGGCACGTACAAAGCTTCATACCAGCGCCTCTCCGCCTTGGCTGCCTCTATCTCCTCTGGTGGGCGCCGATATTCCCCAGCCTGGTGCCAAGGTCCAGCCCCGTCCAGAATTTCCTGCCATGTCCATGATTCTACTGGGCTCTGTTGCTGCTCCCTTCTCCGCTGCTTGGTCCGTGTTTGGTGGGAGATTCTGTCACGAGTGTCGTAGGGTTTAGACCAAGACGCAGCGGAAAAATGTATACTCATCTTCTTTTATTAAAGGACAAAGAAGGAAAAAACTAAATAAACATGTATACAAAAACACGACGACAAAGAACAGGCCGGTAAAGCACAAAGCTATACACAGCAACAATCTCCCACAAAATCCCATGACAAAAACACTCCTAAATATAGGGCCTTCAATCAGAGGCAACGATAGACAGCTGCCTCCAATTGAAGGCCCCAATCCCCATTACCAAAACATAGAAATACAAATTACTAGACTGAACATAGAACTAAACTAACATAGAACAATAACCAAAACCCTGGACTAATAAATCAAATACCCCTCTACATAAACAACCACCCCAAACCATATAAACCAAATACCCCCTCTACATGAACACATACACAAACACACCCTGAACCACATAAAACAAATACCCCCTGCCACGTCCTGACCAAACTGAAAGAACAAATAACCCCTTTACTGGTCAGGACGTGACAGCTAGACAATGAAAGAAAGTTGAAAGAAAACCAATAGAACAGGAGAATGCATATAAGAAAGTCTTTATAAGTAATTGACTCCACGTTTCTATGGTGGGACTTTGGCTAAAGGCTACTTCAAAGCCAGGAAAGAAATGCCTCATATATGAAGTAAAACGTCCAAGTTTCAAACAATTTAAGGAACATAAAAAATATAGTGATGCTAATGATAGGCCTAACCATCTTCTGGTAGATGGAAAGCTTTTCCCAAAAACCTTCTCAATTTAAAAAATAAATCTTAATTATTATTATTGGATTTTTCCCAGATCTCAAAAGTGGTCTCCTGATGTGGTTTAAGCATTGTTGTGGACTTACAACATCCAATGTTGTTGTTTCTCTATTCAAAAATCTTATCTTTGAGAATGAAAACCTGAAATGTAAAAAAACAACAGTCAGCTTCAATTATCTGTTTCAACAGTAGGCCTACTATTAGCTCAGGTTGACCTGACTGTAAAATACCAATATGGGATTCATCATTAGGTCATTCAGAGTGTGTCACTGTTTCTCATATCATTTTTCACACAGGGCGCCTTTCCTTCCTTTGGGATTTTTTTGGTACAATTTGAGTATACCCACTTCTCCAGGCACCACTACATCATTGCTCCCATTCAACTGTGCCTCCACGAGCGGGACTTTGAAGTGGGCAAGTCCACCACCTCCAACATCATAGACGAGGGCATTATGGGTAGCCGCAAGGTCATCATGGAAGTGTCACACCACTTCATCAACAGCGCATGGTGTTGCTTTGAGTTTAAGGTGGCTCAGTCCTGGCTGGTGCTGAAGGGCAATCCTATCATCATCATCATCATCATCATCATCATACTGGAGGATGTGGAGAAGAGGACCAAGAAAATGTTTGGGCTCCACAAATACTTGAAGAAGAACACTTACCTGAAATGGAGGGACAACCCCATCAGCAGCATGAGATTCTGGATTCACCACAGGAAGGCTGCCATCTCAAAGACACGATAAACTGGTTCTGCATGTCATCATTTTGTGTGACACATGCTCAGATATTGAGAAGTGAGTCTTTTAAGTTCCTAACCCTTTACTTAGGTTATACATTTAACATCAATTAATTTTATAATTACTTTTTTGATACAAGAGATTATTCAGTGATACAGTGCTTTATATCAGACTGCACTCACTGCAGTACTGCACATGTGTACCTCAATTTTGTAATTTGTTGACTTAAGACAGTGATTGTAAAAAGGCATGACTGCAGCTTTTATTCTTCTCTACATATATTCACGTGGTCCATCTGCATTATTTCGAATAAACTCATGGGAATTTACAAACACTCTCCCTTTTGCACAGTTAACTACAGAATGCTGTTTTAATTCTCAGAGAACAGTTTGACTACCAGAGAAATATGAAGTCCATAATATAGGCCAAGCAGGAGGATGAGAATTGTGGAAATCATGCATCTTCCAGTTCTGTGAATGGCCTCATTGTCCTGGCACTGTAATACAAATGCTTCCATTTATAAGACGACGCCTGCAGTGAATGCATGCAAACACAGGGACGTCCGGAGTCATTGACACCAAGCCTATAGCTATCGGATTTCATCTATCAGATTGGTTGTTGTTTACAGGCAAGAATGTTGATGGTCTGAATAGTAAAGACTTCCATTGGAAAAAAAGTTCATGAAAAAGGCATCAAATTACATATCAGGCATACACAAAATCTGATTTTTTGTTTGACATGACTCGCCTACAGACAGCGGGCTCTAGCTGCTGATTTACCATAGACACACACATCAAGTGCCAAAAAATGTGTGTGCGAGAGAGATGATGTGTGACAGAGAACAACCCATTAGAGAGCTGGCCACCCCTGCAGAGAAGCCACCTTAAATCCTGACCAAAGTCTCAACACCACAGCAGAACAGCGCACCTCAGACCCTGACCATAGCCTCAACATCACAGCAGGACAGATAAATTAAGCCCAGGGGATCCCACCCCCTGTCAGCCCCCTGTAAGGCCTCCTGACAACCCCCCCACACCCACTGAGGACATACACAAGCCACAGATTGTACTCCTTATGGACTCAAACAGGAAATATATACAAAAAAAGAACCCTTTTTCTCAAACACACTCACTAAACTCTGGTGTCCAAACACCCAGCGCGCCCTAGGCCTTCTGTCTGAGGACCAACTAGGGTCACCCAGCCACATAATAATACACACAGGCACAAACGACCTGAAAGCACGGCAGAAAAGGATGGCCACAGCACTGAAGGAAGTGATTGAAAAAGCTTCTTCTACTTTCCCTAGCGGACAAGTGGTTATCTCCACCCTGCTACCACAAAAAGACTTTCACCCTGCTACCATACAGCGGGTAAGCGCAAGTATTTCCCATGACTGTGCCTCAAAATCAAATGTTTACATGGCCCACCATTCCACCCTGGCCCGTACGACCAGGTCCACCTCTACAAGGCAGCAATCCCAACTTTTGCAAGGACCCTGAAGGAAGTCACCCTCAACTGCATCCCCAGCAACTCACACAGGAGCAAGAAATGGACACCCCTCCCAGACCAGCGAAACCCCCTCCCGAAGGACCTGCACCGAGAGAACCCACGCCAAGAGGACCTACACCCAAACCACAGCTTCACCAGCCACACACCCAACCAGCTAAGACCACCCCAAACAAACTCTGAACACACCCTATATAGGCCCCCCCAGATAAGACCTATGCCCCTTCTGCCCCCCAATGCCCCCTGCCCCTGCAGCAAGGACCTCAATATGACAGCCGCACATATGCCCAAGCCGTGAGCAGAGAAACAGGCCAACCCCCACTAATGCACCCCAACCAAGCCCCATCCTGCGAACTAAGGGTTATGTAATGGTCCGGGCTTAAACCACACGAAAACAACACTAGACATAATGAACACAAAACCTTTAGTACCTCTTTCTGGAATATACAAGGTCTAAGGTCATCTGCCTTTGGCCTAAAGAGCAGGAACCCAGACTTCATCAAAGAAATTGGAAATACTGACATTGTCATCCTACAAGAAACATGGTATAGAGGAGACGGACCCACTCATTGCCCTCTAGGTTACAGAGAGCTGGTAGTCCCATCTACCAATCTACAAGGTGTGAAACAGGGAAGAGACTCAAGGGGTATGCTAATTTTGTATTGAGCAGACCTAACCCCACTCTATTAAATTAGTCAAAACAGGAACAATTTACATCTGGCTAGAAATTAATAAGGAAATTATCTCACCAGAGAAAATGTCCTCATGTGTGCTACCAATATCCCCCCAGTAGCATTCCCATACTTTAATGAAGACAGCTTCTCCATCCTAGAGAGGGAGATCAACCATTTCCAGGCCCAGGGACATGTACTAGTCTGTGGTGCCCTAAATGGCAGAACTGGACAAGAACCTGACACTCTCAGCACACGGGAAACAAACACCTACCTGGAGGTGACAGTATTCCCTCCAAAATATGCCCCCCTAGACACAACTACGACAAAACAACCAACAAAAATGGGTCAAAACTCCTGCAGCTCTGTCGCACGCTGGGTCTGTACATAGTCAAAGGTAGGCTTCGAGGAGACTCCTATGGTAGGTACACCGACAGCTCATCCCTTGGCAGTAGTACTGTATATTACTTCATCACTGAACTCAACCCAGAGTCTCTCAGAGCGTTCACAGTCAGACACCCCTATCAGATCACAGCAAAATCACAGTCTACCTGAATAGAGCAATACTCAATCATGAGGCATCAAAGCCAAAGTAACTACACAATATTAAGAAATGCTATTGATGGAAGGAAAGTAGTGTAGAAACCTACCATAAAACAATTAGGCAACAAGAAATTCAATCCTTTTTAGACAACTTCCTGGACAAAACATTTCACTGTAATAGTGAAGGTGTAAACTTGGCAGTAGAAAGCCTAAACAGTATATTTGAACTTTCAGCTTCCCTATCAAACATTTCAAGAAGACAACTTAAGTACACTAATAACAATGTAAAATTGTTTGATGAAGAATGTAAAAACCTAAGAAAGAAATTGAGAAACCTATCCAACCAAAAACATAGAGACTAAGAAAACCTGAGTCTACGCCTTCACTATGGTGAATCACTAAAACAATACGAAAATACACTACGGGGAAAAAAAGGAACAGCACGTCAGAAATCAGCTCAATGTAACTGAAGAATCCATAGAATCTAATCACTTCTGGGAAAGTTGGAAAACTCTAAACAAACAACACGAAGAGTTATCTATCCAAAACGGAGATACCAATCTTATACCAATTTTTTTGGTCTATAACAAAGAACAAATAGCAAAAACATATCCGTTATCAATTACAAATGCTAGAATCAGCTATTTAAGACTACCAGAACCCATTGGATTTTCCAATTATATTGAATGAACTACAGGACAAAATACAAATCCTTAAACCCAAAAAGGTGTTGATGGTATCCAACATGAAATGATAAAATATACAGACCACAAATTCCAATTGGCTATACTTAACTCTTTAACATCCTCCTCAGCTCTGGCATCTTCCCCAATATTTGGAACCAAGGACTGATAACCCCAATCCACAAAAGAGGAGACAAATTTGACCCCAATAACTTCCATGGGATATGTGTCAACAGCAACCTTGGGAAAATCCTCTGCATTATCATTAACAGCAGACTTGTACATTTCCTCAGTGAAAACAATGTACTGAGCAAATGTCAAATTGGCTTTTTACCAAATTACTGTACGACAGACCACATATTCACCCTGCACACCCTAAATGACAAACAAACAAACCAAAACAAAATTAAAGTCTTCTCATGCTTTGTTGACTTTAAAAAAGTTTTGACTCAATTTGGCATGAGGGTCTGCTATACAAATTGATGGAAAGGGTGTTGGGGGAAAACATACGACATTATAAAATCCATCTACGCAAACAACAAGTGTGTGGTTAAAATTGGCAAAATAATACACACATTTCTTTCCACAGGGCCGTGGGATGAGACAGGAATGCAGCTTAAGCCCCACCTTCTTCAACATATATATCAATGAATTGGCGAGGGCACTATAACAGTCTGCAGCACCCGGCCTCACCCTACTAGAATCTGAAGTCAAATATCTACTGGTGCTTCTGTCCCCAACCAAGGATGGCCTACAGCAGCACCTAGATCTTCTGCACAGATTTTGTCAGACCTGAGGCCCTGACAGTAAATCTCAGTAAGACAAAAATAATGTTGATCGAAAAAACGTCCAGTTGCCAGGACCACAAATACAAATTCCATCTAGACACCATTGCCCTTGAGCACACAACAAACTATACATCGGCCTAAACATCAGAGCCACAGGTAACTTCAACAAAGCTGTGAATGATCTGAGAGACAAGGCAAGAAGGGCCCTCTATGTCATCCAAAGGAACATAAAATTTGACATACCAATTAGGATCTGGCTAAAAATGCTTGAATCAGTTTTAGAACCCATTACCTTTTATGGTTGTGAGGTCTGGGGTCCGCTCACCAACCAAGAATTCACAAAATGGGACAAACACCAAATTGAAAATATCCTCTGTGTACAATGTAAAACACCAAAGAATGCATGCTGAGCAGAATTAGGCCAATTCCCGTTAATTATCAAAATCCAGAGAAGAGCCTTTAAATTCTACCACCACCTAAAAATAAGTGATTTACAAACCTTCCATAACAAAGCCATCACCTACAGAGAGATGAACCTGGAGAAGAGTCCCCTAAGCAAGCTGGTCCTGGGGCTCTGTTCACAAACACAAACACACCCCACAGAGCTCCAGGAAAGCAACACAATTAGACCCAACCAAATCGTGAGAAAACAAAAAGATAATTACTTGACACATTGGAAAGAATTAACAAAAAAAATAGTAAACTAGAATGCTATTTGGCCCTAAACAGAGAGTACACAGTGGCAGAATACCTGACCACTGTGACTGACCCAAAATGAAGGAAAGCTTTGACTATGTACAGACTTGCTATTGAGAAAGGTTTTCGAAGGCAGACCTGGCTCTCAAGAGAAGACAGGCTATGTGCACACTGCCCACAAAATGAGGTGGAAACTGATCTGCACTTCCTAACCTCCTGCCAAATGTATGACCATATTAGAGACACATATTTCCCTCAGATTACACAGATCCACAAATAATTAAAAAACAAATCCAATTTTGATAAACTCCCCTATCCATTGGGTGAAATACTACAGCCATCACAGCAGCAAGATTTGTGACCTGCTGACACAAGAAAGGGGCAACCAATGAAGAACAAACACCATTGTAAATACAACCCATATTTATGTTTATTTATTTTTCCTTTTTTCCTTTCAGTATTTGCACATCGTTACAACACAGTATATAGACATAATATGACATTTGAAAAGTATATTATTATTGGAATATTTACTGTTCACTTTTTATTTAACTTTTGTTTATCCATTTCACTTGCTTTAGCAATGTAAACATATGTTCCCAATGCTAATGAAGCCCTTGAATTGAAATTGAACTGAGAGAGGACAGATTAGAGGGGGGTAGTGAAGGCAATTTAGTAAATTTAGAGTAGAGGCAGTCGGCATGTATTACTCCGGGGCTATAGGGGGCAGTCTTGATTTCATATGCCAGTGACAAGCTACAACGCATTCGCCAATGCGCTCCAACGTTGTTGGCGCCAGAAGGAAGATCAGTGGCGCCAGCTCTACAGAAAGAGAGAGAGGAAGACATTGCAGACAGTCGCAGGCAGCAAGCATCAAGGAGCTAGCTATCGGTTGTGCAGAGCCCATAAACATTTTTTCATCACCTAGCTAGTTAACATAACCAGAAGACAAAAAGGTGGGTACCCACAGACTTACACGAATTAAGCTCCCAATCAGCTGTCGAGGTTGATTGTTTTGTTTATGTTGCGTATTAACAGGCTATACGATCAGGTGATCATTTTGTATTATTTATTTTTTATTCAATTAATTTATAGATTCATTACTTTTGCACAAATTGAAAATATGCCACTATGATATATCAATGATTCACCCCAGTGATAGTACCAGGAAAATAAGTCGGGCCAGGTACGGACTTAGTTATAGCTCGCTAGGAAGATAGCCGGCTAGTTAGCGTGAAGTCGCGGCTAAGTAGCCTGCTACCAGATTACGCTAGCGCGGTAGTTAGCGAAGCTAGGCCATATTGAATGGTGAAAATATACTCATGCAATGCTGTCTCATCTCGAGGACATATTTGGGTAACTTGATGCTCGAGCGTTCTCAATCTTTCAATACATGGGTAAATTCAACTAACTGTAAATTATACAGGCATTTGTCTCGTGTTGTATTATTTCTAGGGCATTTGAGACGTGTTTTGTTATGCATTGTTGATTATATAAGATGGGGTCGCCTTTCCCGGGCTTTTTAGCGACGCGAACACTCCTCGCCCGGATAATGTTAGCCATCTTTGTTTCAGGTTGATTTATCGGATTATAGTGGAAACAATGCCCTGTCTGCACGTCGGTGTGGTATATTTGTGTTGTATACAAAATAGTTTTCTGCTGGTGTGGCTCAACTTACTTGATTATGGAATGTGCAGTGCTTTTTGAAACTCCCTTGTAGTTCTGAAATGCGCTGTGAAGGGCGGTACTTAGCGTAGTGGCAGCCATCTTATGCTTATCCCTGGCTAGCTGGAAAGTGGTGGTGTGGCAAAGACAAGATGGCCTGTTAAAACTGCGCACAAGCTCAGGGATAATTTCCGCATTCGTGATTGTGTTCCTAACCATTGAAAAATGACTTGGGTGCATATAAGTTTTGTTGCATGTTAGGGGGGAACTCTTGTTTTGTTGACCAAGACAAGCCAGCTAGTTGCCAGCTACTAAGCTAGTTAGCGCGCTATCTTGGCAAACATTAGCCGCTAACAATGCTGTGTCGTCGTTAAGTTGTTTTCCCCTACCTTAGCCAGCTAACTAGCGGGCTAATGTTGGCTATGTAGCCAATATGGTAAATGTTGTCTTCCGTT
The DNA here is from genome assembly GCF_965601325.2 of Salmo salar. Taxonomy (NCBI): domain Eukaryota; kingdom Metazoa; phylum Chordata; class Actinopteri; order Salmoniformes; family Salmonidae; genus Salmo; species Salmo salar. The sequence continues at coordinate 77,228,852 of NC_138291.1, read as the reverse complement.
GGCTAGCTAACTAAACACTGCGTTTAAGCTATTTTCATGCCATTTCAAATCATGTGTAAATAACTTGTGGCTTCTGTGAAGCCTGTGTGCATTGTCTTATCAAAAGTCCACGTGCAATGTCTTATGCAATGAATGACTGTGCAAGAACCGATGTCTGCCTAGATAGCCAGGTAGCCGCAGCTCTTGAGCTTAACTTGGGATAGCGATTTATAGCCATCTAATGAAGCGTTAAGATGCATTTGACCTATTTCAAATCACATGTAAATTGGTGACATTTATGTCCATTGTTTGAGGATGGTACATCCCCTTGGTCTCTGTTGCAGAATTAATACAAGTATTTTATCATATTTTGTGGTGTGTGTTGCCCTTGGTCCTCCTGTCACTTGGCTAGTTAGCCGTAAATGTGTTGCTAGTTGGTGGTCTTGGCTGGCTAGTTAGCTGGCTAATAACAACAAGTGTCATAGTGCAGAAGCTATGGCTCCATGGCGTTTTGGGTGTTTATGGGTTATATAGCTCAAAAACAGAATATTATTCTTCATAGCCAAGTTTTTCACGCCAATCTGCAAAAAATATAAGTCCGAATATAATTTGTTTTAAGGAACACCAGCAGTCCTGTGCATAGTATCAGTAGCATTGAATATGCCCCATAGTGCTACTGTTCATTAGCATGGAAACACTTAGTTGAGATGTAAATGATAGCTCATTGTCACGTCACTTAATACTAGCTGTATATTGTCACATCACTTAATCCTAACTGTATATTGTATTTTCTCCCCTGACAGCCCTTTGTGACTGACTGCTGATCCAAGCACTACTACCAACCCGCTGTGCTCGCCATACTAAGTGGAGCTCTCTTACCCCCAAGTCCCTCTAAGCTTCTCGTCCAGCACAAAAACGGAGGTCGTCGGGCTGGAGTGTGTTCTCATGGCTGAGTCAGAGACTGAGTGTGACACACCCGGCCTTGACACGCTGGGGTCGGAGTGTGTCATCGCCCACAGCCAGGTTGACCTGCACTATGCGGCCGAGACTGAGATCATGACAGAGGAGAAACGCGGCCTGGAACTGGAGATCCACGGGGCCGACCTGGCCAAGATCGAAGGGCTCACCGCTGTGGCCTGTGTGGACGCCATCGTCACAGAGACGGACCACGACTACGTGACCAAGATGGACCACCATGGGGAGATCCAGTGCTTCACCATGGGGGGCGAGGGCAAGGGGGAGGCACTGCTGGGAGAGGTGCTGTTAAAAACTGAGACGGAGCATGTGGTCAAGGTGGAGTCGGACCACGTGGGCGGCGAGCTGACGGTGGAGTCCGAGAATGGCGTGGTGATCCACGAGGCTCACGGCCTGCAGTGCAACGAATGCGGTGAGATCTTCGGCAGCATGGCCGACCTGCACCAGCACTTCGAGATCCACAAGGCCACCAACCCTTACATCTGCGTGCACTGCGGCGAGAGCTTCGCTGTGGAGTCGAGCCTCAAGCAGCACATGAAGATCCACATGAAAGAGAAAGCGTACGCCACCACAGGCGTGGAGATGGTGGGCAAGGGGGTGATCGACACTTTCAACCTCAAGTCTCACCAGATGATCCACAGCCCAGAGAAGCCCCACCGTTGCTCTGAGTGCGGCAAGAGCTTTGCGGCGGCCATCACCCTGCGGGAGCATATGAAGATGCACTCGGAGGACAAGCCATATAAGTGCACCCAGTGCAGAAAGAGCTTCATCCGCCGGCGCCACCTCAAGAAGCACCAGGAGCTCCACGCCAGGGAGAAGCCCTTCACCTGTTCCCAGTGCGGAAAGGGCTTCACCACGTCCTCCAACCTGAAGCAGCACCAGAGGACCCATGCAGGGGACAAGCCCCACCGCTGCACACAGTGCGGGAAGTGCTTTGCTGCTGCCTCCACCCTGCGGGAGCACCAGCGGATCCACTCTGGGGAGAAGCCCTACAAGTGCAACCAGTGCAGGAAGAGCTTCGTCCGCAAGCGCCACCTCAAGAAGCACCAGCAGGTCCACTCTGGTGGGAAACCCTACTCCTGCTCCCAGTGTGACAAGAGCTTTAACCACTCCTCTTCGCTCTCCCGGCACCACAAGGTCCACCTGGAGGCCCGCATCTACTCCTCTCCTCCCCAGGGCAAGGCCTTCTCCTATGGATCCACTATGAAGCAGCAGGCAAGGCTGCACCAGGGGGGAGGCAGAGGTGCGGGGGACAAACCGTACAGCTGCAACCACTGTGACAAGGGCTTCAATCATTCCTCCTCCCTATCCCGCCACCAAAGAGTGCACTCGGAGGGGAAAAGCTACACCTGCGGCCACTGTGGGAAGAGGTTCAACCACTCCTCTTCCCTGTCCAGGCACCAGCGTGTTCACCAGGAGGAGAAGCAGCAGCAGCAGCAGGTGCAGCAACAGGTGGTAGTGCAGCAACAGTACAGCGCTGTGCCCTCGACAAAGGGATTCCCCCATACCACCATCCTCAAACAGCGCATCCTGGCCAGTGAAAAGCCATACAGGTGCTCCCAGTGTGGTAAAGGCTTCAACCATTCATCCTCACTCTCCAGGCATCATAGGATCCACATAGACCAGTGAGCTTCTAGTACACACACTCAAACATAGTCTCATACACACAGCCCTGGCTGATACCCACCCCTGTGATGTTTCTGTTCTACCAATCGGTCCCGAGCTCCAGACATGACACGACTACAGCGAATAAAACCAGGCCAGCTCTCACAGTAAACAGTGTAGTTGTCAGGGGCAAGGAGTTTGTCTGTGTGGAGCAGTCAAAACAAATGGACAATGACACAAAAAAATATCCTTTTTCAAGAGGAGGAAGAAATGATAAATACAAGTTCTTGCCTGAACTTAAAGGACTTATTATAACCCTTTACAGAGGAGCTGTTGACAAGTTCCTTGGACCTTTGAGATTAGTTTGTTTTCAATAAATTGTCTGATAGACATTTTGAATGAGCCTGTAATTCTCATTTGTGATTGTGCTTAAACTTTTGCTCTGGAGCCCCTCTTTTTGATCGATTGTTTTAAAGAGATAAAGTGATTTGATAATCTAGATCAGGTTTTCCTGAACTTGGTTCTGGGCCGTTTTGGTTTTTGCCCTAGCACTACACATCTGATTCAAATAATCAAAGCCTGATGAGTTGGTTATTTGAATTGGCTGTGTAGTGTTAGGGCAATAATCAAAACGTGCACCGGGGGGGCAGCAAAACAGTTTTGGAAACCCTGATCTACATGATAAAAATGTTACCTGACTAATGGAGAGAAACTCCTGTAGTTATTTAATTCATGCATAATACCCCCTTATCTTAGTGTGACCACTTACACGCTTTACTCTGAGAATTCAAGTCATGATGTAACTAACTGGCCCGTATGGGGGCGTCTCACTGTATATGACTATATGGAGTGCTTTTCAGATCTAACATTTGAGGTCAATCTCCCACACTTGGCTACTGATGCAACTTGCTATCAAGTCATACTGTCTTGATGGCATAAATTAGCCAGTTCGCTATTATTATTTTTTGCGCCATCTTACCACCTCACCTGTAAACTCGTGAAAAAATAAGAAATCCATGTAAATAATTGTTGATTTATCCTTTTATATATCTGTATAGGTGGCTAGTGTGCAGTTTTGTTCCAGAAATAGGACTTTTTATTTATATAAAATTAGTAACATCCACAGTCTCCCCCCATCTGTTTTCCTTTTTATTCATTGTTTTTGTTTTAGGCTTTAGAGCTACCAGGAAATGTTGCTACTGCTCTCTTATGTACATACTGTCAAATCTCGGATCTGGGGCTCCATCCAGTGTGACGCAGCTCCATGTGTATCAGGTAAAGCGGATGGGAATGTACCTAGTGATGTGGTCATACAGCTGAATAGACTGGAGAGCAATACTGCCTCAAGCCATCATAGTATGGGATGCAATTAAGTCATAAGTGGACAAGATGCATCGCAAAAAAATAAATAAAACCACCTGGTAGCTTTATTTGAAGTTGACTTGTGTCCTTTTTCTTTAAGTCCCTATTGATTTCTGTGTTCCCGTACCAAATGTACATCATTGTTATTACAGAGACAATGGACTGGACTCAGACGTTCAAGTTATTTTTTTGCTTTTGGAGACTCATTCGATTATCGGTGTATAGAATTATAGTTAGCTTCATAGGTCTTCACTCAGATGAGAACTTCTATCCTGAATAGATTTATTGTGTATACTAATCTATACAACTACAGGACTAGGTTGCTTTACTGACAACACTTAATTTTGAACTTCCAGTTAATTTTTTTTGTGCAAATTCCATGGGATTGAGCTTTCTATTTACTGTTCTGTGTAAAAAAAATATATATATATATATATATATTTCAAACTTGTTTTTATGGTTTGGGTCATTTTCAAAGGATAAAATAGATATACTGTTTTTATGGGAGGGAATGTTATTTTGATCAGTTTCTTTTCCCCTTTTGAAAAACATTTTTGCTTCAAACCATAGCATAGGCTTATTCCTTGTGTTAGATAGGTAGGTGCCTTATTGCATGCTATGTAGAAATGAGCTGTCGACAACATACTAGTGTGGTTTTGACAACTCCTTTTTGTTATTCATACTAACTTACCCCAACATTTTAAGATGTCATTGCTTTCAGTCTTCTATGTATATAACCATGTGTTTACACACATCTCATTGTCATTTAATTTTTCTCTCCTGTCTTTGTTGATTGGCCTCAATGTAGGTTTTCTTATTGAAGCTGAATTAAGGAAAATACATTTCGTTACAATGTCATTGATCCATATAGGGCTCTGCTTTCTGTAGAGGCCCCAGCCAGCCCCACCTTTCCCCCCAGATCTCTGAGTGGAACATGGACAAATAAAGGTTGACTGTCAACATCGCATCAACGGTTTCTTGTCTGATTCCTGATTCTGTCATTTTGATATATAAATATAACACTTTGAAATGACACCCACAGGCTTCCCATTACACATTGACTCAGTTTGGGATGACCTAAAAATACAATAGTGGGCCAATGTTTATTTTTTATGTTCATGATTGCATCTGTGTCATTTGAAAACTACCACTTACAAATATTTGATGTAAGAATTTCTGAATTATTTAAGTGATCATGTTTTCGCCTCCCCCCGCAGACTACTGTAAGCATCAGCTCACATTTGGTCATGATTTTTCAGACACATGCCTACATTTGAGTCCACTTGGGGGCAGCCTTACATAAAGTAAAGTAACACTCCAGTGAAAATCAAATCTGTTAAAGCTCATATTCTGTTTTCTCATACCCAAATAATGTTCTGAACTCGTCCCTTACTTGTAGTTGTGGCCAAAGTATAAATTAGAGTAAATACTCAACCATCTGAAACTTATTTTTGAGAAGAAAAAAAAATGTTTCTAAAAATGCTTGACATTTGTTTCTAGCATTCATGATTAGCTAGTAGCTAGCGAACAACAAAAATATCAGAAATATTGACAAAGCAATGGACAGAAATGACTCACGCTTGTAAAATAATCATTCTGCATCTATTGCTGTTGTAGTTAAACGCTTTAGTAGTTCCATCATGTTTCTGAATCCATCCATACTGACTACAGGCAGTAGAAAGTGGTACTTCCTGTTGTCTTGTTTTGTAGGCTAAGAATGGCCTTCAACTTTGCATCGTCTAATTCATGAAAACGTGGTCATATAAGATATATATTACAATGTATACGTGTTTCCGAGGGAATTAACATACCATATGCCGGTTTTCAACGTATTTGATGGCCAAAAAGAAGTACGAATCCGAAAAGTTACATTAGAACTACTGAAAGAACTACAACTTCCACCAGCTGTGTATGTCCCACTTTCAACGCCTTGCCAGTCTACAAAAAATCATTTTGGGCATTTTCAAAAAGTACCGTTAGTAAAACCATAACAAAGTAATCTAATATAAAACAAATCAAACATCCTTTAAGTTCTCAACTCAAACAGGCAGGAGTCACGAGCACGCTAATGAGGCTGCAGGATGTCTTACTGCTTGAGCGTCAAGTATTTTGATAAAAGGCATCTGGTATGAGCAAATCAGTACACAAATATAATATCAGAAAGGCAAGCTTGGAGTTTGTAGCTAATTTGAATAACCAAGTGTATGCACGTCTCATTGGCTGAGCTGTATTTGCTCAAACCACTCTGTTATTTCCCCACAGGCCAAGGGGCACAGAAACCCTGCTTTTTAACATCCTTAATTCAATTTTTTTGGAAGGACATCTATTAAACCCATATTGTAATACATTTTTGGTAAATATTTCATTGAAATCTGGAACACGGGACAGATACTTTAAGAGCTGGATTCAATCTGTATCACAGAAGATCCACCTTAAAATGTGAAGGTAATTTCTGATTGGGCTGACATATGCAGCATTTACCTTGAATGCATTCCCCGAATGCGGGAACATGGCCTTTAAATTTAAATTGCTTTAATGCATGGATCTTCCACCATTCTTCTGCTATAGGTTACATATTTAATAATTAAAGAAAATGATAGCTGTTTGAATGTTAAATGACGAGACAGAGGCATTGACGCGAGTAACCAGTCTTGTTCAGTATATTGCAATACATCCGGGTATCTCAAGCACACCGGTAAAACACTGAAGTTGCAGTAATTAACATTTACCAACAGATGGCATCACTGTGCCATCTTACACCCATAACATCTTCCCTTTTATAAAATAGGACAGGAGCTGTCAATTCACTAACAAAACAAACCTAGTAGTAATTTCCCACATGAACAGTTTATTTTAAAAATAATAATAATTTCAGTTAACAACTTAACACATTATGATACTCTCTTCACTTTTATCTCTGTCTGTCAACAATCCCTAATGGGAAACCTACAGATTAAGTATTTTTGGTGGCTGGGACAGACGCCCTCAGCGTGAAAAGACAGGGGGCTTGTCTGCGTGGACTGCGGGTTCCTGCACAGGCGTGTCACCTGACTGTCTAAGGGGAGTATTGATGGGCGAGGGAGCGGCCGACCTGTGATCCCCTGGCTCTTCGCCCAGTTCCTCAGGCCCCATGTGACTTGCTGGGGTTCCGTCTTTTGTCATGCGACCCCTATGACCATCAGGCTTCTGAGTAGGTGCTGGCTCAGCAATCCGACCAAGTAGGAGCGTGGTGCCACTTTCTGTACACAGGATCCGAGTCTCCAGAGGCCTGTCCGGTCCTCTGGTAGTGGCTTCATTCGCACCGTTTCACCCACCCTGAGCTCAGGTAAGTGATTTGCTGATTTGTCGTAGATTAACTTGGAGACCTGTCTTCTGTGATGTAGCTTCACCAGCACGTCTGTCACCACACATGGCTCCAGGAGAGTGCTGGCTACTGGCAGAGCTGCTTTTAAACGCCATGCCATGAGGCGCTGGGCCGGGCTGCTATCCTTGCCTTCTGTCGGGGTATTGCGTCACTGCAGGATTGCTTTCCAGGCATCTTTGCCCTCTCGCAGAGCTTTTTTGCAGAGGTTCTTTACGATTTTGACTGCCGACTCAGCCTTCCCATTAGCTTTTGGGTATCGTGGTGATGAAGTGACGTGCTCGAATTCCCATTCTGCAGCAAATTTTCGGAACTCAAATCCGGAGAATTGGGGTCCATTATCTGAAATTACCCTATCTGGCTGGCCATAGTTGGCAAACTGAGCCTTGCAGCGTTTGATCGTTGTCTCTGCTGGGAGGTCAGGAGGAGGTCAATCTCCCAGAAGTCTGAGTAATGATCGACTACCAGCAGAAAGTCTTTGCCACTGTGCTGGAAGAGATCTAGACTTATTATCTGCCAGGGGCGCATTGGTAGCTCGTGGGACATCATCGTCTCTCTCTGTTGCTCAATGGCATATTCATTGCAGATTGTGCATTTACTGACATAGTCTTTGATTTCACTCCAGGCCAATACAGTGTGTCACGTGCTTGTCTGTAACAGGCCTCACCTCCTATGTGACTTGAGTGCACGCGCGCCAACATCTCAGGGCTCGGAGACTGGGGAATAACGACTCTGACCCTTGAATATTACTCAGTTTTGAACACTGAGCTCCTCTTTGACTGGCCAATATTCTTTGACGGCTAAAGCAGTTTCTTCGATGGAGTCGGGCCAGCCCATCAGAATCACAGACCTCAATGCCTGGAGTTGCTCGTCCCTGTCTGTGTGCTCTCTGATTTGTATAAGGCGCTGGTCCGTAACATTGAGGTAGTCAGCCTGGTTGATGTGTTCAACATCCACTTGCTCTGTTTGTAAGCTGCACACTGCGTGTTGTTCATGCATGGAGCGTGTGTGTGTGCCTGATGCAGTAGCCCTGCTGAGCGTGTCACTCACATACATCTCTGGCCCTGGCTTATACACCACCTTGAGGTTGTAGTTTTGTGGGGCCAGTAGCATAGCTCTGCAGTCGTTCCGAGGCATTCAGGAGAGGCTTGCTGAATATAGCAATAAGGGGCTTGTGATCTGTCTCTGCGGTAATATTGTCGCGCCCATACTGGTAGTGGTGGAAGCGTTGGCATGCAAACACAATGCTGAGGCACTCCTTCTCTATCTGGGCATAGTTCTGCTCTGTTGGGGTGAGTGCCCTAGAGGCGAATGCAACAGGCTGGCCCTCCTGCATGAGGCAACAGCCCAGTCCATACTGGCTTGAGTCACTCTGAATCGTGACAGGTTTTGACACATCGTAGTATCGCAGTACAGGTGTCTGGGTGACCAGTTGTTTTATTTCCCTCACCGCTGCCTCATGTTTTGGGAGCCAATGCCAGATGGTGTCCTTGACCATGAGCCTCCTTAGTGGCTCACACACTTCAGAGAGCCGCGGTAGGAACTTGGCCAGGTAGGTAACGAATCTGACGAAGCGCTGCACTGCCTTCACGTCAGATGGGTGGGGGATTTCCAAGACAGCCTTCACTTTTTCTGGACTCGCCTTCAATCCGGTGGAGGACAAGATGTGCCCTTGAAAGCGAACCTCTGGCACTTTAAACTGAAGCTTTTTTATGCTTAGCCTTAGCTTGACCTGTCTACATCTCACCATCAGGGCCAGCAGCTTGGCGTCATGGTCACATTCTGCCTCCTCATCACTGTCCCCACAGCCCACTACAAGGATGTCATCTGCTATGGGTTCCACGCCACTGAGTCCCATCAACAGCTCATGCTGTTTCCGCTGATACACCTCTGGAGCCACAGAGACACCAAACAGGAGCTTCAACCACCTCTTCCTGCCCCAGGGTGTCTAAAAGGTGGTCATGTAGCTGCTGGGCTTGTCGAGCTTGTACTGCAGGAAGGCATCTCTGGCGTCCACGACCGTGAAGACTCTGGCCTTTGGGAGCTTGTAAAGAACATCCTCCAACGTGGGAATAATGTAATGTGAACGTCTCAGAGCCCCGTTGAGGTGTTTCGGATCAATGCATATCCGTAGCTTGTCTGGTTTCTTGACAATAACCATATTACTTATCCAGTCTGTAGGCTCAGTGACAGATGTGATGTGGCCATCTGCTTCGTATTTGTCAAGCTGAGCCTCCGTAGCTGCTTTCATGGCCACTGGTACATTGCGGGGTGCACACTGGACAGGCTGGATTGCTGCATCCAACTCAAAGTGGACTTCGCCAGGAACTGACTCGACAGGTGCGTTGAAGACATCATGGTACTTGCTTAGGAGTGTCTCCTTGCTCAGGGGCCCCATAACAATAGCCTTCCCTTGTAGTTGTAGTTAGGGCTGTGGCAGCATGACAATTTGTCAGCCGGTTATTGTCATGCAAAATACTGCCGGTCTCAAGGTATCTGACCGTTAGGCTAATTAACATAAACACATTTAGTATCTCCAGGCCTCCACGCATACAAGCTGCATACAAGCCTCTGATGTGCGCTTTTGCTAAATCTACATTTAATTAAGTATAATAAATCAATTGAATTTACAGCATCACAATAAATCCATTATTTATTTTAGTCAGGTCTAAGAAACATGATATGAAGAAAATATATTTAAGAACAGAATGAGTTGGCCTACTGTATGTTATCTGGCTATGTTCCATGCCATAGACTGTAGGCTTGTTTGTTTAGCTGAAAACATATGCTTATAAGTCATGCCATTGTTTTATATTATAGGATTTTATAATAGGAAGAATATATTGAACTAAACTGAATAAAATACTAAGGATATTTTTCCCATTACGGAGCGAGTGTGCATATTGAGTGTCTATGTTGAGCGTAAAAGTGATCATTTGAAGCAGGTCCTCCCTATAAGATAGATTTAGAGTTATTTGCAACTTCATTTGTGAATAATACAAACCTTAGAATGTTTTAGAAATCAACACATATATGGCCTGCATGATGCTACTATCGACTATTCGTAACTTGAGAAAGTAGAAAAAAAAGCTTGCACTCTGTTCCTTGCCTCAGGCTGCACAGCTGTCACCCATCAGACTATTCTCAATTAATCTTGTCTTTACTAATATGTACAATGTGTTTAGATTTAGAATGAGCCATTATCAAGTGGGCAGGAACAAGGGCAGGAGAAAGAAATACATGTTATCTGTATGCACGCAGTGAATGGAGGCCGCGCACTTTCCCACCGGTCTTGTTCAATGATACGTCTTCGGTTTTATAGCGGAGCATGTGCGTAATATGAGCAGCTGAGAAATAAATACTTTAACACTTATTTCACTCCACGCATCAACCACTGTTTGATGAGCATTCTCTCGCTACGCGACAGGTGATTTTCCGCCCAAAGTCTGTATGCCATGTTCTCACCAACCCTGTTCCTGCAACTACCCAGTCAGTGCTTAAAGTTGCACTATGCAGAAATCAAATCAAATCAAATTTATTTTTATATAGCCCTTCGTACATCAGCTGATATCTCAAAGTGCTGTACAGAAACCCAGCCTAAAACCCCAAACAGCAAGCAAAGCATGTGAAAGAAGCACGGTGGCTAGGAAAAACTCCCTAGAAATCGCTCCACCATTTCCTGGTTACCAAACTCTAATAGTACACCTAATTTCAATTTATGTGACACAATAAGATAGTATAGTGTAGATAATCATTGTACCAGCTAAACCTCTGTGAAATATATTTTCCATAACCAAACCCTTACGAAAAAAGATTGCAGTCAGAGTGCAGTATAACTGCAGTGTGCTGCAAATACTGCATCCAAAATAACACTGTTTTTTTACTGCATTAATTTTGCAGTTTAACTGCAGTTAGAGTGCAGTATTTAGAACAGATCAATCGCTTCTTAGACTTGATTTCAAGTCGAATGATAGATCTATAACTCAAATTTCTATGTGGATTTGGTGGTTCGCCCAAAAAGTTACATATTGCCATATTGGGAAACCAAGTGAAATCTGTTCGGGAACATGGTTTCACAACGAAACATATTTCAATAAACTGTTGACAGCCCTTCTGTGCGCTCGAGAAAGGAATAAAGAAGAGATGGGAGGAGATGGGAAACGCATTGTGGTGAGAAATTATGTAGGCTATAACTAAAGGTGTGTGCCCTATCACAAGGCTATTCAAAATCGTTCGTGGATATAACATTTGGAGCATAGTCCATCCATTATGCATAATAATATAGTCCACACTCAAAGGCGATTACTCGAATTTGTTTAATTTTGAAGTATAGCCTAGACCAATTATGTACCAAAGACATCTTAAATCGGTTTTGTTTTATGTTTTTCTGTCATGCATAATATGCAGTAGGCTATGTATTGTATAACGGCACATTCATCATTTTAATTCCGTTTTTTTTCCGGGCTTGGGCTCAAAAGCATATGCATAAGCTCTAATATGGATATGGGCGTTTTTAGTTAATCATCACCTTAGAAAGCTGTCCATTTCATTGTTAGTCTTTGAAACAACATCTACAATGACCATGTTTACACTCAGTTTCAACCGCTGTTGAACTTCTTTCTTCAAATTGATCACCAGTGAGGTGAGTTTTAAAAGCATGATACTGTTTTGATGTGATTTTCGATTGCATTTACATTGATGTCAGGGTGGTTAGAGAGACAATATACCCCTTAGAACCAGGCCATTAGGACCTGTACTACCACAGCATGTCCACAGTCCATAACAAGAAATTACCTTGACTCAACAGTCACATGGAATTTGACTGTGGTCATGACTCATGACTGCTGGTGTGGTGGTAATATGGCCACCACAACAGCCCTCTAGCCTTCACATAACACTAAACCACCTCCCATTCCTCCACCCATCCCACACTCCTAACGCTAGCTCCCCCAGAGACGGGGTGACATGGCTGGGGTTTCTCTTCCATGTACACCTCTTCACTGGAGCCTCCACCAACACCCAATGCTTAGCTTATCAGCTGTCTGCCAGGCTCAGGTTTTTTAGAAGTCTTTCCTGAGTGATGTGAATGAACTTTTTTGCCTTTCACTGGAATTCCTCTTGTAAATCTAGTCATTTCAGGTGAAAGGGTAGGTAGTAGTAGTCACCTTATTTTCTTGTGAGTGTACATGTGTCATCCAATTTCTTAAAAAAAAAATGTTTATGATAAAATATATGATCTACACATTCAGCGAGGAGGTGGCTTGTGGTACATAAAGATTTATTTGTGTTACACATGGCGACAAGGAAAGAGGTATGAAAATGAAGATACAGGTTAAAGATCCAGTACTGAGTTATTTTGTCATCATTTTAGGCCAAGTTGAATGTAGTGAAAAACAATAGCAACTCAGTGTACAACCTCTTACAGTAAGGGGAAAAAGTATTTGATCCCCTGCTGATTTTGTACGTTTGCCCACTGACAAAGAAATGATCAGTCTATCATTTTAATGGTAGGTTTATTTGAACAGTGAGAGACAGAATAACAACCAAAAAAATCCTGAAAAATGTATGTCAAAAATGTTATAAATTGATTAGCATTTTAATGAGGGAAATAAGTATTTGACCCCCCTCTCAATCAGAAAGATTTCTGGCTCCCAGGTGTCTTTTATACAGGTAACGAGCTGAGATTAGGAGCACACTCTTAAAGGGAGTGCTCCTAATCTCAGTTTGTTAACTGTATAAAAGACACCTGTCCACATAAGCAATCAATCAATCAGATTCCAAACTCTCCACCATGGCCAAGACCAAAGAGCTCTCCAAGGATGTCAGGGACAAGATTGTAGACCTACACAAGGCTGGAATGGGCTACAAGACAATCGCCAAGCGCTTGGTGAGAAGGTGACAACAGTTGGTGCGATTATTCGCAAATGGAAGAAACACAAAAGAACTGTCAGTCTCCCTCGGCCTGGGGCTCCATGCAAAATCTCACCTCGTGGAGTTGCAATGATCATGAGAACGGTGAGGAATCAGCCCAGAACTACACGGGAGGATCTTGTCAATGATCTCAAGGCAGCTGGGACCATAGTCACCAAGAAAACAATTGGTAACACACTACGCCGTGAAGGACTGAAATCCTGCAGCACCCGCAAGGTCCCCCTGCTCAAGAAAGCACATATACATGCCCGTCTGAAGTTTGCTAATGAACATCTGAATGATTCAGAGGACAACTGGGTGAAAGTGTTGTGGTCAGATGAGACCAAAATGGAGCTCTTTGGCATCAACTCAACTTGCCGTGTTTGGATGAGGAGGAATGCTGCCTATGACCCCAAGAACACCATCCCCACCGTCAAACATGGAGGTGGAAACATTATGCTTTGGGGGTGTTTTTCTGCTAAGGGGACAGGACAACTTCACCGCATCAAAGGGACGATGGACGGGGCCATGTACCGTCAAATCTTGGGTGAGAACCTCCTTCCCTCAGCCAGGGCATTGAAAATGGGTCGTGGATGGGTATTCCAGCATGACAATGACCCAAAACACACGGCCAAGGCAACAAAGGAGTGGCTCAAGAAGAAGCACATTAAGGTCCTGGAGTGGCCTAGCCAGTCTCCAGACCTTAATCCCATAGAAAATCAGTGGAGGGAGCTGAAGGTTCGAGTTGCCAAACGTCAGCCTCGAAACCTTATTGACTTGGAGAAGATCTGCAAAGAGGAGTGGGACAAAATCCCTCCTGAGATGTGTGCAAACCTGGTGGCCAACTACAAGAAACGTCTGACCTCTGTGATTGCCAACAAGGGTTTTGCCACCAAGTACTAAGTCATGTTTTGCAGAGGGGTCAAATACTTATTTCCCTCATTAAAATGCAAATCATTTTATAACATTTTTGACATGCGTTTTTCTGGATTTTTTGTTGTTGTTATTCTGTCTCTCACTGTTCAAATAAACCTACCATTAAAATGATAGACTGATCATTTCTTTGTCAGTGGGCAAATGTACAAAATCAGCAGGGGATCAAATACTCTTTCCCCCTCACGGTACTTCAACACCACCTATCGATTGATCATGCATTTAACGCAGCCGATTCACCAGTCATTAGCCGAATACGTCACTCAGGATATTCCTGTGAAATGTTATATATAGAATGGGAAAAATAGACTATACATCTGTACAAAGACCTCAACTGGGGTAGGTCTGGAGTTGTGCACCCATAAATTGCTGCTATACACTGTAGCCCTGGAGGACAGGATATATAACCAGGCTAGACAATGAGGAAAGGTTAGAGGTTCACAGCAGATTTATGACAGCAGTGAAACAAATAGATGCTGTAAGTCCATAAAGACTGGGGTTGTGTACCCCATATCTGATAGCATAGTGTTCCTACTTCCCATGCTTTTTGGTGGTAGAACAGAGGGAGCTGCATCAGAGGACTCATGGGCCCTAACACAGAGCTGCATCAGGGAGCTCATAGTCCCTCACACAGAGCTGCATCGGGGAGCTCATGATCCCTTCCACGGAGCTGCATCAGGGGGCCTATGGTCTCATACGTTCATGACTGGTGTGAGCTGTAGCAGAGAGCTCTGTGGTCGCATGGCTGAGCTCTTGGAGTGCAGTTTCTCCAGGTTCTCTAGGAAACCTCGCCTATTTAGACCCTCCAGAATCCCTGTGTTGTTAGTTGCCAGACTAACATGGGTCCTGTAGGGAGAAACAGAAGAACAGGGTGTAAATGCATAGTATAACTTATTAGAAAATGGACACTTGTGTGCATATGAACACAAACTGGTCCTGTGGGGACCGGGGAGATTAACCATATCAGTTGGATAGAAATACAATATGTAATACACCGTTAGTCACACACACTAACTATACTGTGAAATCCAGGTGAAAACAACTCTGCTCTTCACCACAAAAGGGGAAAAGCCAAGTCCTTATAAAGTTAATGGAAAAACTTTTGACCTTTTCCCCTTTCTTTGTTTTAAACATGAGGGTGTACCCATTCCAAAGTAATTACATTAATCACTTTAATCATTCCCCTCTGTCTAAATACTGCCTGGTGTAATTGGCTATGGGGTGTTTGTTCAGCTTCATCTCCATTTACATGAAAAGGGAAGAGAGAGAAGGCACACCACCGACCATGGCCATGGGTGATCTAACTACTCCTAGCCTTAGCTTATTTTCTGCATGTCCACATTCCTCCACCCTCCCTGGGCCAGCACTATAGGCTCTATAGCCTCTACCTCAGCCAAAGAGAGAGGCTAGGGTTACAGCTGGAGATAGGGGTCGAGGCCGCAGGCGAGAAGACAAATAAACAGGGGATTTAAGGGCCAAGTGCCTCTGTTATGTTTTCTGGTTGACTGGGACCTCACACAGGAGAGGATGTGAGGAGGATAGGTACTGCTGCCTAGAGGAGTTCCACTGAGATAGCACTACAAATGAAGGCCATTCCTGGGGCATAGTCCTTTGTCTTTTGTAAAATAGACTAATACTGATGAATATCATGGTCATTTAATAATATCTAGCTGGTGCCAAATTGTCACAATCACTCCACAAAATATAATGAGACCTTTTGTGAAAAGTGGTATAACTACAATCCATAAAAAAAATGTGACGATGATCATCAACATTTTAATTCAAAGAAAGAAACTCACCGTGGCGAGTCTATCCCGCTGTCTCCTGTGTTGCTCTGACTCTCCCCCGCCTCCCCCATTATCTCTCCCCGTCCAGCTCCACTGGGCATGCCCAGACTGGCACTTGAGGTCTGAGGGCCTCCTCTCTCCCCTAGGGTCTCAAAGCCGCCCTTTTCCTCCTCCTCCTCTACTCCACACCCCCAGTTAGATGACTCCCTGTCCCCCTCGTCTGCTGATTTATGGAGGGTCTCAGCATCCGAGTCCACCTCGCTGGTCTGGCAGTAGTCAAAGATGCTGCTGTCTGCTGCCTCAGGTGGCTCTAAACCCTCTAGAGCTTCCAGGGAGAGGCTGGCATCCTGTCTTTGCTCCCCCGGGATTGGAGCTCTTCGCCTGGGGATGGGATCACTGTGGGTTCCTGGGGACGTGTGGCTGCGGTGGTTAAGGGTAGAGCCGCTCACCCTGACCCACCTCTCCTCTTCCTGTCTTTGGGGGCTGTGGGGGGACAGAGGGGGGTTTTGGTGGATAGTGGAAGAGTGTTCCTCCGGAAAAGTGCTGTTCCAGTCTCCTTGGAGGGAATGGGGGTTGGGACAGTGGGGTTGGGGCTCGTGGTAAGGGGAGTGAGGTTGGTTGTGGTAGTGGGTGATAGTGTCTTGGTATATGGTCTTAGGATCATGATAGAGGGATTGAGAGTCACGATAATGAGACAGGCGTGTTTGATAGACCCCTCTGTGGTCAATGACTCCGTCCTCACTCAGATACAGAGAACTACAGGCATCCTCATCTTCTTCCTCTGCTCTCTGGTAAAACCTGTGATCATCTTCTATAAACTCATCACTCTCTATCATAAAGCCATTACTCTCCACTGCTAACCCATCATTGGCCCTTTGCCCATACCCTGGACTCCTGTGGGCTCTACTGCCACCACTGCTGTGTACCAGCCCATGTTGTTTGGGGGTGGTACTGCAGGCCTGTTGGTGTGAGGAGAGCAGGTCAGGCCTGTGGGTTAGGTCTCCCTGTGTGTCTGTGTGTTTGAAGGAGTGCCTGCGATGCACAGCAGGCTTTGGCCAAGGCATGGCCTGGTCGTACGGGTGGGCAGAGACTGAGTCATAGGGGTGGGTACTAGGGAGGTTGGCATCAGAGTCCAGGGTTTGGCTTGTTACTCCTGGGTGTCTATGGTCTGTTGTACTGCCATATTCTACTTGCTGTGTCGTCCTATGCTTTCCCTCCTTCTCCTGCCCTCCCTCCCTGCTCTTCCTCCCTCTGTTCTTTCCCTCCCTCTGATATCTAACCTTGTCGTCTATCCTTAGTGTGCTGCTCTGTGGGTAAGCCGAGCTGTAGTCCAACGGTAATTCACTGGGTGGTTTGGTGTCAGAGAGGGGCAGGAGGAGGGGTTCGGTGGTGAACCCCCTCTCGTGGAGACGGTCACATGACCTGTCCTCGGCTGTGTGAGACTTCCCAGCATACTGTGTGTCAGCAGCGGTTGCTTTTGCTTTGTGCGGGTCCCAGGATTTAGAGCGGTGTCCCGCTAGTTCTCTCCTCCCTCCTCCTGAAGTCTTTCCCTCTTTCCCCTCCTTCGCTTCCTTTCCCTCTCTCCTCCTCTGTTCTTTGTGGGTCATGGTAGGTGCCACAGTCTGGGTTGTGGCTGTATCTTTCCCAGGTGGTTGACTATCAAAGGGGTTGTCAATGCGTTTCTTATAGAGGCTTTTCCCCTCCACCGCTCCTGGCTCCTCTCTGTGGTCTGGTTCATCAATAGGGACCTTTGGTCTGAGGCAAGAGGGGAACAGGTCATCCCTGTCTGGGTCCCCATCCACACACACTGGGGCCTTAGTCCTCAGCCTGTCTCTCCGTTTCTCCCTGGAGGAATGAGCCCTTCTCTTACTGCGAGAGGCCTTGGAGGTAGATCTCCTGCCCCCAGCCCCTGCTCCTAGTCCGGCCCGGGAGGAGTGGTGGTGTCTGGGCTTGGAGCAGTTTAGGATCTCAGTGGACATGCCCTTGTCCACACCCTTGTCCCCTCCGTCAACCCTGTCCCCCTTGTGCAACCCTCTGTCCCTTTCCACCCCTCTTTCCCCTCGTCTGTCCGTTTCCATCCCTCTCTCCCCTCCTCTCTCCTCCAGTTTCTTCATTAGTACAGTGTGGCGTGTCAGGTTGTCCACAGTGAGCTCAGGGTTGATGCGTCTGATGATAGCGTGCTCCAGGTCTCTGGGCAGATTGTTCAGATCCTCCTCGTCCCTCACTGGCCACTCCTCCGGAGGGAACTGACCTGAGAACAAGGCATATTCTTTCTTCACTTTCTCCTTCTTCCCTCCGTTCCTCCTGAAGAGGCTGAGGCCAAACCTCCTCCCTGGTTTCTCCTTTCCATCTTTGTCTCTGTCCTTACGGCTAGTGGCAGTGGTGGTAGCCGTAGTGGTCTTGCTGACCTCACTAATCTGGTAGTCTGCGGCCGTTGAGGTCGACTGGTGCTGGACTTGAGGCTTGTGGTCTCTAGGCCACTTCAGGCTCTTCCCTGTGCACTCGCTAATAGAAACAGAAACCGAGTGCTGGTCTGGGACGGATGGAGGAACCATGGCAGCTATAGTGGCCGTAGTAGCAGCACTGGTCACGTTCTGTGCAGGAGCAAAGCAGCTGCAGGACTTGCAGTGGGTCACCAGAGGGGATTGTGGGTGGCTTTCCAGAGTGTCATTACTGAGCAGGTAGGTGATGGGGGGAGGGGATGGCAGCTCGTTGTCTCCAGACCCTGAGGTCCACCAGCTCTTCTCTCTCACCAGGCTGTTGGTGATGAAGTAGGTCTGAGGAGTGACAATGAAGTAGCCCTCTCCTGTGTGGTAGATCTTCCTCTCTTTGATCAACGAGCCCAGAGCGTTGTACAGGATATCTTGAGTAGGGATGGTCATCCCTGGCAGGGAGTGAGAGAGAGAGAGAGAGAAGTTCAGCCATATTAGTTAATACAGTTTATCTCCTTTAAATCCCTGAAAAGTTACTGTATATCTGCAGATGGACTAATCTACAGCCAGGCTGAAAACTGCCAGTTAAGACTAAGCATTAGACTTAATACATTAAATATCATTCTCCCCTTTTTCCCCCAACTACAATTCCCCTTTTTCAGGACCACCTGTGGTTGAATGTTTTATGTTTTAACTGTTTTTTATTTTTATTTTACCTTTATTTTAACTAGGCAAGTCAGTTAAGAACAAATTCTTATTTACAATGACGGCCTACCAGGGAACAGTGGGTTAACTGCCTTGTTCAGGGCAGAACGACAGATGTTTTGCCTTGTCAGCTCGGGATTCGATCCAGCAACCTTTTGGGTAGTGGCCCAACGCTCTAACCACTAGGCTGCCTGTATGTAAGGACATGCCCTGAAGCTCTCCCCATACATCTGTATATGTTACCTTGGTGAGCCTTGGTCATGTGACTGATGAGGGCATCCTGGTTGACGGTGATGTTGGAGGAGTTCATGTCAGAGATGACACAGCATAGGACCTCGGCTAGAGGGATGAACTGAGACTGGGGCACTGGAGACATCTGCACTGGGGACAGGTCACCTGGAAAACACACACACACACACACACACACACACACACACACACACACACACACACACACACACACACACACACACACACACACACACACACACACACACACGTAGTTAGACTGGTGTAACACACACACACACACACCTAGTTAGACTGGTGTAACACACACACATAGTTAGACTGGTGTAACACATACACACACACACACGTAGTTAGACTAGTGTAACACACACACCTGAGTTAGACAGAACATCAGCAACACACACACACACACACACACACACACACACACACACACACACACACACACACACACACACACACACACACACACACACACACACACACACACACACACACACACACACACACACACACACCTGGTTAGACTGGTGAAACACACAAACATCTGTGTGATACCCACATCTGTTGATGTTGAGTTTTCATGTAGTAGCAATGTTATGACCACTGTTGGTCTTCAACAAGTCTGTTTTTGCCAGTCAAAATAACTTAATTCTGTCATGGTTGCAACTTTTACTTTGTGGTCTAGATCCTTTTGCCAGTAAAAATAATCCTGTCACGCCCAAGATGAGATTTTTGAATGCGGGTGGTCCAGTGAGTAATGTAGACCAGGCCTGACTTCCATTGGAATTCCATTAATACTGGGATGGATTGCGGTATTCCATATATGCTGGGAGCGACCACGGAATGTCATTACTCCCACAGAAGTGACCACAAGTTCTGCCTGCCAGGCTATCACATATCACCTCTATATCATACTGTGTCTTCAGCTGCTATAACCCGGCCACACACTTTTGGGAATTTTCTTGTGATCCAAGAAAAATAGCTAAACTAAATGTATGTTTAAAAGAGAGGGAGGGACGGAGGGAGAAAGAGACAGCATTTTACAGGCACTTCAAACCGTACAAAGCTCAGACTGTACCTAAAATGTCTGTCTGTCTGTCTCTCTCTCTCTCGCACGCACAAGTGAACACCAGTGGAGGCTGCTGAGGGGAGGACGGCTCATAATAATGGATGGAACGGAGGAAATGGAATGGCATGAAACACATGGAAGCCATGTGTTTGATGTATTTGATACCATTCCACTAATTCCACTCCAGCCATTACCAAGAGCCCGTTCTCCCCAATTAAACTGTCACCAACCTCCCGTGGTGTGCACACTACACACACACACACATCAAACCCACCCAACCAACCCGAGGGCTGACTGACAGCGTTCCAATGACATGATTCTAAGATCTGGAAGCCATCTCAGAGAGAAACCACAGGCCTTTGAAATCATAAAACAAACTCATTTCAAAACATAGCAGACATTTTAACATTTTAAGACTGATTCATCTCAGGACCAAAGACAAGAAACTGCAGTGGAGTTCCTCACATACAGTAAAACAGTCAATTACCCACCACACCAGCCTAAACTAGAGGGACTGAACTCCCTCAGGACTACAGGTTTTTTATAGTATTGCTTCAGTGTCTGTTTCTTTACTAACTGAAGATGCACAAACAAGGGGAGGAGAGACCGTGATGGTACGTGGGGGGGACAGAGCGAGGGGGAGAGAGAGAAGCGACAGGGAAACAGATGTGGAGAGAGAGAGGGGGAGATAACAAAACCATAAAGATCTCATCCCCCCCCTTAAAGGGATAGTTTCAAGTTTTAATGTCTCATAGGAAATACACAATAACGTAAGTAAGTAAGCATACTACTGTGATGGATATTTTACACTTGTGCTTTTCTAATTACTCATTTCTGTGTTCTATTCATGTGCTGTTCTAATAACCAATGTCTGTGTTCATGCAAGTGACTGATTGAACGAATCCTCACTTATCAGTATCTGCAATTTGGCAGTACGCCCAGACCTTGTTTTGAGAACGAAAGATCTCAGTTTCAAGGTCTCAGCTTAGAGAGAAGAAGCCTCGTGAGGTATTGGTTGGTCACATGAATGAAGCAAACGTTAATTAATTATGAATGATGAATAAGCTAAATCCTGCAAATATAACTTGTCTCTATATAAGAGAACTAACGGGACTACCCAGGTGGAGCTCCTGATTGACATGTGTACTTGGTGCATTGAGTTGGTTGGAACCTCTCCAGCGCGCTGGATAATAAAGGATGATTCATTCAAGATTGACTTCGAGTGTCCCTGGTGGTAATTTCCACGACATTTGTAAAACTTTCCACAACACTACATACAGGAAATATTTAAAAAGTCAGTTCCAATACAAATATTTACATGTGCAGGGATACTGGAGTGATGGAGGTAGATGTGTATAGGGCTAAGGGGACGAGGCAACAGGATATAAGTTTAACAGAATAGCGGCAGCTTGCATGTGAGTGGGTGTGCGTGTGTGTAGGGTCAGTATAAATGTACAGTACCAGTCAAAGGTTTGGACACACTTACTCCTTCAAGGGTCTTTCTTTATTATGACTATTTTCTACTCTGTAGAATAATAGTGAATACATCACAACTATGAAATAACACATATGGAATCATGAAGTAACCAAAAGTGTTAAACAAATCAAATATATTTTATGTTTGAGGTTCTTCAAAGTAGCCACCTTTTGCCTTGATGACAGCTTTGTACACTCTTGGCATTCTCTTAACCAACTTCACCTGGAATGTTTTTCCAACAGTTTTGAAGGAGTTCCCAAATATGCTGAGCACGTGTTGGCTGCTTTTCCTTCACTCTGAAGTCCAACTCATCCCAAACCATCTCAATTGGGTTGAAGTTGGGTGATTGTGGAGGCCAGGTCATCTGATGCAACACTCCATCACTTTCCTTCTTGGTCAAATAGCCCTTACACAGCCTGGAGGTGTGTTTTGGGTCATTGTCCTGTTGAAAAACAAATGATAGTCCCACTAAGCACAAACCAGATGGGATGGTGTATCTCTGCAGAATGCTGTGGTAGCCATGCTGGTTAAGTGTGCCTTGAATTCTAAATAAATCAAGGATGGTGTCACCAGCAAAGCACCCCCACACCATCACACCTCCTCTTCCGTGATTCATGCGTTCACCTACTCCGTGTCTCAAAGACACAGTGGTGGAACCAAAAATCTCAAATTTGGACTCATCATACCAAAGGACAGATTTCCACCGGTCTAATGTCCATTGCTCGTGTTTCTTGGCCCAAGTAAGTATCTTCTTCTTATTGGTGTCCTTTAGTAGTGGTTTCTTTGCAGAAATTTGACCATGAAGGCCTGATATATGAACATCTAGAACATCTAGACGTTCCGCTAGCGGAACACCTGCTCCAATATCCAATGATGGGCGTGGCGCGAAATACAAACTCCTCTAAAATCCGAAAACTTCCATTTTTCAAACATATGACTATTTCACAGCATTTTAAAGACAAGACTCTCGTTAATCTAACCACACTGTCCGATTTCAAAAAGGCTTTACAGCGAAAGCAAAACATTACATTATGTCAGCAGAGTACCCAGCCAGAAATAATCAGACACCCATTTTTCAAGCTAGCATATAATGTCACAAAAAACAAAACCACAGCTAAATGCAGCACTAACCTTTGATGATCTTCATCAGATGACAACCCTAGGACATTATGTTATACAATGCATGCATGTTTTGTTCAATCAAGTTCATATTTATATCAAAAAACAGCTTTTTTACATTAGCATGTGACGTTCAGAACTAGCATACCCCCCGCAAACATCCGGTGAATTTACTAAATTACTCACGATAAACGTTCACAAAAAACATAACAATTATTTTAAGAATTATAGATACAGAACTCCTCTATGCACTCGATATGTCCGATTTTAAAATAGCTTTTCGGTGAAAGCACATTTTGCAATATTCTCAGTAGATAGCCTAGCCATCACGGCTAGCTATTTAGACACCAACCAAGTTTAGCCCTGACCAAACTCCGATTTACTATTACAAAAGTTTGATTACCTTTGTTGTCTTCGTCAGAATGCACTCCCAGGACTGCTACTTCAATAACAAATGTTGGTTTGGTCCAAAATAATCCATCGTTATATCCAAATAGCGGCGTTTTGTTCGTGCGTTCTAGACACTATCCGAAGTGTAAATAAGGGTTACGAGCATGGCGCAATTCGTGACAAAAGATTTCTAAATATTCCATTACCGTACTTCGAAGCATGTCAACCGCTGTTTAAAATCCATTTTTATGCCATTTTTCTCGTAAAAAAGCGATAATATTCCGACCGGGAATCTGCATTTAGGTAAACAGAGGAAAGAAAACAAAGCATTCGGTCGACGCGGGCACGAGCCTGAGTCTCACAGTACTGTAACCAGCCACTACCCAAACGCGCTACTTTGTTTCAACCAGAGCCTGCAAAGCCACGATTCAGCTTTTTGCCGCCTTCTGAGAGACCATGTGAGCCGTAGGAAGTGTCACGTAACAGCAGAGATCCTTTGTAATGGATAGAGATGGCAAAGAAGGCAAAGAAATGGTCAGACAGGGTACACCCTGTACAGAATCTTCTCAGGTTTTGGCCTGCCAAATGAGTTCTGTTATACTCACAGACACCATTCAAACAGTTTTAGAAACTTTGGAGTGTTTTCTATCCAAAGCTAATAATTATATGCATATTCTAGTTTCTGGGCAGGAGTATAAATCGGGTACGTTTTTTATCCGGCTGTGAAAATACTGCCCCCTATCCATAACAGGTTAACACAGTCTCCTCTAAACAATTGATGTTGAGATGTGTCTGTTACTTGAACTCTGTGAAGCATTTATTTGGGCTGTAATTTCTGAGGCTGGCAATTCCAATTAACTTATCCTCTGCAGCAGAGGTAACTCGGGTCTTCCTTTCCTGTGGCGGTTCTCATGAGAGCCAGTTTCATCACAGCGTTTGATGGTTTTTGCAACTGAACTTGAAGAAACTTTCAAAGTTCTTGAAATTTTCTGGACTGACTGACCTTCATGTTTTAAAGTAGTGAAGGACTCATTTCTCTTTGCTTATTTGAGCTGTTCTTGCCATAATATGGACTTGGTCTTTTACCAAATAGAGCTATCTTCTGTATATCACCCCTACCTTGTCACAACACAACTGATTGGCTCAAACGCATTAAGGAAAGAAATTCCACAAATTAACTTTTAACAAGGCACACCTGTTAATTGAAATGCATTCCAGGTGACTACCTCATGAAGCTGGTTGAGAGAATGCCAAGAGTGTGCAAAGCTGTCATCAAGGCAAAGGGTGGCTACTTCGAGGAATCTCAAATATAAAATATATTTTGTTTAACACTTTTTTGGTTACTACATGATTCCATATGTGTTATTTCATAGTTTTGATGTCTTCACTAGTATTCTACAATGTAGAAAATAGTAAAAATAAAGAAAAACCTTGGAATGAGTAGGTGTCCAAACTTTTGACTGGTACTGTATATGCATATTATGTGTGAGTGAGCAAATGATGGAGTGAGTGTTTGAGTGTGTAGGGCTCTGAGTGTGCATAGAGACAGTACAAATATTGTAACTATTTTGTTAGCTTGTTGATGTCAGACTTGATGCACCAGTACCTCTTTCCCTGTGGCAGCAGAGAAAATAGTCTATGGCTTGGGTGGTTTGGGTCTTTTGGCAATGAAGCCCTTTATCTACTTCCCCAGAGTCAGACAAACTTGTGGATACCATTTTTATGTCTCTGTGTGCAGTATGAAAGAAGTTGCTAACTAGAGCTTGCGCAATTGCTAACTAGTGTTAGCGCAATGACTGGAAG
Organism: Salmo salar; assembly: GCF_965601325.2. NCBI lineage: Eukaryota > Metazoa > Chordata > Actinopteri > Salmoniformes > Salmonidae > Salmo > Salmo salar. Next base: position 77,203,690 of record NC_138291.1, on the reverse strand, counting down.
TCTATGGTATCATCTAGCATGCTAGTAGAAACCATGGACCTCCAGTCATTGTGCTAACACTAGTTAGCATTGGCTCACAAAAGTACATCTAACTTCTTTCATACTGGATGCAGAGACATAAAAATGGTATCCCTGAGTTCAACTGACTCTGAGGTAGTAGATAAAGGGTTTCATTGCCAAAATCCCGAAGTATCCCTTCAACAGGACTGGGCTTATGGGCAAACAATGGACTTTGAGGTGATTTAGCTGCATCTTGATTCAAGTTCACAATTTGCAGTTGTTCTTTATTTTGCTTGCTCGAATGGTTATATGTACACACTGCCTAGTGACAACTACAACAGTTCTTAATACTTAACTATAGCTTACATTATAATAGGTTAACTCACAATCTGGGATGGCCACTTTAGTGCTTTCCCACCCTGAGGTGTTAAATGATTAGCCTACCAACAAGCCTGAGTTTTACAGATAGAATAGGTTTACTCTTGTTCTTAGAGAGTTGTAACCAACCCCAAACACAGACACTGGCACAACCACAGACAGACACATGGCAGTGACCACTACCTCATAAAGACCTGGGATATTGGTTTTCATTCATCGACAACACATGCTGTATCGACAAATTCTTGTGAGATATTTCAAGTAGGCTGCATGTTTTCATGTAAGAAAATGTAAGAAACATGTCTGTGGTTAAAGCCTGTGGTGTGTGTGTGAGTTTCTCCCACCACTCCTTAGACCACTCAGCTAAAACTGTGTCTGGCACACACACCGCTCCCTGCAGAGTAAACATTCACCTCCCTCACACACTTGAACCACTTATGTCGGAGGCAGCGAAAATAAACCACTAATCAGATGGCTGCCATGGTAGGGTTAATCATGTATGGCATACATGCATGGCGCGCACGAACACATACACCCGAGGCAGTCTGAGGAGCCAGAGGGGAAGGGGCAATATAAGCCCAATGCGTTTCTATGGGCTTATTTTGGACCTAAGCCTGCCTTCCTGCCGTTGAAACAACGACTCCCATTATTAGGTTGGAGACATGAGCATCTTGTCATTATATACATATCTCTGGAGGAGCCTACAAAGGCTTTGCAAACACAGCAAATAAGTTAAAATGCTCATAAATCCTAAAACACACAAACACGCCCAACGTGAGTTGTGTAACTGATATAACATGACATCTTGTCTTAATCATTTTGCTGAGCTTTTGTCTGATGAAATACAGTATACAGCTAAGTAGAGGAATTAAGCTGACAACAACAAGGCCTTTTATCAGTCAGTGTTAAGGCACAGCAGCTACTTATCCACAGCCCACTAGTGGGAGAGGTCTGTTATTACTTCTTAAACATCCTGATCCTGTGCTAAGGGAGGGGACTGAGGGATTGTGGCCATAGCCAGACAAAAATCTGCCTTCAACCCCTAACCCCCATACATCCTCACCACTGACAACAGGCTGCTAAAGCTCAGTCTAATCCTTAGATCTGATGTCTCACTGAGTGTTCCTCCCATTAGGTCTTAGCTCTATTGTTCTCACTTCCTAGAGCAATGGCTTCCAGGCTGGCTAGCAACAGGTAATGCTGGGACTTAGGGCTTCCGCATGCTTCAGTTTGGCTGGTGCCTAGCTGAACCCGGCTCGGCGAACCGAACGAGTGTGCTCGCATACTCCCTTAATTAAAAGACCTTTGCTTGAAAAACAAGAGGAAAAAAAAGAAAAATCGACAATAGTACTGTTTGTCCATATTGAGACGCCGTAGCCAGTATACATTTCCTCAAAATAGTCCGAATGAATCGAAGCGAACTCAAGAAATATGTAATTAATTTAAGTTTTTGCCGAGGAGATCTTTGTCCCGCAATTTTACATCTAACTATTTGGTGCAGTATTTTTCGTGTGAAAAAATCAGCATGAAAACGAGTCGTCTCTGGTTGAACGACAACAAACTTCATTGAAGAATCCTTCCTGTTGACTGATCACTAACAAAGGGGCGTAGACTTCGGCTCCCGAACTTCGGCTTGCCTGGAGAAAAAAGGTTGTGCGCACGAACAGCCGAAAAAATCCTTGCCAAAGACTAAAACGAACAAACATTTCACAAAATGTCGTCATAATATACACTACATGACCAAAAGTATGTGGACACCTGCTCGTCGAACATCTCATTCCAAAATCATAGTCATTAATATGGAGTTGGTCCCCCCTTTGCTGCTATAACAGCCTCCACTCTTCTGGGAAGGCTTTCCACTAGACGTTGGAACATTGCTGCAGGGACTTGCTTCCATTCAGCCACAGGCATTAGTGAGGTTGGGCGATTAGGACTGGCTCGCAGTCAGAGTTCCAATTCATCCCAAAGGTGTTTGATGGGGTTGAGGTCGGGGCTCTGTGCAGGCCAGTCAAGTTCTTCCTCACCGATTTCGACAAACCATTTCTGTATGGACCTCGCTTTGTGCATGGTGGCATTGTCATGCTGAAACAGGAAAGGGCCATCCCCAAACTGTTGCCATAAAGTTGGAAGCACAGAATTGTCTAGAATGTCCTTGTATGCTGTAGTGTTAAGATTTCCCTTCACTGGAACTAAGGGGCCCAGGCCAAACAATGAAAAACAGCCCCAGACCATTATTCCTCCCCCACCAAACTTTACAGTTGGCACTATGCATTGGGGCAGGTAGTGTTCTCCTGGCATTCACCAAACCCAGAATCACCCGTCTGACTGCCAGATGGTGAAGCGTGATTCATCACTCCAGAGAACGTGTTTCCACTGCTCCAGAGTCCAATGGCAGCGAGCTTTACACCACTCCACCTGACGCTTGGCATTGCGAAGTGTGATTTTAGTCTTGTGTGCGGCTGCTCGGCCATGGAGACCCATTTCATTAAACTCCCGACGAACAGTTCTTGTGCTGACGTTGCTTCCAAAAGCAGTTTGGAACTCGTAGTGAGTGTTGCAACCGAGGACAGACGCACTTCAGCACTCGGTGGTCCCGTTCTGTGTGCTTGTGTGGCCCATCACTTCACAGCTGAGCCATTGTTGCTCCTAGACGTTTCCACTTCACAATAACAGCACTAAGAATTTATTGGGGCAGCTCAAGCAGGGCAAAAATTTGACAAACTGAAAGGTGGCATCCAATTACGGTGCCAGGTTGAAAGTCACTGAGCTCTTCAGTAAGGCCATTTTACTGCAAATTTGTCTATGGAGATTGTGTGTGCTCGATTTTATACACCCGTCAGCAATGGGTGTGGCTGAAATAGCCGAATCCACTCATTTGTCGGGGTGTCCACATACTGTTGTGTGTGTATATATATAGTGTATATACGAACTGTTTTGAATAAAAAAACATGCGGACGTCTTAACACATTCTTGTAGGGGAGATGGAGGAAGGGCATTTCCATGGTAACAGAATTACACCGAGACTCAGATTTTTCACTTTAAATGTATGCTAAACAAAAACCATTGATTTAAAAGTTTAACAGACCTATGCAAAAGGCCTACTTTTAACCATTTAGACAGAATTCTACAAAAACACATTTAGTGGAAGAAATGTGCAAATGCAAAGTTTGGTAACAGAATTTCGGTAAAATCTCCCAGTTTTTTTATGTGAGCACGTTTTCCAAAAACTAAAAATTTTGATCAAAATATGTCTGCAGAAAGAATGGGGTGTCAGCTATGAAATGACACCATGACTTAGAAAAAATATATATTATGGTTTTTTAACTACAGTAAGTGAAGTGGATTTACATCCAGTAACAGAATTGCGGTAACCAGCGGTGAAAAAAGTACCAAATTGTCATACTTCAGTAAAAATACCTTAAAGAAAATGACTCAAGTAAAAGTGAAAGTCACCCAGTAAAATTCTACGTGAATAAAAGTAAAACAATATTTGGTTTTAAATATATTTAATTATCAAAAGTAAAAGTATAAATAATTTCAAAAAAAGCAAACTAGACGGCACCAATTATTTTTATTTTTTTTATCGATAGGCCAGGGGCACACTCCAGCACTCAGACATAATTTACAAACGAAGCACTTGTGTTTAGTGAGTCTGCCAGATCAGAGGCAGTAGGGATGTTCTCTTAATAAGTGTGTGAATTGGACCATTTTCCTGTCCTGCTAAGCACTCAAAATGTACAGAGTACTTTTGGGTGTCAGGGAAAATGTATGGAGTAAAAAGTACATTATTTTCTTTAGGAATGTAGTGGAGTAAAAGTTGTAAAAAATATAAATATTAAACTAAAGTATAGATGCACAAAATACTTTCAAGTACAAGGTACAGGTACTTTACGCCACTGGCGGTAATGGAATTTCATTATGGGTCCCTAATCTGTACTATACAGAAATGCATAATTATGGATATTAATTTCATTCTCTTCATGGATGTATCCTAAATAGGTACAACGGTATAAATATGCTATATCCTCCTTTGCATATTTGTTTATTGTTCTACACACTGGTTACTATTTGAATGAGCTCTGCCACCAAACAAGACCAAATTTGGTCCAATCATAGACGTCCATGTTTCACAAGTTTGGACATCAAAGTACAGCACAGTAGAGCTCAGTATAGTACAGTCGCGTTCAGTACAGTGTAGTACAGTAGAGTTCAGTACTATACTCCACAATCAAGTAGAGTATTGTTAAGTACACTACAGTAGATTATAGTACAGTACAGTAAAGAAAAGTAGAGTATAGTACAGTGAAGTATATCCACTCTATTGTAATGTTCAAGAACAGTTCAGGACTGTACTGAACTATACTTTTCCTTACTATACTGAACTATACTCTACTTTTCTTTACTGTACTGTGCTGTACAAACTTGTGATGCATCGATGTTAATGATTCGGTCCGACCTGTACCAAATCAATCATGGACGTCTATGTTTTGGACCAAAAAAGACATCTGTGGACGTTGAAATCAAGGCCAGGGCGGACTGACCAAATTTCAATTACTTTTCAACATCCAAGGACATCCGGTGTCGGTCGGTGCTCAGTGGGTGAAGATGCAGGTTACAGTAAATGGAAAGATAGGGAGAGTTAACATTAATATACAGTGCCTTCGGAAAAGTATTAAGATTAGAGGTCGACCGATTATGATTTTTCAACGCCGATACCGATTATTGGAGGACCCAAAAAAGCCGATACAGATTAATCGGATTCTTTTTTTATTTTTTTTATTTATTTATTTGTAATAATGACAATTACAACAATACTGAATGAACACTTATTTTAACTTAATATAATACATCAATAAAATCAATTTAGCCTCAAATAAATAATGAAACATGTTCAATTTGGTTTAAATAATGCAAAAACAAAATGTTGGAGAAGAAAGTAAAAGTGCAATATGTGCCATGTAAAAAAGCTAACGTTTAAGTTCCTTGCTCAGAACATGAGAACATATGAAAGCTGGTGGTTCCTTTTAACATGAATCTTCAATATTCCCAGGTAAGAAGTTTTAGGTTGTAGTTATTATAGGAATTATAGGACTATTTCTCTCTGTACGATTTGTATTTCATATACCTTTGACTATTGGATGTTCTTATAGGCACTTTAGTATTGCCAGTGTAACAGTATAGCTTCCGTCCCTCTCCTCGCTCCTACCTGGGCTCGAACCAGGAACACATCGACCACAGCCACCCTCGAAGCAGCGTTACCCATGCAGAGCAAGGGGAACAACCACTCCAAGTCTCAGAGCGAGTGAAGTTTGAAACGCTATTAGCGCACACCCGGCTAACTAGCTAGCCATTTCACATCGGTTACACCAGCCTAATCTTGGGATTTGACAGGCTTGAAGTCATAAACAGCGCAATGCACTGCGAAGGGCTGCTGGCAAACGCACGAAAGTGCTGTATGAATGAACGCTTACGAGCCTGCTGCTGCCTACCATCGCTCAGTCAGACTGCTCTATCAAATCATAGACTTAATTATAACATAATAACACACAGAAATACGAGCCTTAGGTCATTAATATGGTCGAAGCCGGGAACTATCATCTCGAAAACAAAAAGTTTTTCCTGTCAGTGAAATACGGAACCGTTCCGTATTTTATCTAACGGGTGGCATCCCTAAGTCTAAATATTCCTGTTACATTGCACAACCTTCAATGTTATGTCATAATTACGTACAATTCTGTCAAATTAGTTCGCAACGAGCCAGGCAGCCCAAACTGTTGCATATACCCTGACTCTGCGTGCAATGAACGCAAAATGACACAATTTCACCTGGTTAATATTGCCTGCTAACCTGGATTTCTTTTAGCTAAATATGCAGGTTTAAAAATATATACTTCTGTGTATTGATTTTAAGAAAGGCATTGATGTTTATGGTTAGGTACAGTCGTGCAACGATTGTGCTTTTTTTGCAAATGCGCTTTTGTTAACTCATCCCCGGTTTGGCGAAGTCGGCTGTCTTTGTTAGGAAGAAATAGTCTTCACAGTTCGCAACGAGCCAGGCGGCCCAAACTGCTGCATATACCCTAACTCTGTTTGCAAGAGAAGTGACACATTTTCCCTAGTTAAAAGAAATTCATGTTAGCAGGCAATATTAACTAAATATGCAGGTTTAAAAATATATACTTGTGTATTAATTTTAAGAAAGGCATTGATGTTTATGGTTGGAGCAACGTGTACCTAAGCGATTATATGCAACGCAGGACAGGCTAGATAAACTAGTAATATCATCAACCATGTGTAGTTAACTAGTGATTATGATTGATTGATTGTTTTTTATAAGATAAGTTTAATGCTAGCTAACAACTTACCTTGGCTTCTTACTGCATTTGCGTAACAGGCAGGCTCCTCGTGGAGTGCAATGTAAAGCAGGTGGTTAGAGCGTTGGACTAGTTAACCGTAAGGTAAAAATCTGTCGTTCTGCCCCTGAACAAGGCAGTTAACCCACCGTTCCTAGGCCGTCATTGAAAATAAGAATGTGTTCTTAACTGACTTGCCTAGTTAAATAAAGGTGTAAAAAAAATATTACAAAAATAAATAAAATCGGTCAAATCAGCGTCCAAAAATGCCGATTTGTGATTGTTATGAAAACTTGAAATCGGCCCTAATTAATCGGCCATTCCGATTAATTGGTCGACCTCTAATTCAGATCCCTTGATTTATGTTCCAAATGTTGTTACGTTACAGCCTTATTCTAAAATGTATTAAATTATTTTTTCCCCATCATTCTACGCACAATATCCCATAATGACATTTTTGCTAATTTATTACAAATAAAAAAACTGAAATATGACATTTACATAAGTATTCAGACCCTTTACTCCATACTTTGTTGAAGCTTCTTGGCAGCGATTACAGCTTTGAGTCTTCTAGGGTATGACACTACAAGCTTGGCACACCTGTATTTGGGGAGTTTCTCCCATTCTTCTCTGCAGATCCTCTCAAGCTCTGTCAGGTTGGATGGGAAGCGTCGCTACACAGCTATTCTCAGGTCTCTCCAGAGATGTTCGATCAGGTTCAAGTTCTGGCTCTGGCTGGGCCACTCAAGGACATTCAGAGACTTATCCTGAAGCCATTCCTGCGTTGTCTTGGCTGTGTGCTTAGGGTCATTGTCCTGTTGGAAGGTGAACCTTCGCCCCAGTCTGAGGTCCTGAGCGCTCTGGAGCAGGTTTTCATCAAGGATCTCTCTGTACTTTGCTCCGTTCATCTTTGCCTCGATCCTGACTAGTCTCCCAGTCCCTGCCACTGAAAAATATCCGCCACAACCATGCTTCACTGTAGGGATGGTGCCAGGTTTCCTCCAGGGTGACGCTTGGCATTCAGGCCAAAGAGTTCAATCTTGGTTTCATCAGACCAGAGAATCTTGGTTCTCATGGTCTGGGAGACTTTAGGTGACTTTTGGCAAAGTCCAAGTGGGCTGTCATGTGCCTTTTACTGAGGAGTGGCTTCCATCTGGCCACTCTACCATAAAGGCCTGATTCGTGGAGTGCTGCAGAGATGGTTGTCCTTATGGAAGTTTGTCCCATCTCCACAGAGGAACTTTAGAGCTCTGTCAGAGTGACCATCGGGTTCTTGGTCACCTCCCTGACCAAGGCCCTTCTCCCCCGAGTCTTGGTGGTTCTTCCATTTAAGAATAATAGAGGCTACTGTGTTCTTGGGGATGTTCAATGCTGCAGACATTTTTGGTACTCTTCCCCAGATCTGTGCCTCGACATAATCCTGTCTCAGAGCTCTAGGGAGAATTCCTTCGACCCCATGGCTTGATTTTTGCTCTGACATGCACGGTCAACTGTGGGTCCTTATATAGACAGGTGTGTGCCTTTCCAAATCATGTCCAATCCATTGAATTTACCACAGGTGGACTGCAATCAAGTTATAGAAACATCAAGAATGATCAATGGAAACAGGATGCACCTGAGCTCAATTTCGAGTCTCATAGCAAAGGGGCTGAATACTTATGTAAATAAGGTATTTCTGTTTTTATTTTTAATGCATTTGCTAAAATTTCTAATAATCGGTTAACTTTGTCATTATGGGGTATTGTGTGTAGATTGCTGAGGATTTCTATTTTTAATCAATTTTAGAAAAAGGCTGTAACGTAACAAAATGTGGAAAAAGTCGAGGGGTCTGAATACTTTCCGAAGGCACTGTACATAAGAAAGAGAGAGATTATGAAGGCAGATGACCCACAGACTGGTCTCACTCAGACAGCCAGCATCCATCTTACCTCGATTGCAAGGACGTCTGTATGAGGAACCATACAAGAGGGCAAGGGACGCAGAACACACACAAACACACAGACACTCTTAAGGCCTCTATGTGAGGCTGGAATAGATGATGCACCAGTCCATCACCAGCACGGCCTGTGTGTGTGTGTGTGTTTTGTGTGCACACTTGCGTGCTGGCGTGCGTGTGTGTGTGCGTGTGTGTCTCCGGGCATATAAAGTGCAGCCCCAGCACAATCCCCTGACAGCCAGGCTGGCGAGAGAGAGGTTATCCAGACTTTACACCCCAAGCTGATAGAAAGAGAAAAAAACAGTTATCAGCTGAACATAACAGTATGCCAGTGGAAGGGAGGACAGTAGAAGGTGACCCAAGTAGTTTGTGACTACTATGATTTCAGTTACCTTTTTTTCTGAAATTCTGTTACTGATTTGGTAACAGAATTAGGTTTAAATCACTTAATAATTTAGAAACAATATTGAGGTCTACCTTTACGTGTTACTTCCGTGACTTTTATTTTCCTCCCTCCACATGAGGGATAGAAAAAATTATCCTGGGGCCTCCCGAGTGGCGCAGCAGTCTAAGGCACTGCATTCGATCCCAGGCTGTGTCACAGCCGACCACGACCGGGAGACCGATGAGGCTGCGCACACTTGCCCCAGTATCGTCCGGGTTAGGGGAGGGTTTGGCCGGCCGGGATGTTCTTGTCCCATTGCGCTCTAGCGACTCCTTGTTGCAGGCCGGGGGCATGCACGCTGACTTCGGTCACCAGTTGTACGGTGTTTCCTCCGACACATTGGTGCGGCTGGCTTCCGGGTTTAGCAAGCAGTGTGTCATGAAGGCTTGGCAGGGTCATGTTTTGGATGACGCATGGCTCTTGACCTTCGCCTCTCCCGAGTCCGTATGGGAGTTGCAGCGATGGGACAAGACTGTAACTACCCATTTGGATATCACGAAAATGGGGTAAAAAGTAATTAAAAAAGATATAATTATAAAAAATGTCAAAAATCCTAAACTAAATATACAGTAAGTGTTGATATTAGTTGGCAGGTTTAATTCAACATTTGTGTTTTGAGGTATTTCTAACACCTTTTAAGACTTTATCTGGTAGATGTTTTCTAAGACCCCTTTTCTATCTGTTTGACGAGAAATCAAATCCTTTGCCTATTCCTATTTTTTTTATGGAAAATAGTTGAAAAATGTATTTGTGCCTTAATAAATAAAATAAAAAAACTCTTAGCTTTCATTTGACACCAAATGTAACATTCTCCTATGAACTTCACATGTTAGTGCTCATTGGTCCTTTTAGACGGAAATGACCAGAAACATTGATGATGAGGAAGGAAGAACACTAAAACGTTGTTTTTCTAAGATGTAAGTGTAGCAAATCATCTTGAACAGGGCTTGGAACCAGCAACCAGGTAACAGGGCAAGTGCACTGCGTTCTGCAACACAAACGTCCAGACCTCTTGGCAGGTGTTGTAATGCACTTAGAAAGGGAAGCTCCACAAGCTGCCTACACAGCACAGTAGCAGACTGGACCTGCCTACAGACTGGACCTGCCTATGGTGGATTAGTGTTATTATTCAGTCTAACATTAGAAGGTGTGACTACCCCTCAGTAATAGAGATCAGTGCTGTAGCCCTCTTCTCTCCAGGGGAACATTACACCCGGACACGGACATTAAACCCTTTGTCAAACGCCACATCAATACCCCTCTGGGTACCATGGCAATGACGCACTGTGCCACGAGGAGGAGAGACGGCGTTCTAGTGGGTAGAACAGGAGGCAGAAGCAACAGGGATATTAGAATTCTAGACTTAGAATAAGCTAAGTATCACAATACTTTTTCCATGGCAAAAATGTTAACATGAAGCAGACCTAACTCTTCGGTCCTTTAAAAACCTGCTGTATGTAAAATATTGTGTGCTGTAGCTTAAAAATAAATTAATGTGACTCTGGATGACAACATAATGTTTGTTTCCAAAATTAGGGCTGCTTTCCTAAAGAAGTCAAATCCGCTTCGTGTTTTGTTTCCTTGCCACGTTGCTAACGAGTATCACGAGAATACCTTTGACTATTGGATGTTCTTATAGGCACTTTAGTATTGCCAGCCTAATCTCGGGAGTTGATAGGCTTGAAGTCATAAACAGCGCTGTGCTCAGCATTGCTAAGACCTGCTGGCAAACACAGTAATGTGCTGTTTGAATGAATGCTTACAAGCCTGCTGCTGCCTACCACCGGTCAGTCAGACTGCTCTATCAAATATCAAATCATAGACTTAATTATAATATAATAAACACACAAATACGAGCCTTTGGTTATTTATATGGTCAAATCCGGAAAACTATCATTTCGAAAACAAAACATTTATTCTTTCAGTGAAATACGGAACCGTTCCATATTTTATCGAACGAGTGGCATCCCTAAGTCTAAATATTTCTTTTACATTGCACAACCTTCAATGTTACTTCATAATTATGTAAAATTCTGGCAAATTAATTACGGTCTTTGTTAGGAAGAAATGGTCTTCACACAGTTCGCAACGAGCCAGGCGGCCCAAACGGCTACATATACCCTGACTCTGCTTGCACTGAATGCAAGAGAAGTGACAATTTCCCTAGTTAATATTGCCTACTAACATGCATTTCTTTTCACTAAATATGCAGGTTTAAAAAAAAAATACAGTTCTGTGTATTGATTTTAAGAAAGGCATTGATGTTTATGGTTAGGTACATTTGTGCAACGATTGTGCTTTTTTCGCGAATGCGCTTTTGTTAACTCATCACCTGTTTCACGAAGTTGAAGTAGGCTGTGATTCGACGAAAAATTAACGGGCAACGCATTGATTCTATGCAACGCAGGACAAGCTAGTTAACCTAGTAATATCATCAACCATGTGTAGTTAACTAGTGATTGTGTTAAGATTGATTGATTGTTTTTTATAAGACACGCTTAATGCTAGCTAGCAACTTACCTTGGCTCCTTGCTGCACTCGCGTAACAGGTGGTCAGCCTGCCATGCAGTCTCCTCGTGGATTGCAATGTAATCGGCCATAATCAGCACCCAAAAAGACAGATTATCGATTGTTATGAAAACTTGAAATCAGACCTAATTAATCGGCCATGCCGATTAATCGGTCAACCACTAATCAAAACAAGCAATGTCCACAATCATCTCATCTAGGCGATATTTACTGTCATACATCAAATAGTTTGCCATACTAGAGTAAACATGGAAAGAAAAATCTAAAATATCACATAAACAAGCTAGGTTTATTGAAATGATACTCCTGTGATTTTGAAAGAAATTGACAGACAAGACAATCTAGCCTCTCTCTCTCCTATCACGAGGTTGATAAATGCCACATGTATTCTATTCAAATGCTGCTGCTTTAGCCCCACCGGGTTAGTCGCATGAGTCCCATTAGATTAGGCATGTGATTACATTACAGCCTAAAGGTCTAAAAACATATCTTACAGCCAGGCCCCTTCTGACAGCCTACACAACAGCAGAGATAACACTGGGTTTGTCAGTCGTACTTACTACACTACCAATAAGGGACATACTGGCTTAGAGACATCCATTCAAAAGGAAGACACACACAGGCCCTACAGGTCTGGAGTCAGCCCGTTGCCTGTGTGGACTTCATACTCTAATCATTGGATGCTCTATTGATATCACTCTTTCTTACACACACAAACACTCGCTGTTGTGCACACATACATGCATGCAGGTGCACACACACACACAGTCTTTCTTGTCCCTTTCTAATCTCCAGATCCTAACGATGTGGTCCTCATTCCGTACGTGTGAAATAACAGCCCTATACAGCTGTTCTTTAGGTTTCCGTTTACCTAGTACCTCATCAGTGGAACAACGTGTGCCTGTGCCATCTAACCTCAGACACATTCTGACCAGCTACTGAGGCAGGAGACGTGAGACTCAGACACAGTTCCCTCTGGTTCGGCATTGATCGTCCTCTGCATAGACAGAGATTTATCCCTATAGTACTCTACTGCCAAGCCCACACAGACCCAGACCCACACCCATCAAGTCCCATAATATTTCACTGAGACTGAACAGGATGTGGCTGCTTTGCATTTAAAATTGGCAAATATTATGCCTTGTGCCGACATTTTATGATAAACTGATTACAGGTGCAGTATACGGTATCTAATAGGTACACCAAGTCCTAGTACAGAGAGGCTAGGCTACTACTACCACTGTTCCAGTTGGAAAAGCCTCAAAACAAAGGTAATGACTGAACACTACTCCCTATAAGAAAAATAGTCAACTGTGATGCAGTTTCCCAGCATGGCTGACAAGACCATGATTATGCTCCCCCCTGCATACCACTATACTATCACATTCTAGATCTAATGGAAACGTAGGCTAAATCCTCCATGATCCTTCACTCTGTGGACTTTGTGATACACACCGAGTACATGCATTCACGCACACACTTCTTCCCAGGCCATGTCTGTAAGTGTAGACTCTTTCTTTATCTCGTCTCTAATTTTTTCCAATAAGCATTTTTACCAGAGCCCTATGGGCCCTGTTCAAAAGTCCTGCACTACATACGGAATAGGGTGCCATTTGGGGTGCAGCCAGAGTTGCTCCCTGTCACAGTGAACCTGAAGACTGATTTAAACCACTAGAATGACTCTCCCTCCCTGTCACAGTGAAGCTAAAGACTGATTTAAACCACTAGAATGACTCTCCCTCCCTGTCACAGTGAAGCTAAAGACTGATTTAAACCACTAGAATGACTCTCCCTCCCTGTCACAGTGAAGCTAAAGACTGATTTAAACCACTAGAATGACTCTCCCTCCCTGTCACAGTGAAGCTAAAGACTGATTTAAACCACTAGAATGACTCTCCCTCCCTGTCACAGTGAAGCTAAAGACTGATTTAAACCACTAGAATGACTCTCCCTCCCTGTCACAGTGAAGCTAAAGACTGATTTAAACCACTAGAATGACTCTCCCTCCCTGTCACAGTGAAGCTAAAGACTGATTTAAACCACTAGAATGACTCTCCCTCCCTGTCACAGTGAAGCTAAAGACTGATTTAAACCACTTGAAGGACTCTCCCTCCCTGTCACAGAGACACTTAACCACTGGCTTCAGTGAATCATCAGATGAATGTTGACTGAATAAAAATCGACATAAATCTTACCAATGTCTCTACAATGTCACCGTTGTTACAATCCCTCTCTCTTTCACACACACCCCACAGACACACACACACACAGTGATAAATGATGAAGGATGCCTGTTGTGAATTTTTATTACCACATCCTCCCAGACACTCTTCTTTGCCTTTGTGTCCTTGCTGGGCTTAAAGGGCTCCCTGCCACACCCTCTAGTGTGTGTGTGTGTGTGTGTGTGTGTGTGTGTGTGTGTGTGTGTGTGTGTGTGTGTGTGTGTGTGTGTGTGTGTGGTGTCTTTACGAGCAGAGTGGCGGTGGCTGTCACGGAGGACACAGATGTGGAGCCAGCAACAGTAAAAACAGACCCATAAAGACACTGAAAAGAGTCCTTTACGAGACCAGCACAGATGTGGAGCCAGCAACACATGCATTCAAATCACTGGAGCCATTAACTTCTATACTCCATCCCAGTCAATGTCATCCCATCTCAGCCTGACTCTCTCTGGGGTCTGCCCTTGGGTTCTTCTTATCTCAGACACCAAAGGGCGCATCTCAAGAATCTGAGCGACTTCCTCTCCTTTATTGATGTGAAAGAGCTGGATAAATGAAAGTAAAATCCCAGTAGACATCATCCACCATACTGCTTAATTTACCCTGTTTTCAAATCATGTTGATGAATGTAGTGTTTCGTTTAAAAAAAAAGGAGGGGGAAAGGCTACGTTTTCTTAAGGACTGAAACAGTAGGAACCATTTCTGGAATTTTCATATATGACAAGCAAAATGGCCACTACAGAAGTGAATGATTCCAACCCAATTATATCCACATTACTGAGCCATAAAAAGGCAACAATCAGTCCATGAACACTTTGTGATGACTTAACAGCTCCATTGACTTCCAGCAGTAAACTCAGCCTTCCCTCCTCTCCCTACGGGCTTAAGATAAACATTTCTGTAGAAACTTTACTATCTCAGGGCATCAGTGTTTAAACATAAAGTAGAAGACTTAAGTGGGAGAAAAGAGCAATGTTATGACTGAACCCTCATAGTAATCACAGCTTGAGGAAATGGCTGTGCTGGCAAAGTGATATGATTACTACAAACTGAGATTTGAGGAAACAGGCCATAGAATATCTAATCATGGGTTAAGTAAAGCTGTGTGAAGGTCCATTCATCTTGGATGAAGATTTTTCAGGGGCAGGACAGGAAAACACAACAGAGAATGAATATTCACCATACATACAGTACCAGTCAAAAGTTTGGACACACCTACTCATTTTTCTTGATTTTTACTATTTTCTACATTGTAGAATAATAGTGAAGACATCAAAACTATGAAATAACACATATGGAATCATGTAGTAACCAAAAAAGTGTTAAACAAATCAGAATATATTTTATATACTTCAAAGTAGTCACCCTTTGCCTTCCATGACAGCTTTGCACACGCTTGGCATTCTCTCAACCAGCTTCATGGGGTAGTCACCTGGAATGCATTTCAATTAACAGGTGTGCCTTCTTAAAAGTTCAGTTGTGGAATTTGTTTCCTTCTTAATGCGTTTGAGCCAATCAGTTGTGTTGTGATAAGGTATGGTTGGTATACAGAAGATGGCCCAATTTGGTAAAAGACCAAGTCCATATTATGGCAAGAACAGCTCAAATAAGCAAAGAGAAACCCCAGTCCATCATTACTTTAAGACATGAAGGTCAGTCAATCTGGACAATTTCAATAACTTTGAAAGTTTCTTCAAGTGCAGTTGCAAAAACCATCAAGCCGTATGATGAAACTGGCTCTCATGAGGACCGCCACAGGAAAGGAAGACCCAGAGTTACCTCTGCTGCAGAGGATAAGTTCATTAGAGTTACCAGTCTCAGAAATGGGCAATTAACTGCACGTCAGATTGCAGCCCAAATAAACGCTTCACAGTGTTCAAGTAACAGACACATCTCAACATCAACTGTTCAGAGGAGACTCCGTAAATCAGGCATTCATGGTCGAATTGCTGCAAAGAAACCATTACTAAAGGACACCAATAAGAAGAGACTTGCTTGGGCCAAGAAACACGAGCAATGGACATTAGACCAGTGGAAATTTGTCCTTTGGTCTGGAGTCCAAATTTGAGATTTTTGGTTCCAACCGCCGTGTCTTTGTGAGACGCAGAGTCAGTGAACGGATGATCTCTGCATGTGTAGCTCCCACCGGGAAGCATGGAGGAGGAGGTGTGATGGGGCTTTGCTGGTGACACTGTCTGTTTTATTTAGAATTCAAGGCACACTTAACCATCATGGCTACCACAGCATTTTGCAGTGATACACTCCCACTAAGCACCAGATGAGATGGTATCATTTGTTTTTCAACAGGACAATGACCCAAAACACACCTCCAGGCAGTATAAGGGCTATTTGACCAAGAAGGAGAGTGATGGAGTGCTGCATCAGATCCACAATCACCTGACCTCAACCCAATTGAGATGGTTTGGGATGAGTTGGACCATAGAGTGAAGGAAAAGCAGTCAACAAGTGCTCAGCATATGTGGGAACTCCTTCAGGACTGTTGGAAAAGCATTCCAGGTGACTATGAAGCACTTCTTTGGTTACTACATGATTCCATGTGTTATTTCATAGTTTTGATGTCTTCAGTATTATTCTACAATGTAGAAAATAGTAAAAAACCAAGAAAAACCCTTGAATGAGTAGGTGTATCCAAACTTTGACTGGTTTGACTGAACTGATTGAACTGGAGTTGGAAGTGTATTTGACTGTTATTGAACCTTGTTTGTCAGCGCTCTGCGATTCAAAACTAACAGCCACAAGGAAACTGCTATAGCTTTCAGTCTGGGAGTGACAGTTGACTTTCAGTCAACACTCAGTTTACAATCATGAAGTAAGGCAACAACCCACTACCTATCACCAGCTCACTACCTCTGTTACATAAGAAAGACACAGACTACACAGTGAGATCAGATGGACGTTTACCACAGTGGGGAAAGGTGAAAGGTCATTAAAACAGGATACAGGGGCGCTGTGGAAGAAGAAAGCCACCTAAATGTAATCCTGAGAAGGCCTTGCTGTCATGGACAACACCAACAGACAGACAATAGAAGCTTGGGCATAGCCTATTTGTCAAACTGACAGACACCCACAGAGAGCGTTAGCTATCTGAGCAAATAGTGAATAAGCCAGAATAAAAGACGAGAAAGCAGACTGTTTATGGATGCCCGGTTCTTACTCTACAGCCCTTTCGGAATCAAAGCAACATTTTAACTTTTGCCAAAAGTTATTAGGTCATTGTTTTAAGCTCTGAGTGGGAACAGAGGCACACTTTGTTAGGAGTTCCATCACCATAGAAACACATATAGAACTGTGCCACACACTCTGACTTTAGGTCAGATATCAAAAGGATGAAAAAATCTATCCATCAACACAAAAAAAGTGTCAAAACCAATACATTATTACATTTACGCTACCAAAATTATGGACACCTGCTCGTCGAAACATCTCATTCCAAAATCATGGTCATTAATATGGAGTTGGTCCCACCTTTGCTGCTATAAGAGTCTCCACTCTTCTGGAAAGGCTTTCCACTAGATGTTGGAACATTGCTGTGGGGACTTGCTTCCATTCAGCCACAAGAACCGGTGCCCCCGCACATTGACTCTGTATCAGTACCCCCTGTATATAGTCTCGCTGTTGTTATTTCACTGCTGCTCTTTAATTACTTGTTACTTTTATCTCTTATTCTTATCTGTATTTTTTTAACTGCATTGTTGGTTAGGGGCTCGTAAGTAAGCATTTCAGTGTTGTATTCAGCGCGTGTGACTAATAAAATTTGATTTGAAGAACATTTGAGGTCGGGGACTAATGTTGGTTGATTACCTGGCTCACAGTCGGCGTTCAAATTCATCCCAAAGGTGTTCGATGGAGTTGAGGTCAGGGCTCTGTGCAGGCCAGTCAAGTTCTTCCACACTGATCTCAACAAATCATTTCTGTATGGACCTCGCTTTGTGTATTGGGGCATTGTCATGCTGAAACAGGAAAGGGCCTTCCCCAAACTGTTGCCACAAAGTTGGAAGCACAGAATTGTCTAGAATGTTTTTGTATGTTGTAGCGTTAAGATTTCCCTTCACTGGAACTAAGGGGCCTATCCCGATCCATGGAAAAACAGCCCCAGACCATTATTCCTCCTCCACCAAACTTTGCAGTTGGCACTATGAACTGGGCAGGAAGCGTTCTCCTGTCATCCGCCAAACCCAGGTTATCGTCTGTTGGACTACCAGATGGTGAAGTGTGATTCATCACTCCAGAGAACGCGTTTCCACCGCTCCAGAGTCCAATGGCGGCGAGCTTTACACCACTCCAGCCGATGCTTGACATTGCACATCGTGATCTTAGGCTTGTGTGTGACTGCTCTGCCATGGAAACCCATTTTGTGAAGCTCCCAAACAGTTCTTGTGCTGACATTTTTTCCAGAGGCAATTTGGAACTCGGTAGTGAGTGTTGCAACCGAGGACAGATGATTTTTACGCGCTTCAGCACTCGGCGGTCCCGTTCTGTGAGCTTGTGGGGCGTACCACTTCACAGCTTAGCCGTTGTTGCTCCTAGATGTTTCCACTTCACGATAACAGCAATTACAGTTGATTGGGGCAGCTCTAGCAGGGGAGAAATTTCACAAATTTACTTGTTGGAAAGGTGGCATCCTATGACGGTGCCACGTTGAAAGTCACTGAGCTCTTCATTAAGGCCATTCTACTGCTAATGTTTGTCTATGGAGATTGCATGGCTTTGTGCTCGAAATTATAAACCGGTCAGCAACGGGTGTGGCTGAAATAGCCGAAACCACTAATTTTAAAGGGTATCCCCATACTTTTTAATATATAGTGTATGTTCTGAAGTCTCAAAGATATGAGTTATGAGTCTGTGAAGAGAACATCTAACCATGTTTGTTGAGCAAAGACCCAGACATCTGACTTCATACAAACAGACACACTGTTGTATTGAGATGCCAGAGGTGCTTTCGGCATTAAAAAGAACAGTCTGTGTAGTGTTGGACGGTATATCGGTACCACAGCAATATCACAGTACCAAAACATCATGATACCAACATTTTAGAATACCATAGTACAGTATCATATAATACTACAGACTTTTTCAGCCCTACCGATCTAAAGAACCTGCTGGCGCCTGCTATAACATGCTTATAAAGTCAGTTGTTTTTATAAATTCAGTTGAATTTAAGTAACAGCCACTGGTCTCTTCTATGGGCAAAGCCAATAATATCCACTTCATCCCCTACCAGCCCTCAAAGCCAATTTATGTTTGATCTGAAAATGTGGTCGGAGGGGCCGTATGGATGGTGTGACCCATTCGCGGAGCCTCAGGAGCCATGCAGAGGCCAAATTGCAGAGCTCCGTACTGCATCGATGTGCGCCTCCAAAATGCTATAACAATGTGGAGGGCTCCGTATAGCTCCGGAATGACCGTGCAGCGCCTTTCACTGACCTGCTTCTCTCCATCCGCTCTTCATGTGCGTTTGGAGAGAATGTGTAAGTTTATAAATATACATAATCTAGGCGTGATTGCGAGCGGGGATGC
Organism: Salmo salar; assembly: GCF_965601325.2. Classification (NCBI taxonomy): domain Eukaryota; kingdom Metazoa; phylum Chordata; class Actinopteri; order Salmoniformes; family Salmonidae; genus Salmo; species Salmo salar. Next base: position 77,184,292 of record NC_138291.1, on the reverse strand, counting down.
AGAGTCTTCTGTTGTTAGATTTGTACATGTATTACATTGGAGCAGCGTGAAAAGAGAGCAATGTTGATAGGCTACATTGTAACATTTCATCGCATGTTATACCCTAGAGCACAGACCAGTCTGAGCAGACTACGCAAGTTTACTGTCCTGCAGCCTCATTGTCAGAGGGGGAAGATTCTGTGTCACTAATTCTGTGACACAACATTATGACATGTCTTCAGGATAAGAACTGTGAAGATGCTGACCTTCTAGTCAGTCATCAACACACTACGGGACGGTTTCCTGGACCTTGATTATGTTTAGGCCTACTCCTGCACTAGACAAAACGCTTATTCCTCACCGCATAGGGAGTTTCAGGAAATGGGCCAATAGTGACCTGAATCCTGACACTTTATTCCCCAAACAATGAACCCTGTAATGTTCCTAGGAACCAGACAGAGTAACCAGGTGTTAGACTGAAGACAGGTAATCATGTAACAGAGAATAAGCCCCTATTTGTCCCGGTTCCCAAAGTGCTCACTGTAACCCGATGCTCAGACAACTTTTAGATCCCTCATCACCGAGATACATTGACCATGGAGGCAGGTAGCAGATAAACATTTGAACTACATTCCAATGTTTTTTTTTTTTATTAAACAGTGGGAGGAAGGTTGGCATTCGTTTCTAAGCTATTGTGTGATATAAAGGGGCGGAGCATGGTTTAGACCTAGTCATTAAAATGGCATGTTATGGTTAGAAAGCACAGTGCCTCTGTCCTCTTTCCTGGCTGTCTAGTGACCACCAAGCCCAGAGGAATGCAGAAGACTTCAGTTTCACAAGCTTCCCTTCCCTGGGAAGTTTAGAAGTTCCAGGTGTTTCCAGCACACTCCACCCAAGGAGCCTTAACCCCCATGAGAGTGAGTGATGGTACACATACACACGGACACCGACGTGCGTGCACACACACAAATGGATGCACTCACACACGCACGCACACAAAGCCTCAAACACACATTCACGAGCATGCACATACATACATACACACAGGCACGCAGACACACATATAAACGTATGCACACACACACTCCTACCCTTACCCCTGGGAGAGAGGGATGGTTTATAGTACTCCCACCCCCTCTAATCAAGAGTGATGGTGGTGGGTGGGTCATTGAGGCCAGATGAAAGCCATTTCCTCTCCAGTCTAACCAGGGTATGTGCAGTAGGCCTAGCGGAGAGACGTCTGATGCGCCAACCAACTGAACCAAAGACAAAAACAGTATGTTTCAATTCATTCTTATCTTCATCCATAATATAATAATAACAGGCCGTGTTTCTATCTCCGAGCATGTGTTATATGAAGCTAAGTCAACGTCCCCTCAGGAAGCTGAAGCTTCAATAATAACAGAAATACTAGAATACTACATCACCTGGTGACTTCTACCTCTGACCAGCAGTGAGAGAATGTTAAAATCCAATAAAAGCAGTCCACACACACACACACACACACACACACACACACACACACACACACACACACACACACACACACACACACACACACACACACACACACACACACCACAAACCATGCACACACACACCACCAGTGTGAATAAGCTGAGGGGTGCAAGATCTGTGTGTAATTGTTGGCTGTGATCCAGTGTTGTGGGTAAACTCTACAGGTCAATAAATGGGCCAGTCTGTGTGATTCCCACCTAGGGAGAGTTTCCTGCTGAATGGGAAGAGGATGTAGCTAACAAACGATCAGGGACAGCGAGGGGTCATGTTAGAGAATGGAGGGTGAGGTTGTCTTTTCCTCTCTGGACTAATAATAAAGCAACTGAGGAAATAGCTATCAAGACACCACATACACACATACTTTCACCTTTTTCCATTTCTCACGCTGTGGGGTCCGTGACCAGGACACACACACAGAGTGAGAGCGAGATCAATGTCTAACAGCATCAGGTCACACTGGACTGGTAGCATGAAGGATGGAGCTTCATAAAAAGGCCTTTTTTCTTTGTAAGAACGTCACTGGCCTGGCCAGTCTGGCTGAATCGGTGTACAACAGGGAATAGCTAGGCCTATTCTGACAACTCTTGGAGGAAAATGGTTTGTGCTACTTCGTTATTCAAATCCAACACATTTCACCATTAAGAATCATCCTCAGGGTGCTTAAACGTTTGTCAAGCTAAGCCTGACTGGCCCTGTTGAATGCAGAGTCCGACCACTTGTAATCAAGCCTCATCTCCACTCAGAAACACTACCTCTGTACTGTGTGTGTTCTTCTACAGGGAGAGAGTGTGTGCGTGTTCTACTTCTTTTACAGGCACATGGTGGTTCAACTGGGCTTTATCTGTATATGAGGAATACCTAGAAACACAGCATGCACGCACGCACAAACAGGGCTTTTTCTGTTTAGGAGGAATACCTACAAACACAGCATGCACGCACGCACAAACAGGGCTTTTTCTGTTTAGGAGGAATACCTACAAACACAGCATGCACGCACGCACAAACAGGGCTTTTTCTGTTTAGGAGGAATACCTACAAACACAGCATGCACGCACGCACAAACAGGGCTTTTTCTGTTTAGGAGGAATACCTACAAACACAGCATGCACGCACGCACAAACAGGGCTTTTTCTGTTTAGGAGGAATACCTACAAACACAGCATGCACGCACGCACAAACAGGGCTTTTTCTGTATATGAGGAATACCTAGAAACACAGCATGCACGCACGCACAAACAGGGATTTTTCTGTTTAGGAGGAATACCTACAAACACAGCATGCACGCACGCACAAACAGGGCTTTTTCTGTTTAGGAGGAATACCTAGAAACACAGCATGCACGCACGCACAAACAGGGCTTTTTCTGTTTAGGAGGAATACCTAGAAACGTAGCACGAACACCCGTGCACACACACAGTCTGAGGATGGAACACCTGGAGACGCTGTGATTATATGAGCCGGTTGCCTTAACTACGACCCCAGTTAGCCCAGAAGTTGCCACCTTTGACCTTAGCTGCATGATCACGACAGGGTACCCAGGCCACGTGGCAATCACACACATATGCACAAACACACACAGGGTGGGCAGTTTAACCCAAGTATGTCGAGGGGATGTCATGGCTAATAAGTGGACATCTGGTAGAGTTACGACCATTAGTACAGCTCTGAGTCTCGGACCAAACAAACCAATGAAATCAGACTCCCTATGTCTTAAAGTATACAAGCACTTTCATCTCCAAGATATGAAGAATAAGGACAAACAGAAGTTCTCTGTGTTCAGATAATGATTGATTCAAGAGGAAAGCATTGCAGAAATGACTTGGAAGCAATGCATACATTTGTGTTGCATGTGTCCTATAATTCTACATCCTCTCATCAACTAAATGTATAGGCCTAACCCAATACTTCTCCAATTACTTTTTTCTTCTTCATCTATTTGTATTTTATAAGGTAAATAAATTGAGAACACAATATAATTTATAACGACGATGTCGAGAAGAGCTGCATTAGATTGAATTACCCAATTGGAAGCTCCACATTCAAGTTCAATACCACGACAGTGAAGACATAGTCTCTTGTTGCCCTTGACAGTGGAGGAGGAGGGTTAAATTGTGTAGGAAGACACAGGATACCTCATTACACCACAGGGCGACTCAACATTAATGTCTTACGTGCATATCCCTCCGCTTGGCTGTAGCCTCGTACCAGGAACTATATCCAGAGTGAGGTGCCGTCCCAAATGGCACCCTATTCCCTACATTATGCACTACTTTTGACGGGAGCCATATGGGCCAAGAACAAAAGTAGTGCACTATAGGGAATAGAGTGCCATTTGGGACGTATGTTAGCCTTCTCAATAATGCAGAAGCAGCTAACAGCCATTGTGATGGATGAGGGAAGCCTCTTATTTCACCTGAGGAAAAGAGTTGAACAACAACTAGGTTCTTCCATGACAAGGCTATTAGTATTAGGACATAACAGAAGTAGAATAACAGTATAGCCTAGGACATCTATTTGTATGGTGTCACCATTCTCTCAAAAGACCTTCCTTCCAACCTCATGCTTTACTTTACCACAATTGTTCAGGAACCTTAAGGCTTTTGTGATCAAATGTTTTTTTTTAAATATAAGTTACACAAAACAGATACATATGGACAGAAAAAACAAGTGTCAAGACCAAACAGTTCCCATCTCACCCTCCACCCACAGGACTTCCCCAACCCAAAGTTAGATTAGTGGTTCTCAATAGCAGTCTTTTTACAGTCATACGTTGATGAAAGAGTAAATCTGTTTATTTCACTCGCCCCATGCATGCGTCCTACAGCTATTTCCATGTTTATAATGTCCATGAATGATAGCAGCCACTGCTGTCTGTTGAAAGAATGAGGAGCCTGCCAATGTAAGGCTTCAGTAACAAAAAGAAAATTGGCTGCTGTTAAATCGCTGTTTGACAGATAAGTCAACAGTAGTGTCATCATTTAACAATAAAATGGATGGTGAACATGGTACATTTCTACCCATTATGTCAGATAGACAGGATGAGACAACAGAAAAGTAAAATCCCTGGGAGCTCCCAAACCATATGAAAAAATGTGCCAGGAGTTCCCTGCGGGCACATTGAGCAATTTGGGGCTTGTCTAGCCTTCATCTTAAATAGTTTTCATGGTGTGCGGTAAGTTCTATGGGAAGAATTGTAATGTATGATTTGATGGTTGAGGTTTCTTAATGAAATTGATATGTTGGACCAAACTCTGGTCCAATTACTCACAATGCTACATATGAAAAGGTCTTTCTTCCATGATGTACAGTATGTGAAGAGATAGGTTTATGAGTCTAACGCCAGTTCTAACCACTCTTCTGCTCTCTCAGTTGAACTCAGAAAGCTCTTTTCACAGAGCTCAGTGAGCTCACTTGCTCTGTTTTTCTGACAAACATAGCTGTCCAATCCTTCAATCATTCAAATAAAACCCTCTACAGTTTCTACTCTTTGTATAGAAAAATCTGTTCATGATTTCATAGCCTGAGGCTATGAGAGAGAGAGAGCGAGACAGAGAGAGATGAGTGTTACTCCAGTGTGAGAGGTCAACTCCAGTACCAGGGGGGGGTCCATTCCCAGAAAGACAAAACAGAGCCTGTTCATTCTCCAGCTCACCCCATCCATCCCTGTTTCCTCATTCCCTTAACACATCATTCCTTCACCCTCAACCCTCACCACCCACTCTCCCTCCATTCATCCCCTCCAAACACCCCTCCTCCTCAATCAGTCACCCAAACCCCTTCATCTCCTCACCCATTCCGTTCATCGTCCTCCTCTCTCCCCTCATTCTCCTCCTCTCTCCCCTCATCCAAACAGTGGTGGCACCAGTAAACCATCAGTCTTCTTCCCCCATTAGCACTGACACAGTGATAATCAGACAGACCGAATGAGGAAACTAACTCCACCTTATAAATTACAGAGCTGTGGTGATCGATTCTCTCCTTTCCCTCTCTCTGTCACTCTCTCTGGGCTAAACTTCTCCTAAAAGTTATAATAAGAGTTTTGTTACTAACAGCAAAGTTTGCTATTAGCTAAACCCACCACTGCACTGAGGTTTACTGTCATCTCGAGCTCTCAATTAGAAAAGAGATGGGACTTTGTGTTAAACAAGGGTTAGACCATATTCAAAGAGGCTTTTGCGCAGTGTCTTAAGAAATGCCTAAAATAGGCTAATCAAATAGTTTGATTAGCTGGTAACATCATTACAAATCCTACCACCCAATTTCCTCCAGTGAATGGAAAGAGAACAGCCCTCTCAGTTAGGCAAATAGCATTCTAGTCACATTCAAAACGTAGGAAATTGTCTGGTTAAAAACTCCATAACAAATTATAACCTGGAAAAGGTCAGAGGGGGCATTTCCAAGTTGGAGCTGGCGTGTTGAAGTCAATGTCAAGGTCTTTCTCGGTGTCTGCTATAAAGACATCAGGCTTATATAGTCCCTCGCTGGCCATGAAATTAAAGGACATTAATCCTGAGGGACTGGGGTTGTTAGGCTGGCTCTGGTTGGCAGCCAATGGAGGACTGATTCACTGCTGACTGCCTTGTAGTGAAAAGGCAGTAAACCAACCTGTAGGGACTAATTTCCATACAAATCACTATCAAGTAGAATCAGTCTGATCAGAAGGAAGAGAAGGGTGTGTGCACGTGTGCACGTGTGTCTGTCAGTCTGCCTGTGTGTCACTATGCATTTATGCATGCCCATGTGTTCGTGTTTTTAGGGTGTGCACAACAATATCTTTGTCCCCCATGTGGTGAGTGTGTATGTGGTGAGTGTGTATGTGGTGAGTGTGTATGTGGGAGTTTGTTGTGAGTTGAAGCTTATTAAAAGGCGGCTACAAGCACCACTCCATTGATCTACATGCTTGCGTGCATTTTACTCTAGCTAGTGACAGCATTTGAACTTCCGGTACCGGTGTTACATGCCTGTTTATAAATAGTAGCTAGCTGGCTACATGTCAGGCTAATCTTGTCTATGCTTTACGATGCTACTTTTTAGCCACAGAAGATGAAGCAAATATGTCTCTCTATAAATGACAATAGATTGAACTACTCAGGAGAATAAAAAATAACTGAGAAAATGGCGAGTTGGTCCAGTGAAGAGAATACACGAGCTGGAGAATACACGTCTGTTGTTCAACCTATGTGAAGCGATGACGAGGAAAGACATTTTCAATACTTTCAGATGTCGGATGCCAGATTTGACGACTTGCATCAGCGGCTTCCCCCTAACCTCTAGCACGAGAGAACTCACAGCTTGACCGTAATTGCTTCAGGAAGGCTGTCTTTGACACGTTTTTTTGCCAGTGGCAGCACACAGAAGTGTCCTGAAGGAGGAATTTGTTGCTTATCCCTCTATGGAAAAAATGGGCTTCACCATGGTCGACGTGAACGCATAGCCGGGAGAGAGATGCAGGAATCTTTTCCTGAAGCAAGTTGGGCTCCCAACTCGTTACAGGCCATCTGCTACTACCAAGGCCAAAGAGCTTGCCGGGGACCCAAACACAGAGCCCATGTTTTCGTGGAAGACGAGGCATTCCCTCTGATGGTAAACCTAATGTGACCATATCCAGGTAAGATACGCTTAATACATGTGACTGTACATATGTGAAAATGATTGCATGGACGTTGTAATTATATGCCTCATAAATGTGATCTGGCATCCCGGTAAGAGGATGGGGGCCTATGTCCAAAGCATTGCCTGCACAGATGTTACAGTACACATTTGGCAGCCTTCATGTTCCTGTTCAATACTAATGGAAAAGCTTATTTTATTCAAAGATTCTTCTGGCTTTAATGAAAAATTTCAGAGAACTGCTTTGGGATCCTTGCTGCAAGATGGAGGATCCTGAGACGAGCCCTTGAGGTTGCCCCAGCTGGTCAAGTGCCTTTCCAGGATGCTGCGATCACGTGTGGCAGCCTACAGTAAATGTTGGAGTGTGGTTTGGAAAACGTGCGCACATACACTAAGTGTACAAAACATTAGGAACACTTTCAGAACAGTCTCTATTCGTCGGGGCATGGACTACAAGGTGTTGAAAGCGTTCCACAGGGATGCTGTCCCATGTTTATTTCAATGCTTCCCACAGTTGTGTCAAGTTGGCTGGATGTCCTTTGGGTGGTGGACCATTCTTGATAAACAGGGGATACTGTTGAGTGTGAAAAACACAGCAGTGTTGCAGTTCTTGACACAAACCGGTGCGCCTGGCATCTACTACCATACCCCGTTCAAAGGCACTTGAATATTTTGTCTTGCCCATCTACCCTCTGAAGGGCACACATACACAAAACATGTCTCAATTGTCTCAAGTCTTATAAATCCTTCTGTAAAAGTTGTGTCTGGACTACGAGGGACCTCCGCCGACGACTCAATCTGCACCCATCGCATCATCGTCCATAACAAACAGGGTAGGCAGGGGTATTGAGGGTGTGCAACATTTATTTTCTGTTAAATAAATAACATTGTTTAGCAAAGATTTTTTGGCAAAGATCTTTACCGAAAACATGTGTTGTGATTGGAGCTCTGGATTTTCTACACTGCATTTTTTAAACAAAAATAGCAGAGATGTGCTTTAGAAATAACAACTTGGATTAAATATGACGATGTTTGCCTTTCCGTGGTTTGTATAGCCTACTACTGAATATGGTGCAAATGTATGCTCAGATATGTCAACTTCATGTGAAGAAGCACAATGATTTTGGGCACCTGAACAGGTAAAATAATTTGTCCGCTGGACATTTCATGAGTCGAATTTAGACCATTTTCTATCAGAAATACGAGGATGAACAACAACAACAACTCAGAATATAAAGTAACAGACTACCTGTTAGGCTACAACGACCAAGAGCTATCATTCTTCTTTAACTTTTAATTCCATCATTTTAATTTAATCTTCCATTGATTAGATATTTCCTAACTTTTGCCCCACATGAAGGCTCTATGACTGTAACAACTGCTCCCGAGTGGAGCATCTCAGTGCAACAGGCGATACTACAGTCCCTGGTTCGAATTCAGGCTGAATCACATCCGCCCGTGATTGGGAGTCCCATAGGGCGGCGCACATTTGGCCCAGCGTCGTCCGGGTTTGGCCGTCATTGTAAATAAAAATATGTTCTTAACTGACTTGCCTAGTTAAATAAAGGTGAATTTATAATTTTTTTTATTTTTTATTCTGCTTTGATGATTTATGATTGGACGACAACAACAACACTGTGAAAAGCAAAGAGCAGCAACATAAATGACAATTTCTCTCTCTCTCCATCTCTACTGTTAGCAGTCACGTTCGGATCTGTATGGGTCCTTCCGGACAAGTCAGTTAAAATTACACATACCAAGAACCGTGACAATCATATCAGATCAGATCCGACCCAGACCCATGACATTAATTAGAATTCTGCATCTGGACCTGCTCGGGTCCCAGATATTCAGGTACAGGTGGATCTGTGAAGACCTCTAGTGTGCGTTCCCCCGGGCTAAGTGCCATAGAATTTCTGTGACAATAGACTAGAACAGCACAAGGACAGAACTACATACATTTTAAGCATTTCTTTAAGCTTTGCGAGTGATAAGGACAAGTTTAATGTCGGACAACAACAGAATGTTCATTTATTTAATGCGTGCCAAAGCTGGTGAGATGAAAGGGGAAGTTTTATACTGAGGCATTGGCAGGACTTTTAAACATATTACCACATTCATGCTTCAGTTGGCCAAAGTAAAAGTACAGGAGTTGTTACTGGCAATACCATTCAGATATACAGAAAAAGGCGGCAAAAAGTTGACATGGTAAAGTTGCCGGCTTTTCGTCATGGTATGACAGGGATATTTCTCTGTATTTCTGTCCTATAACCTGATCATACCATAATTGGGTTCAAAATCCACACAGAGGTGTCATTTACACTTACTATAACAAGTATTTTCTGACACTATACAACCCATGAGTTCATGTCATACATATATGGATGTTCAAAACACCATGCACAATATAGCTGCCTGAAAATGATTAAAAAATGATAGCTTTCCGAAAGTAATAAGAGAAAGAGAAGCCTATTTAAGGTTGTACAGAGATTTGTAAACAGGCTTTGACAAACATACAGAATGTTTCAACGTGAAAGATGACACTGATTGGTCAGTCAAAAGTCTGCGGAAGACTACCAGACAATGTTTTTTTAGCAAGCGGGTGTTTATTGGAAATCATGGCTCAAGCTTTGTGACAAATCCAATAGATGGTTTACCAATCACATGAATGAAACATAGCCGCGGGAAGTAGGGGTTTGAGGATGCTGCAGTACCCCCTAAAAAATAAGAATAAAAAAAATAGATAAAAAAAAATTTATCAATATTTTCCCACAAAAATAGTGCACTGGGCCTTTACTAGTATTAGCGGACCAATATAGACAATTGTAGTGGAGGCAAAAAAAATGACATAGGTGCAAAGTCATGGGCAAAAGCACAAAATATCCACATTAAATTAAACGTTTTTCTTGATCAAATAACATGAAAAACAACCACTTTTTGAAGTATTAATTTCCTATCATTACAAACCACTTAATTACTATATTGTACATAGGCTGGTCATCTAGGTTTGTACCTGTAGACTTCCCATTACCATGTAGAAAAACAATGCACAATACAGTAATTGAGCCATCAAGTGGTTTGTGATGATGTGGCTCAGTTGGTAGAGCATGGCGCTTGCAATGCTAGGGTTGTGGGCACGGCCGGCCCACTCATTAGGCGCCCGCCTATAGTGGCAGATTGACGAGGGCGGCATTTTCTGAGCTAAACTGACCAAGACGCACCTCCAACAACAACACATAAAACCTCACGTAATTCTGTCCCAAAACAATGACAATTTCTCAACCAGTGGCATAAGGGCTTTTTAGGTGAGCGTAGATTCCGCCCTGTGATAAGCAGTGCCCACTTTGTCAAAGAAAGTGCAAAATATTGTCCATTCTCAGCATGCCTCTTCAGGGTGCTGATGGAGAGACACATCGCTGTGGTGCCCTACCAACGTTCCGTCAAAAAGATCATCCAACATAAATCATGTAGCAGATAGGATATGGTAGAAAGAGTATGTGGCCTTTTCTGTAGCCTATAGGCTGGAGATAAAATGTATGACAATGTAATGAGATGGACACATCAAATAACCTAACCTAAATGGTGCCCAATCAACAACAAAAAATGTGCTGTCATGTTCCCACTGTGGAAACAAATAGGCTCCCGATAACTCCTGATAAAGTCAGGTATCAACATCTGAAAAATAAGTATTTTCAACTTTCATTCAGAACCAAAATTGAACCTAACTTCAACGTCTGGAAAATATGTTTTTTTACACGTCTTTTCAACGTCATTTTGCTTACTGGGGATATTTTTGTTTTGTGGGGCAGCATTTTTTGGTCTCGTTTAAGGAGGCAGAACAGCAAGGACCAGCCCTGGTTGTGGGTTCAATTCCCACAGGGGACCAATATGAAAAAGGAATAAATAGACCATTTCAGTTTTCACATAGAAATAAGTTATATTTGCAAAGTATTTTAAGAAACTGGAAAGCATATATCATGCAAGTATTTTTATATTCCACAAGTATTATCAGATTAACTGTTTTGTACAGATAATTATCAGAGTCAAGTTACAAATGCTGTTAAACACTCAAATACATTTAGTTTTTTTAAAGTCACAACACTGGGCCTTTATTAGTCCTGTATAGAAACCAATATATATATATGCAGGGCGGCCAGATTTCTATGCATCCCCCAGTCGGGGGAAAAATCACAGCATCCCACCCCCAAACTTCATGCAGCAATGAGGGTACCACTTCCTGAGAAATTTTATTAAGAGCCCTGACGATGGCTGTAAACATGAACACGCAACGCTTGCTGTACAGTTTTTTTTAAACATAAGGAACATATCTTTCATATCAAGCAGAAATAATTTTCACACAAAAAATTACAGGTTCGACTACCATTATGAAAGCAGAATAATTAGCTTGCGCCAAACACCTGTGTGTAAGCTAACTCGGAACTCGGGAAGTGTAGTTTGGTCAAATGGAGGCACCCATAGCTGTATGGAACTGTGCAAAACTGCTACAGTAAGTGTATTTTGTGTGATGTATTGTTGTCTCTACCTTCTTGCCCTTTGTGCTGTTGTTTGTGCCCAATAATGTTTGTACCATGTTGTGCTGCTACCATGCTGTGTTATGTCTTTCTGCCATGCTATGTTGTTGTCTTAGGTCTCTCTTTATGTAGTATTGTGGTGTCTCTATTGTCGTGACGTGTGTTGTCCTATATTTTAATTTTATTATTTGTATTTTTAATCCCAGCCCCGTCCCCGCAGGAGGCTTTTTGCCTTTTGGTAGGCCATCATTGTAAATAAGAATTTTTTTATTTATTTTAAGGATTTTTTCTCGTTGATGAAAGTGCCACATACTGTATGCTTCGAAAGCCGTATCGCAAGCGATGATTATTGACGTTTCGAAACATTAAAAAACAGCTTCGGGATTGGAGTTCACCTGAGCCAGTCGTGGGAGAAACTAATCGCTGAAAAATGTAGGGAGAAGGCAGAATGCCGCCTGTTGATCACTCGCCCATTGACAGTTTCTCAGGCTTTTATTTTCATTAGCCTATATCCAACACATTTTCTCTCTCGAGGCTAAGTGCTGTGTAAACAAAGTATTTCCCAAAGAGTCCCTATATAAATTCTGGAGAGTGGGGACTCAAGTCAATACTTATCAATGGGGTTAGATCATTTTCTTATGGAAGAAAATAATTTATTGTGCGCCATGATGGCAATGGCCATTCATATATATTTTGTTGCACAGGCAACATGTTCTCATATGTAATGTAAAAATAATTAAACAAAGTATAAATAGTAATGGTAGAATAATAATTCCGGCACATACCCACTGCTTTGATGACAAACCCTTTGGGTGACCTCAGCGCTCTGCGCATCCAAGCTTCCCTCAACACCTCTAGGTTGTTGGCATTCCCATGGACGAACAGGACCAAATTCTCCATCCATCCGTGGAAATAAACTTCAGCTACCGCTTTCACAAGTCTTTTGTTCCAAAAACTGCGCAGATTTTGCGCTTTGAAATCCGTAAAAATCTCCTGACCACTCGCACTGTTCCCGTTGTATTTCCCTCCACCGGTGATTCTCGAGCTCTCCTCTTCCTTGCAGAAGACCAGCGCGAGCGAGGCGGTCGACAGTTGGACGACCCGCTGTTGTTGTGACATTTTTGTTATCGCCGATTCACTCGATTCTAGGAGAAATATCATGCTACAGACATCATCACACAACGAAGCACGTATTTCCCACCCAAAATATCCTTGGAACGCTAGAATTTGTAAAACATTCCGACAGTGCCAAGTGATCTGAGCGGAGCGCAGACTGTGGTAGTTTCTCCTGCTTCCAAGGTAACCAGTGGTGAATCTGGCAGAGGAGGCGGAGGGATCAGCTAGTTGTGACAGGGCCAATAAAAGTAGTCTCGGGTTAGCTATTGAAATGCAATTCAACTGGAACTTGACAGACAGGTGCGAATCTCGACTTTTACCTATATACGGTCTATGGCTTTTACGCATTGGCATAATAATAATGCGCATATTATGTAGGCTAAGGCTGTCCTTATACAAGAGAGCACTCTAAACCCAAATACACTTACCATGTTGCCTATAATACACCTCTTACAATGTAATTATTTAACACATGTTACATAATAGCACATTAATGTCTAATAAGGGCTGGTATTAAAATTATATTCTGGATGACATTGAAATTGGGCCTACCAAGGGGCTTTTCTGAAGTCAATAATATTCAACAGTTCTTAGTCATTTAATTGTGTAGGCTCCATAATAATATCATGAACGCAAGACTTTATGCAAGAAAAGATATGTACAAATGCCCTTGCTCACAGAACACACAACACAGATCTTGTTTGTTCAGAATACATCAGTAGCTCAGGGTAAGTGTTGGCATCAGACCAGCTCCAATGCTTCCTTGTAAAACACTTGGTTCCTGTTCAAGGTTTTTCTTATAAATGGTTGCTACATCAGAAAGACCATGGGATAGCTCAGAGCCAGGCTTGAAAGCAACTTTTGTTGAGGGCTAGGTCCTTTACATAAGGAAAAACTCACTAGACTGTGCTGCTCGGGGTTACTTGCTTCCAACAGACAAATCATTTGATTCCGATAAGAACATTTTTGCAAAATGGTGCCATAGTTCTTTAGTATTGCTACATGGAACGTACATGCAATGCCACAGGTTACAAGAAAAACTCACTCAGTGGCTCTAAAAAGTTTGGCAACCACTGCCCTATATAGATACTGTAGCTACAATGAGAACCATTCCCTCCCAAATGCTTTTACTACAGACACCCCCATTAGGCCAGGCTTTTTCTCCAGCTTTAAGCAGGCCCAGTCAGAGCCACAGATAGACAGATATTATATCAGTCTTAGAGAGCCCCTAAGGTCTGTCTATAGTTTCAGGGGCACTCAGAGCCCTGTAGAAGTAAAGGGGCCACCCTGACTCGCTGTGGTATTAAGCTCAGTGCTGGAACAGGATATTGCGTTTCCTCCGTACATGAAAAGGATACATCACCCAAGCTACACATGATGAATTATGTGCTGTGTTTTACCCGCGGAGGAGGAAGGGGATGTGAGGGGAGGGGAGAGGAGTGCAGTTACAAGGCAAAGGCATATGGGGTTGGCAGAGATATATTTTGTGGTGGCCTATACCAGAAAACAAATGCCTACTTTTGCTAAAGCTTTATTTTACTGTCTGTTGTTCACCTAGTATCCGGCATTCGACAACTTCTTTACTACCTGAAAATATAGACACTCCATATCATTCCTTCCGCAGCCTTGGGGGCAGTGTGGTCGCTTGGTTCCTTGATCTGATCTACGCTATATAGGCTATTCATCAAAGTAGCGTATTTTGCATTAATAACTAAATATAATCTCAGCGACTGTTCAAACAGTAAACCAAACAACAAGAATCCACCCAAACATATTTTGTTTACAAGTAATACCTAGTGATTCCAGGCTATTGTGAAATGGTAGAACCTGCCAACTAGCTAGACATGTGTTTTTTTTCTCCATAACCAAAACATGATGACATTCTATTTTTTAGCTGATTTGGGAATGAATACACAAACAGCATATCAAACTGGGATAATGTTTTAAGTTACACCAGCAAGTATACAAATATTTGCCAGGGCATATTTTTTTATAATAAATCTGATGATTTCAAATGGACATGTTGGAAGCTAAAAAGGTCAGCTAGCTTGCTATGTTTTTAGCCAGGCTAAAGCAAGGTATCAAGGCTCATGGCTATCTCCTACGAGCAAGGGAAGGAGACTCTTCCTTGTGTTCACAAAATGAAAAGGCAACAAAAAGTTGCTGTCGCCCTCTTGTGAGTGGGACCAGCAATGGTATCCTGTTCCAAAAAGGTGTCCACTAATCCCACTCCACCACCCAATTGCACGCATGCTGCTCATTGGGGTGAAGCTTGTAGTAACCTTGCAGTTGCTTATCAACAGATAGTTTGTTGATAGTATGAGCATCTACAGATGGACTATCCAAATAAAGTGGATCGATCTTTATTGTCCCTGAAGGACAATTCTTGTCAAGCATAGAAAAATCATATTGTTGTTGAATTCCCTGATGAAGACACAGTGCCTCTAGAAAGTATTCATACCCCATGACTTATTCCACATGTTTGTTGTGTTACAGCCTGAATTCAAAATGGATTTTAAAAAAATACCTCACCCATCTGATGACAAAGTGAAAATATGTTTTTAGGAATGTTCACAATTTTTTTTTTAATGAAATACAGAAATATCTAATTTACAGCATTCACACCCCTGAGTCAATACATGTTAGAACAACCTTTGGCAGTGATTACAGCTGTGAGTCTTTCTGGGTAAGTCTCTAAGAGCTTTGCACACCTGGATGGTACAATATTTGCATATTCTTTTTAAAATTAAATTCTTCAAGCTCTGTCAAGTTGGTTGTTGATCATAGCTAGACAGCCATTTTCAAGTCTAGCCATAGTTCTTCAAGCGGATTTAAGTCTAAACTGTAACTAGGCCACTCAGGAACATTCAATGTCATTTTAGTAAGCAACTCCAGTGTATATTTGGCTTTGTGTTTTAGGTTATTGTCCTGCTGAAATGTGTATTTGTCTCCCAGTGTCTGTTGGAAAGCAGACAACCAGGTTTTCCTCTAAGATTTTGCCTGTGCTTAGCTCTATTCCGTTTATTTTTATCATAAAATAAAATATGCTTGAAAATATAAAGAGTGGTTCTCAGCGACTTGTTGTTGGATTTTCCCTAAACATAAAGACATAAACATAAAGTTAATTTCTTTGCCACATTTTTTGCAGTTTTACTTTAGTGCCTTATTGCAAACAGAATGCCCTTTTTTACGAGGCATTGGAAAACCTCCCTGGTCTTTGTGGTTGAATCTGTTTGAAATTCACTTCACTGCTCGACTGGGGGACCTTACAATTATCTGTATGTGTGGGGTACAGAGATGAGGTAGTCATGTTAAACACTATTATTGCACAGTGAGTCCACACAACTTATTATGACACTTGTTAAGCACATTTTTACTCCTGAACTTATTTAGGCTTGCCATAACAAAGGGGTTGAATACTTATTGACTCAAGACATTTCAGCTTTTCATTTTAAATGTATTTGGAAACATTTCAAAAACATAATTAAACTTTGACATTATGGGGTATTGTTTGTTGGCCAGTGACACAATCTCAATTTAATAAATTTTTAATTCAGGCTGTAACAACAACATGTGGAAAAAGTCAAGGGGTGTGAATACTTTCTGAAGGCACTGTAGTTGGCAGACTGTGGGTAACTTCGTGGGAAGGTAACAATGGTAGTTGGGAGCCACTCCAGACTAGTATTTAGAATGTGAGGGGCCTTTGCCCCTAGATGTTTAGTCTACTGGTGGAACTGATTACCACAACGCATACTTCAGCAAGTTACTATAATTATATGAAATTCTGCACTCCTCTCCCATGATTTCATTTTGTCTGCATGCGCGTTTGTGTGTGTGTGTGTGTGCGCACGCGTACGTGCGTGCACACGTGTAGCTTTGAAACAATTACACCTGAGGCAGTATCAGATGTCTCTCTAGGTTTGTGTATGTCAGATATCCCTGATTGTATTATACTGTATGTTTCCAATCAGATATGTCAATGAAGTGAATGTTTAAACAAGACGACTGAATTTCCCCCTGCATGCCAATACATCGGTTACTACTACAACAGCTCTGGCTTTGGGACAGATTCGTACTAAACCCCAGAAATACTTTCCCGAATCCCCTATTCCTCCCTGGCCTAGAATAGCATGATTCATTCTAAAACCACTGTAGGACTCAACACATATGGAACACCCTCCCACAAAACCATAGCCATACTGAGACACTTAAGTGCGAGCCAAGCAAAAATGGTACCCAGTGCATTCATTTTGGCCAGAGCCTACTGCACTACTTTAGTCCAGAGTAAAGTAGTGCACTACATCGGAAATAGGGAGTCTACTGTTAGCCTATTGTTGATTGGAATTCTTTATTCCAAATCTCTCCAAGCTGTTTGGGTTGTCTCAGGAATCAGGATCTGTTACCATAGTGACCCAGCCCTTGTCAGGGGCAGTGACCTGGATGGAAGGGAGCTGTCAGAATCGGAGTCTTGGAGTTGGAATCAGCCATAGAAGAGAAAGGGTCAGGCCAAATGAGGTCAGGGTGATCATTAGAATGTCTGGTGTGAGCAATTCATTCTCCTGCCTGCCAATACTGCTGTCAAAGACCACGATAGATATCTGGATATGTCTGTCTGAGGGGCTTGAGTTTTTCCTGGTCAGCTCCCATGATCAGGAAAGACTCCTGGCCCTATACTCTGTCTTTCCATTCCTAACCAGTCAGAACAGAGATTCCTAATGTCTTTAATACATCTATGTACACCGACGAAGAAAAAAACCTGCAACATGCAACAATTTCAAAGATTTTCCTGAGTTGCAATTCAAATAAGGAAATCAGTCAATTTAAATCAATCTATAGATTAAGGCCTAATGAATTTCACATGACTGGGAATACAGATATGCAGATACAGATACCTTAAAAAAAAAAAAGTGGGTCTGAAAACCAGTCAGTATCGGGTGTGACCACCATTTGCCTCATGCAGCGCGACACATATCCTTCACATAGTTTGGTTCAGGCTGTTGATTGTGGCCTGTGGAATGTTGTCCCACTCCCCTTCAATGGCTGTGCGTAGTTTCTGGATATTGGCAGGAACTGGAACACGCTGTCATACACGTCGATCCAGAGCATCCCACACATGCTCAATGGGTGACATGTCTGGGGGAGGGTGCAGGCCAAGGATGAACTGAGACATTTTCAGCTTCCAGTAATTGTGTACAGATCCTTGCGACATGCGGCCGTGCATTATCATGCTGAAACATGGCATGACAATGATCCTCAGGATCTCGTCACGGTATCGCTGTGCATTCAAAGTAATAAAATACAATTGTGTTCGCTATCCATAGCTTATGACTGCCCATACCATAACCCCACTGCCACCATGTTGCACTCTGGTCACAACTTTGACATCACTTAACCACTTGCCACATGACCGATACAGTTGAAACCGGGATTCATCCGTGAAGGGCCCGCTTCTCCAGTGCCAGTGGCCATCGAAGGTGAGCATTTGCCCACTGAAGTCGGTTATAAACGTCGAACAGCAGTCAGATGGTGAGGACGACGAGCACGCAGATGAGCGTCCCTGAGACGGTTTCTGACATTTTGAGGAGAAAGTCTTTGGTTATGCAAACTGGTTGACACAGACGCCTCACAAGTCCTCAACTGGCAGCTTCATTAAATAGTACCCGCAAAACACCAGTCTCAACATCAACAGTGAAGAGACGACTCCGGGATGATGGCCTTCTAGGCAGAGTTCCTCTATCAAGTGTCTGTGTTCTTTTGCCCATCTTAATCTTTTTATTGGCTTTTTCTTTGCAACTCTGCCTAGAAGGCCAGTATCCCAGAGTCGCCTCTTCACTGTTGATGTTTGTTTCTCAAACTAGACACTCTAATATACTTGTCCTCTTGCTCAGTTGTGCACCGAGGTCTCCCACTCCTCTTTTTGTTCTGGTTAGAGCCAGTTTGCACTGTTCTTTAAAGGGAGTAGTACACAGCGTTGTACGAGATCTTCAGTTTCTTGGCAATTTCTCGCATGGAATTGCCTTCATTTCTCAGAACAAGAATAGACTGATGAGTTTCAGAAGAAAGTTCTTTGTTTCTGGCCATTTTGAGCCTGTAATCAAACCCACAAATGCTGATGCTCCAGATATTCAACTAGTCTAAAAAAGGCCAGTTTTATTGCTTCTTTAATCAGTACAACAGTTTTCAGCTGTGCTAACATAATTGCAAAAGGGTTTTCTAATGATCAATTACCCTTTTAAAATGATAAACTTGGATTAGCCAACATAACATGCCATTGGAACACGATGGTTGCTGAAAATGGGCCTTTGTACGCCTATATAGATATTCCATAAAAGACTGCCGTTTCCAGGTACAATAGTTATTTACAACATTAACAATGTTTACACTGTATTTCTGATCAATTTGATGTTATTTTAATGGACAAAAAACGTGCTTTTCTTTCAAAAACAAGGACATTTCTAAGTGACCCCAAACTTTTGAACGTTAGTGTACATGTGGAGACTGACTGCCTGTGGATAAAATTACCTGTAATTCATTGTCTTTACAGCGTGGAAGCAATACTGGGAGGCTGGTGGGGGATCAACAATGATGACAGTTTATTAATGTAAGAAAGAACGTCACTACATACATCATGTAGGGTAGAAATCAAACATGATTGAATGGATTAATATGTATAGTTGAAGTCGGAAGTTTACATACACCTTAGCCAAAGACATTTAAACTCAGTTTTTCACAATTCCTGACATTTAATCCTAGTAAACATTCTCTGTCTTAGGTCAGTTAGGATCACCACTTTATTTTAAGAATGTGAAATGTCAGAATAATAGTAGAGTGATTTATTTCAGCTTTTTATTTCTTTCATCGCATTCCCAGTGGTTCAGAAGTTTACATACACTCAATTAGTATTTGGTAGCATTGCCTTTAAATTGTTTAACTTGGGTCAAACATTTCGGGTAGCCTTCCTCAAGCTTCCCACAATAAGTTGGGTGAATTTTGGCCCATTCCTCCTGACAGAGCTGGTGTAACTGAGTCATTTTTGTAGGCCTCCTTGCTCGCACACGCTTTTTCAGTTCTGCCCACAAATTTTCTATAGGATTGTGGTCGGGGCTTTGTGATGGCCACTCCAATACCTTGACTTTGTTGTCCTTAAGCTATTTTGCCACAACTTTGGATGTATGCTTGGGGTCATTGTCCATTTGGAAGATCCATTTGCGACCAAGCTTTAACTTCCTGACTGATGTCTTGAGATGTTGCTTCAATATATCCACATAATTTTCCTCCTCATGATGCCATCTATTTTGTGAAGTGCACCAGTCCCTCCTGCAGCAAAGCACCCACACAACATGATGCTGCCACCCCCGTGCTTCACGGTTGGGATGGTGTTCTTTGGCTTACGAGCGTCCCCCTTTTCCCTCCAAACATAACGATGGTCATTATGGCCAAACAGTATTATTTTTGTTTCATCAGACCAGAGGACATTTCTCCAAAAAGTACAATCTTTGTCCCCATGTGCAGTTGCAAACCATAGTCTGGCTTTTTTAAATGGCTGTTTTGGAGCAGTGGCTTCTTCCTTTCTGAGCGGTCTTTCAGGTTATGTCGATATAGGACTAGTTTTACTGTGGATATACAGTCGTGGCCAAAAATGTTGAGAATGACACAAATATTAATTTCCACAAAGTTTGCTGCTTCAGTGTCTTTAGATATTTTTGTCAGATGTTACTATGGAATACTTAAGTACAAGCATTTCATAAGTGTCAAAGGCTTTTATTGACAATTACAGGAAGTTGATGCAAAGAGTCAATATTTGCAGTGTTGACCCTTCTTTTTCAAGATCTCTGCAATCCGCCCTGACACGCTGTCAATTAACTTCTGGGCCACATCCTGATTGATGGCAGCCCATTGTTGCCATGGACCCAAAATATCGATGTTTTGTTCCCTGAGCCACTTAGTTATCACTTTTGCCTTATGGCAAGGTGCTCCATCATGCTGGAAAAGGCATTGTTCGTCACCAAACTGTTCCTGGATGGTTGGGAGAAGTTGCTCTCGGAGGATGTGTTGGTACCATTCTTTATTCATGGCTATGTTCTTAGGCAAAATTGTGAGTGAGCCCACTCCCTTGGCTGAGAAGCAACCCCACACATGAATGGTCTCAGGATGCTTTACTGTTGGCATGACACAGGACTGATGGTAGTACTCACCTTGTCTTCTCCGAACAAGCTTTTTCCTGTACCTTTTGCAGAATATCAGTCTGTCCCTGATGTTTTTCCTGGAGAGAAGTGGCTTCTTTGTTGTCCTTCTTGACACCAGGCCATCCTCCAAAAGTCTTCACCTCACTGTGCGTGCAGATGCACTCACACCTGCCTGCTGCCATTCCTGAGCATGCTCTGTACTGGTGGTGCCCCGATCCCGCAGCTGAATCAACTTTAGGAGACAGTCCTGGCGCTTGCTGGACTTTCTTGGGCGCCTTGAAGCCTTCTTCACAACAATTGAACCGCTCTCCTTGAAGTTCTTGATGATCCGATAAATGGTTGATTTAGGTGCAATCTTACTGGCAGCAATATCCTTGCCTGTGAAGCCCTTTTTGTGCAAAGCAATGATGACGGCACGTGTTTCCTTCCTGTTAACCATGGTTGACAGAGGAAGAACAATGATTCCAAGCACCACCCTCCTTTTGAAGCTTCCAGTCTGTTATTCGAACTCAATCAGCATGACAGAGTGATCTCCAGCCTTGTCCTCATCAACACTCACACCTGTGTTAACGAGAGAATCACTGACATGATGTCAGCTGGTCCTTTTGTGGCAGGGCTGAAATGCAGTGGAAATGTTTTTTGGGGGATTCAGTTAATTTTCTTGGCAAAGAGGGACTTTGCAATTAATTAGAATTCATCTGATCACTCTTCAAAACATTCTGGAGTATATGCAAATTGCATCATACAAACTGAGGCAGCAGACTTTGTGAAAATTAATATTTGTGTCATTCTCAAATCTTTTGTCCACAACTGTAGATCATTTTGTACCTGTTTCCTCCAGCATCTTCACACGGTCCTTTGCTGTTGTTTTGGGATTGATTTTGCACTTTTCGCACCGAAGTACGTTAATCTCTAGGAGACAGAACGCGTCTCCTTCCTGAGTGGTATGACGGCTGCGTAGTCCCATGGTGTTTATACATGCGTACTATTGTTTGTACAGATGAACGTGGTACCTTCAGGCGTTTGGTAATTGCTCCCAAGGATGAACCAGACTTTTTTTTCTGAGGTCTTGGCTGATTTCTTTTGATTTTCCCATGATGTCAAGCAAAGAGGCACTGAGTTTGAAGGTAGGCCTTGAAATACATCCACAGGTATACCTCCAATTGACTCAAATGATGTCAATTAACCTATCAGAAGCTTCTAAAGCCATGACCACATTTTCTGGAATTTTCCAAGCTGTTTAAAGGCACAGTCAACCTGGTGTATGTAAACTCCTGACCCACTGGAATTGTGATATAGTGAATTATAAGTGAAATAATCAGTCTGTAAACAACTGTTGGAAAAATTACTTGGGTCATGTACAAAGTAGATGTCCTAACCGACTTGCCAAAACTATAGTTTGTTAACAAGAAATTTGTGGAGTGGTTGAAAAACAAGTTTTAATGACTCCAATCTAAGTGTATGTAAACTTTCGACTTCAACTGTACATTTATACGTTGAATTGCCCCTCAAATAGTATAGAAAAGTATTTCACGTTCACTTCATACCAAGGTTGTTTCAGTAAGGCTTCATATTTTCACCAGGATTCTTCAATTAGAATATTGTTTTCCATATTTCATAGTATTTCGGTTTTTGTATGATGTATCAGCCTAGGAGGAGAGATGATATGTCTCCCAATGCCAAGTTGCCAACTCAGGCACTCTCTAATTCCTATTTTATTATGACAGGCTACTCCCCCAGCCCACTCCCTCTGCTGTTAACATCAAAGCAGCCTGGACCTGGTTCCTGTTCAAGCCTAATAGTGTGTATTGATGTTTATAAGACAGAAACAAGCGAATGCCCGGGTGTTTTAGTGGATAAATCAACATGCATGCAGGCACACACACACACACGCGCACACATACATACAGGGTGCAGACAGCCACCGACTAAGGTACTGAGAGCCGGCTCGGTCGTATAACTTGATTGCTGAAGTCAGATCCTAAATTGGGTCGTCTTGTTTTAATAACTTGTGGATGGGAGGAGAAGGTTTCCAAAACAGCACTTAACTCTCAGAGCATTATGTGAAAGTGCTCCCTGCTTTTAGATTTTCCAGGGTGGTTTTTACACATCAAAGAAAATACATGGGGATATATGGCCCATTGAGCAAATCAATCTCACTGAAAAATCAGCCTAAACTCAATAAGAAGTCGTGCATTTTTATTTTCATAGATCCATGATGTGTGTTGAGGGATGTGTGTGTGCTGTGCGTGTGTATGTGCATACAGTACCAGTCAAAAGTTTGGACACACCTACACATTCCAGGGTTTTTCTTTCTTTTTATTCTTTTCATGACTACCTCATGAAGCTGGTTGAGAGAATTCCATGAGTGTGCAAAGCTGTGATCAAGGCAAATGGTGGCTACTTTGAAGAATCTCAAATATAAAATATATTTTGGTTTGTTTAACACCTTTTTTGGTTACTACATGATTCCGTATGTGTTATTTCATAGTTTTGTTCTCTTCACTATTATTCTACAATGTAGAAAATAGTAAAAAATTAAGAAAAACCCTTGAGAGTATGTGTGTCCAAACTTTTGACTGGTACTGTACGTGGGAAAGGAACGTTCAGGAAGGTCCATACTGAGCAGGAAGCAGTAGCCAGGCATTCTCTCAGAGAACTGTTGAGTTGACAACTGGCAATCTGCTCAGTCATTCACACAAAGAAGGACCATAGCACCTTCCGACTCCAACGCACACAGCTCACAGTCTTATGGGAGTTGTTCACAGCTGCACTTCGAACCTGTGTGAGATGGGTGGGCTTCCTTTCTCTCGTCGCCATCGACACCACTGTGCACTGAAACCATCCAACGCAGACAGAAACCACCAATGTGGAGCTCACACTACAAGTGCATTGATCCAGGTGGTGTAGACAATAAAACGTGATTTCACAACATCCATTGTTATCACGTGGCCTTCTGGAATTCTGTGTACTTGTGCTACACTCTAGTCGAGAGGGTTTGAATGATACACTGATTTGAATTAGTGACATAAAGCATAACCAGGCATGCAAGATGTGGAATCACAGTGCATATGGTAACATTCACATGTGGTTCTTCTGCCAATGTATACTTATAGGAAATGTTTTACAAATATACATCCCTCCCATCCTTCTCAGTATGACTGAAACATGAAGACATTGGAGTGATTGGCTAACTACACAAACATGAGTTGTGATTCAGCCCTGTGTAGATCTGTTCTCCATCACCTGTCACCAAGTTAACATAGAGCCTAATGCAGAAGCTTAACTACATTACAGCCCAGGTCTAAATGGCCAGAGCTTTGAACTGAACAACCAAAGCCTGAAAACTGCTGTGGCGGAGCAACATCAAACATCCACCACATATGCGGTTCATTAGGGGACAAATACACACACATCCGGACACATGCATGCACACACAAAGGCAAAGAAGAGAACCCTCCCACTGTTCCTAGTGACCCCTGCACCAAGGTGACTTGAAGCATGCAGGAAATACCTCACTGTGACTTCCTGGACGGGGGGCACGGGGGTTCATTTGTGAATGACTCATTGTAACAACTGGTACGAACGGAAATTTGAAGGGCTGTGTATTTTTCTGCTTTTGTTCTCATAATGTTGCTTGCTGGATGTGTTGACCCCTGTTTGCATGCACCACCACGACAAAGCCAACTATGTAATTTCACAATGGAGATGTTTGTTTTTTCAAATTGCAGGCTGGTACCGGTAGCCGCTGGCTCCAACTGTATATGATTATCCTATTGAGTGACACGCTTTCCTTCAGGGCAGCTTACTGGAGTGCAATTAAGCTAAAATTGGCTTTTAACCCATTTGTAAACGCCAAGTGCAGATGAAGGCTAAGATTTATGTGCATATTGTCTGTGAAATCTGAAACATGCTATTAAATGTGATATTAGTGTGTGGAGTTTGACTTTTTGAACATCCTTTCAATTTTTTTGCAAGGAGATTATAACATGCAGAGACTTGTGGATGAGAGATGTTGCTACCTGACTGCCTATATTTATTATGTTTTGGAAAGGGTCAATAACTTTACAGTTTTACTTTAGTCAATTATATTGTAAATTACAATGTTTTATAGCAATGGGTTAAGTAGATGGACGCACACACAAAATAAAGCCACTCCTGTATATACAGTTTGTTAGTTAGGTACAGTGCCTTGCAAAAGTACTCATCCCCCTTGGTGTTTTTCCTATTTTGTTGCATTACAACCTGTAATTTAAATAGATTTTTATTTGGATTTCATACAATAGACATACACACAATAGTCCAAATTGGTGAAGTGAAATAAAAAGATTTCAAAAAAAAAAAATTGGAAAGTGGTGCTTGCTTATGTATTCACCCCCTTTGCCATGAAGCCCCTAAATAAGATCTGGTGCAACCAATTACCTTCAGAAGTCACATAATTTGTTAGATTGCACACAGGTGGACTTTATTTAAGGCTCACATGATCTCAGTATATACAGTTGAAGTCGGAAGTTTAAATACACCATAGCCAAATACATTTAAACTCAGTTTTTCACAATTCCTGACATTTAATCCTAGTAAAATGTCCCTGTCTTGGGTCAGTTAGGATCACCACTTCATTTTAAAAATGTGAAATGTCAGAATAATAGTTGAGTGATTTATTCAGCTTTTATTTCTTTCATCACATTCCCAGTGGGTCAGAAGTTTACATAGACTCAATTAGTATTTGGTAGCATTGCCTTTAAATTGTTTAACTTGGGTCAAACATTTTGGGTAGCCTTCCACAATCTTCCCACAATAAGTTGGGTGAATTTTGGCACATTCCTCCTGACAGAGCTGGTGTAACTGAGTCATTTTTGTAGGCCTCCTTGCTCGCACACGATTTTTCAGTTCTGCCCACAAATTTTCTATAGGATTGAGGTCGGGGCTTTGTGATGGCCACTCCAATACCTTGACTTTGTTGTCCTTAAGCTATTTTGCCACAACTTTGGATGTATGCTTGGGGTCATTGTCCATTTGGAAGATCCATTTGTGACCAAGCTTTAACTTCCTGACTGATGTCTTGAGATGTTGCTTCAATATATCCACATAATTTTCCTCCTCATGATGCCATCTATTTTGTGAAGTGCACCAGTCCCTCCTGCAGCAAAGCACCCACACAACATGATGCTGCCACCCCCGTGCTTCACGGTTGGGTTGGTGTTCTTTGGCTTACGAGCGTCCCCCTTTTCCCTCCAAACATAACGATGGTCATTATGGCCAAACAGTATTATTTTTGTTTCATCAGACCAGAGGACATTTCTCCAAAAAGTACGATCTTTGTCCCCATGTGCATTTGCAAACCATAGTCTGGCTTTTTTTAATGGCGGTTTTGGAGCAGTGGCTTCTTTCTTCCTTTCTGAGCGGTCTTTCAGGTTATGTCGATATAGGACTAGTTTTACTGTGGATATACAGTCGTGGCCAAGATTTTTGAGAATGACACAAATATTAATTTCCACAAAGTTTGCTGCTTCAGTGTCTTTAGATATTTTTGTCAGATGTTACTATGGAATACTTAAGTACAAGCATTTCATAAGTGTCAAAGGCTTTTATTGACAATTACATGAAGTTGATGCAAAGAGTCAATATTTGCAGTGTTGACCCTTCTTTTTCAAGATCTCTGCAATCCGCCCTGGCATGCTGTCAATTAACTTCTGGGCCACATCCTTATTGATGACAGCCCATTG
Source organism: Salmo salar (assembly GCF_965601325.2). Lineage (NCBI taxonomy): Eukaryota > Metazoa > Chordata > Actinopteri > Salmoniformes > Salmonidae > Salmo > Salmo salar. Next base: position 77,157,625 of record NC_138291.1, on the reverse strand, counting down.
TTGCATAATCAATGCTTGGGTTTTTGTTTGTCCACCTGCCTCTTGAGGATTGACCACACGTTCTCAATGGGATTAAGGTCTGGGGAGTTTCTTGGCGATGGACCCAAAATATCGATGTTTTGTTCCCTGAGCCACTTAGTTATCACTTTTGCCTTATGGCAAGGTGCTCCATCATGCTGGAAAAGGCATTGTTCGTCACCAAACTGTTCCTGGATGGTTGGGAGAAGTTGCTCTCGGAGGATGTGTTGGTACCATTCTTTATTCATGGCTGTGTTCTTAGGCAAAATTGTGAGTGAGCCCACTCCCTTGGCTGAGAAGCAACCCCACACATGAATGGTCTCAGGATGCTTTACTGTTGGCATGACACAGGACTGATGGTAGCGCTCACCTTGTCTTCTCCGAACAAGCTTTTTTCTGGATGCCCCAAACAATCAGAAAGGGGATTCATCAGAGAAAATGACTTCACCCCAGTCCTCAGCAGTCCAATCCCTGTACCTTTTGCAGAATACCAGTCTGTCTCTGATGTTTTTCCTGGAGAGAAGTGGCTTCTTTGTTGTCCTTCTTGACACCAGGCCATCCTCCAAAAGTCTTCACCTCACTGTGCGTGCAGATGCACTCACACCTGCCTGCTGCCATTCCTGAGCATGCTCTGTACTGGTGGTGCCCCGATCCCGCAGCTGAATCAACTTTAGGAGACAGTCCTGGCGCTTGCTGGACTTTCTTGGGCGCCTTGAAGCCTTCTTCACAACAATTGAACCGCTCTCCTTGAAGTTCTTGATGATCTGATAAATGGTTGATTTAGGTGTAATCTATGGTGGTTTTGGAGCAGTGGCTTCTTCCTTGCTGATTGGCCATTCAGGTTATGTCGATATAGGATTCGTTTTACTGTGGATTTAGATACTTTTGTACCTGTTTCCTCCAGCATCTTCACAAGGTCCTTTGCTGCTGTTCTGGGATTGATTTGTACTTTTCGCACCTAAGTACGTTCCTTCCTGAGTGGTATGATGGCTGCGTGGTCCCATGGTGTTTATACTTGTGTACTATTGTTTGTACAGATGAACGTGGTACCTTCAGGCGTTTGGAAATTGCTGGCAAGGATGAACCAGACTTGTGGAGGTCTACAAAAATGTTTTCTGAGGTTTGGCTGATTTATTTTGATTTTCCCATGATGTCAAGCAAAGAGGCACTGAGTTTGAAGGTAGGCCTTGAAATACACCCACAGGTATACCTCCAATTGACTCAAATGATGTCAATTAGCCTATCAGAAGCTTCTAAAGCCATGACCACATTTTCTGGAATTTTCCAAGCTGTTTAAAGGCACAGTCAACTTAGTGTATGTAAACTTCTGACCCACTGGAATTGTGATACAGTGAATTATAAGTTACTTGGGTCATGCACAAAGTAGATGTCCTAACCGACTTGCAAAAACTATAGTTTGTTAACAAGAAATGTTTGTTGTTGTTGAAAAACAAGTTTTAATGACTCCAACCTAAGTGTATGTAAACTTCCGACTTCAACTGTATATACTTGTTCTGAAAGGCCCAGGGTCTGCAATACCATTAAGCAAGGGGCACCACCAAGCAAGCGGCACCATGAAGACCAAGGAGCTCTCCAGACAGGCCAGGGACAAAGTTGTGGAGAAGTACAGATCAGGGTTGGGTTATAAGAAAATATCCCAAACTTTGAACATCTCACGGAGCACCATTAAATCCATTATCAAAAAATGTAAAGAATATGGCACCACAACAAACCTGCCAAGAGAGGGCTGCCCACCAAAACTCACGGACCAGGCAAGGAGAGCGTGAATCAGAGAGGCAACAAAGAGACTAAAGATAATCCTGAAGGAGCTGCAAAGCTCCACAGCGGAGATTGGAGTATCTGTCCATAGCACCACTTTAAGCCGTACACTCCACAGAGCTGGGCTTTACAGAAGAGTGGCCAGGAAAAAGCCATTGCTTTAAGAAAAAAATAAGCAAACACGTGTGGGATGTGGGAGACCCCCCAAACATATGGAAGAGGATATTCTGGTCAGATGAGACTAAAATTGAGATTTTTGGCCATCAACGAAAACGCTATGTCTGGCGCAAACCCAACACCTCTCATCACCCCGGGAACCCTATCCCCACAGTGAAGCATGGTGGTGGCAGCATCATGCTGTGGGAATGTTTTTCATCGGCAGGGACTGGGAAACTGGTCAGAATTGAAGAAATTATGGATGGTGTTAAATACGAGGAAATCCTTGAGGGAAACCTGTTTTAGTCTTCCAGAGATTTGAGACTGGGACGGAGGTTCATCTTCAAGCAGGACAATGACCCTAAGCAAACTGCTAAAGCAACACTTGAGTGGTTTAAGGGGAAACATTTAAATGTCTTGGAATGGCCTAGTCAAAGCTCAGACCTCAATCCAATTGAGAATCTGTGGTATGACTTAAAGATTGCTGTACACCAGCGGAACCCATCCAACTTGAAGGAGCTAGAGCAGTTTTGCCTTGAATGGGCAAAAATCCCTGTGGCTAGAGGTTCCAAGCTTATAGAGACATACCCCAAGAGACTTGCAGCTGTAATTGCTGCAAAAGGTGGCTCTACAAAGTACTGACTTTGGGGGGGGGGGGGGGGGGGTTAATAG